>NC_058384.1:25264451-25570655 GCF_018350175.1 Felis catus | reverse complement strand
GTAAGATCCTACTTGTCAATGGCTGGACAATGGATCCTTCAAAATGGCTATATTTGAAAGAAAAAAAAATCCTTATAGAGCTCTCAAAATTGTCTTATAAGTAAGTATGACAGCTAGCCTTAGGGATTCCCTTGATAAGATGAAAGAAAAGAAATTAGACTTAACACAGAAAGTAATCCACACCTAATGTCAATTTCCCTTCTCACAATCTGGTGTCATCTGCCTGTTTTAACTTCCCTTTCTCTACATGATTTACAGGGAGTGCTCTGGACTGATCTCTAGGTTCAGAGTGTACAGGTTTCTCATATAAATGCTGAAAGTGAGGAAATGAATTTAATACAAGCTCCTGAGACTGGTAGTAAGGCTGGCCTTGTGTCTACTGTTCAGGGCCCTGTTATCTGGCTCTGCCAGCTTCAGACGTTCCTATGCAATGTCCACAGATGTATCCTAGACCCCCACCAAAATGAAATTCATGTCCCCTGAACAGCAGATCTTTTAGATTATACAGCCCTTTACCTCCACTTTCAGAAGATCTTACTCAATTAGGAATTAGAAAAATTAATGGCCATTCTCAACATTCTCCTCACAGATAAAACAGGCGACCAAAATCTCCTACAAAAGATCAACAGAAGTCCACGTTTCGGGACTAATAGAAACCAATGTTGAATTGTGTATTCAGAAACAAGGCTTTTGTTGAAATGCTCTATACAGACCTTACAAAGGCATAAGTCTTTTGATACCTATTTTAGTTAAAAATCCCTCTACTATAAAGTAGCAAGTTTGATTAAAAAGGTGAGTCAGTCCCCTAATACTTAGGCTGTAATTCAGGTCTTTCGGGGCAATTAAAAAACCTGTCTTTGTCTTGTAAATCCCTGCAAAACCAGAAATGTAACTCTTTACTAATGTATCTTTACTAACCTCCAAACCTCACCTATTTCTCTCAAAATGCTGTAGATAAAGATGAGGATATTGAAGCAAAATTGTCCTGTACTTCCAAAAGGTATATTACAATTACCCTGAAACTCTTAGAAAAAGAAATGCATTCTTTCTCTGTTCTCCAAAGTTAGAAATCTTACCAAGTCTTTGAAATGTAAACAGTCCACAGTCATGTGAGCTTGAAGGAAAAAAGGCATAGAGGCCTTTTTAAAATCCACACAGCTGAAAGGGATCTTGTGCCCAAACTCTACCAGCACAGCCTTCTTGAGGTTACTTCCAGAGACAAAGAAAAATCTTAAAAGTCATCTCCACATGTGTATGTATATACATTATATATATGGTATTTTTCTCCCTCTGGAAGGTATTGCCAAAATTAATTCATAAAGGAACTCCATTTACTTGGCTTAAAAAATTTAAACACTTATATAAATCCAATATTCATAAAATTCTCAAAAATAGAAACACTAACAAATGAATTTTAGGTTTATATGATCTGGGAAAATATTTAGTATTAAAATTAATTTAAGATTGTTGGTTTATTGAAAATAGACCTGTCTTTAAAAAAAAAAGATATGTCTTTAGAGTTATCAGTATTAAATATAATACTTTTATTCTATCCAGGTTTATTAATCAAATAAGTTCATGTTATCCCTGTAACAAAATTTGTCAGCAAAAAATAACTTAGAATAATAATTTGTCTAATGTCTCATGAAGTTTTTGTGGGTAATCTAAACATAATTCTTGGGAGCAAAGGATTTAAATAGATGTAAGTAATATAAATATTTATAGATTAAAAAACAACAATGGTATTTTATGGTATGCATACTTAAAAATAGCTTCCAGGGTGCCTGGATGGCTCAGTTGGTTAAGCCTCCAACTTCGGCTCAGGTCATGATCTCACATTTGAGCTCTGTGCTGACAGTTCAGAGCCTGGAACCTGCTTCCGATTCTGTGTCTCCTTCTCTCTCTGCCTCTCCCTGTCATGCTCTTTCTCTCTCTCTTTCTCTGTCAAAAATAAATAAACATTACAAAATTTTTTTAAATAGCTTCCAAAAATTTTTGGTAACCTGGAACTCTACAATTTTGCTAAGTTGGGTGATAATTTAAATTCATTGAATATCCACATTATTTCCAAATAAGATAAAATAGTGAAACATTAATTACTGAATGTAGGTTTATCTACTTTGGTCTTCCCAATTAAAAGAAACTAAAGAGGGGGTGCCTGGATGGCTCAGTTAAAGCATCCAACTGTTGATTTTGGCTCAGGTCATGATCTCACGGTTGGTGAGTTCAAGCCCCTTGTTGGGCTTTGTGCTGACAGCACAGAGCCTGCTTGGGTTTCTCTCTCTCCCTGAGCTCGCTCTCTCTATCTCTGTCTCTCAAAATAGGTAAATAAACTTAAAAAAATAATAAAGATACATTTTGGGTTTGTGAGTAGACATGTTTTATGTTTATTTGAAAGATCGTACTATGAAGAAGAACATATTTCTAGAATAATGTATCCATAAATTTGCCAATCAAAAAAAAGCAGGTGTAACAGTTTATAATTGGTTACTACTAAGATCTCACTAGAAATTAGTTTCTAAGAGTTAAGAATTTTAGTCCTCACTTTGGCAGCACATATGCTAATTAATATGTGTGGTTAAAGCTGCTAGAAATAAGAAAGGAAACATCTCCATATAAAATAAAAAGGAGGATGTATGCTTTCAGTTAAAAGAAGGTATGAAAAATGGAAAGGCACTTTTGTTGAGGGGAGAAAAAAGTAAGTTTCTCCAAACAGAGGCTGGAAAAGAGAGATAACATGAGACAAAGCCTTAGTGTAAAAAAGAAAGTTGTAAACGGTTTATGGAAAAAGAATCTTTGAAAAGGAAATTTATATCTGGTTAATACTGGCTAAGATGGGAGTAAATTTTTTGTACTGTGTGTGTTCTTTTTTAATATGAAATTTATTGTCAAATTGGTTTCCATACAACACCCAGTGCTCATCCCCTCCTCAATGCCCATCACCCGCTTTCCCCTCCCTCCCATCCCCATCAACCCTCAGTTTATTCTCAGCTTTTAAGAGTCTCTTATGGTTTGCCTCCCTCCCTCTTTTTTTTTCCTTCCCCTCCCCCATGGTCTTCTGTTAAGTTTCTCAGGATCCATATAAGAGTGAAAACATATGGTATCTGTCTCTCTCTGTATGACTTATTTCACTTAGCATAACACTCTCCAGTTCCATCCACGTTGCTACAAAAGGCCAGATTTCATTCTTTCTCATTACCAAGTAGTATCCCATTGTATATATAAACCACAATTTCTTTGTCCATTTATCAGTTGATGGACATTTAGGCTCTTTCCATAATTTGGCTATTGTTGAAAGTGCTGCTATAAACATTGGGGTACAAGTGCTCCTATGCATCAGCATTCCTGTATCCCTTGGGTAAATTCCTAGCTGTGCTATTGCTGGGTCATAGGGTAGATCTATTTTTAACTTTTTGAGGAGCCTCCACACTGTTTTCCATAGTGGCTGCACCAGTTTGGATTCCCACCAATGGTGCAAGAGGGTTCCCGCTTCAAGATGGGAGTAAATTTAAGTAAATGAGTTTTCATATCAAAAGTACACTGATGCAAAATTAAAACTGGGTTTTCTCTTTGTTAAAAAGCAAAGTTTTCTTGGGGTGCCTGGGTGGTTAAGCATCCAACGTCAGCTCAGGTCATGATCTCATGGTTCATGGGTTCAAGCCCCGCATCAGGCTCTGTGCTGACAGCTCAGAACCCGGAGCCTGCTTCGAATTCTGTAGTCTCCCTTTCTCTGTATCCCTCCCCCATTCATTCTCTGTTTCTGTCTCTCATAAATAAATAAATAAATAAGTAAGTAAATAAATAACATAAAGTTTTCTTGGACTGTCAGTTTGCTTTTAAGACATTGTAAAAAGTTTTTTCCTTTTCATGTTTTAGTTATTATTGAAGTATAATTGACATACAATGCTACATGACTTTCAGGTGTACAACATAGTCATTAATTCTGTACATTATCACCATAATAAGTATAGTCACCATCTGTCACATACAACATTATTACAATATTGACCATATTCCCTGGGTTGTACTTTTCATCTCCATGACTTATTTTATAATTGAAAGTTTGTACCCATTAATTCCCCCTTATTTTGGCCAAGCTCTCCACTGTCTCTTCTCCGGCATCCACCAGTTTGTTTCTTGTATTTAAGACACTGTTTTGTTTTTTAGATTCCACATATAAATGAAGTCATAGATTTGTCTTTCTGTCTGACTTATTTCACTTAGCAACATATTCTCTAGGTCCATCCATGTTGTCACAAGCGGTGAGATCTCATTCTTTTTTATAACTGAGTAATAGTCAAATACACACACACACACATACACCATATTTTCTTTATCCATTCATCTATGGATGGATACTTGGGCTTCCCATATTTTGGCTATTGTGAATAATGCTGCAATAAACATAGGAATGCATATATCTTTTCAAATTAGAGTTTTTGTTTTCTTTGGGGAAATACTCAAATGAAATTACTGGATCATACAGTATTTCTATCTTTTCATTTCTTGAAGAAACATCCTTACTGTTTTCCACAGTGGTTGCACCAATTTACATTCCCACCAACAGTAAAGAAAGTTCCCTTTGCTTCATACCCTTGCCAACACTTATTTTTTTGTCTTTTTGATACTAGCCATTCGACTGTTGTGAGGTAATACTTCCTTATGGTTTTGATTTGCATTTTCCTGATCATGAGTGATGTTGAGCTTCTTTGTATGTGTCTGTTGGCCATCTGTCTGTTTTCTTTGGAGAAATATCTATTCAGGTCCTCTGCCCATTTTTTAATTGGATTGGGGTTTTTTGGTTTGTTTTTTGTTTTTTGGTGTTGACTTATATAATTTCTTTATATATTTTGGATATTACCCTTTATCAGATCTATCATTTGCAAATATCTTCTTCCATTCAGTAGGTTGCCTTTTCATTTCGTTAATGAAATGTGCAAAATGTTTTTATTTTGGTGTAGTTCCAATAGTTTGTGTTTTTTTTTTTTTCCCCTTGTCTAGAGAGATATATCCATAAATATGTTGCTCAGGCTGATAACAAAGAGATTACTACCCATGTTTTCTTTCATGGTTTCAGGTCTCACATTTAGATCTTGATTCCATTTTCAGTTTTTGTGTATGGTATAAGAAAGGGGTCTAGTTTCATTCATTTGCATGTAGCCATCAGTTTTCCCAACAATATTTATTGAAAATACTGTCTTTTACCCATTGTATATTCTTTCCTCCTTTGTCATAGATTAATTAATCATCTATGCACAGCTTTATTTCTGGACTCTCTATCCTGTCTCATTGATCTATGTGTCTATTTTTGTGCCAATACCATACTGTTTTGAATACTGTAACTTTGTGATATACCTTGAAATTTGAGATTGTGATACCTCTAGTTCTGTTTTTCTTTCTGAAGATTGCTAATGCTATTTGGGAGTATCTGCTATTCCATACAAATTTTAGGACTATTCTAGTTCTGTGAGAAGTGCTCTTGGTATTTTGATGAATCTGAACGCACATGAGTAGTATGGGCATTTCAACAATGTGGTATCACCATTTGTGTCATATACAATTTTTTTCATCAGTTTCTTACAGGTTTCAGAGTATAGGTCTTACACTCCCTTTGTTAAGTTTATTCCTGGGTACTTTATTCTTTTTAGTGTAATTGTAAACAGGATTATCTTCTTAATTTTAATTTCTGCTATTTCATTATTAACATGTATAAATTCAACATATTTCCTTTTATTAATTTTTTTTAATGTTTATTTATTTTTGACAGAGAGAGACAGAGCATGAGCGGGGAGGGGCAGAGAGAGAGGGAGACACAGAATCTGAAAGAGGCTCCAGGCTCTGAGCTGTCAGCACAGAGCCTGACGCGGGGCCTGAACTCACAGACAACGAGATCATGACCTGAGCTGAAGTCGGACACTCAACCGACTGAGCCACCCAGACGCCCCATTTTTTAAAAAAATTTTTTAATGTTTATTTGTTTTTAAATGCAACATATTTCTGTATGTTAATTTTGTATCCTGCAACTTCACTGACCTTATTTATCATTTCTAATAGGTTTTTTTTTTTTTGGTGGAGTCTTTAGGATTTTCTATATATAGTGACAATTTTACTTATTCCTTACCAATTTATATGCCTTTTAATTCTTTTTTTTAAATTTATTTATTTCAATTTAATTTAGTTAACATACAGTGTAGTAGTGGCTTCAGGAGTAGAACCCAGTGATTTATCACTTACATGTGATACCCCATGCTCATCCCAAGTGCCCTCCTTAATGCCCATCACCCATTTAGCCCTTCGCCCCAACAACCTTCCCTCCAGCCACTGTCAGTTTGTTCTCTATGTTTAAGAGTCTCCTGGTTTGCCTCCCTATCTGTTTTTACCTTATTTTTCTTTCCTTTCCCCTATGTTCCTCTGTTTTGTTTCTTAAATTCCACATATGGGGCGCCTGGGTGGCACAGTCGGTTAAGCGTCCGACTTCAGCCAGGTCACGATCTCGCGGTCGCCGTCCGTGAGTTCGAGCCCCGTGTCGGGCTCTGGGCTGATGGCTCAGAGCCTGGAGCCTGTTTCCGATTCTGTGTCTCCCTCTCTCTCTGCCCCTCCCCTGTTCATGCTCTGTCTCTCTCCCAAAAATAAATAAAAAACGTTGAAAAAAAATTTTAAAAATTCCACATATGAGTAAAATCTTATGGTATTTGTCTTTCTCTATTTCACTTAGCATAATACCCTCTAGCTCCATCCATGCTGTTGCAAATAGCATGATTTCATTCTTTTTGATCACTGAGTAGTATTCCAGTGTGTTGATGGACATTTGGGCTCTTTCTGTAATTTGGCTATTGTTGATAGTGGTGCTATAAACTTTGAGGTACATGTGCTCCTTTGAATCAGCATTTTTGTATCCTCAGGATAAATACCTAATAGAGCAATGGCTGGGTCATAGGGTAGTTCTATTTTTAATTTTTTGAGGAACTTCCCTACTGTTTTCAGAGTGGCTGTACCAGTTTGCATTCCTACCAGCAGTGCAAAAGTGTTCCCCTTTCTCCGCATCCTCGCCAACATCTGTTGTTGCCTGAGTTGTTAATTTCAGCCATTCTGACAGGTATGAGGTGGTGTCTCATTGTGGTTTTGATTTGTATTTCTCTGATGATGAGTGATGTTGAGGATCTTTTCATGTGTCTGTTAGCCATCTGGATATCTTCTTTGGAAAAGTGTCTATTCATGTCTTCTGCCCATTTCTTCACTGGATTACTTGTTTTTGGGTGTTGAGTTTGACAAGTTCTTTATAGATTTTGGATACTAACCCTTTATCTAATATGTCATTTGCAAACATATTCTCTTAATAGCAGTCAGCTTACCCTGCACCACTCCCCTGCATTTTTTTTCTTTGGCATGTGGCTGGGATTCAAAACCCGAAGTCTTAAAGGACCTGGCACTGTGCAGATCCACTCCCCTCCTCTGGAGTAGAGCCTCTCCATGCTGTGTCTGAAATCCTGTCCCTGAAAAGCAGTCCCACGCCTGCACAGTATGTGGAATCTATGGTGTAGCACCCCTGAAGGTTACATTCCTCTGGGTGCATGTCTGTCCCCTGCTGATGAAAGGCCTTTGACTAGTGCCTGCAGGGTTTTTGTCCTTGGGAAGGCAATATGCCCTCTTCCAAAAGTACTCCAGGAAGGGGAATGTTCTCTCCCAGTGCACCCCAGAGATCCCCACATGACACTATGCACTCCAGGGCCAGCTCCCTACTCCCCAGGTGCACTCTCCCCAGAGAGGTTTTTCTCTTGTGCAAACTCAATGCTGCGCTTTCTCAACCCCTCTCTCTTTCTCTCCCTTTGTCTCTCCATGAAAAGGGTTTCCTTCCTTCCACAGCACTGCTGTTTTTCTCTCTCTTAATTCACTTCCACACACCTACTACCTGTCAAACTGTCTCCCTCCAACTGTGGGGATCCTTCTGCCACTCCAGAGATCAGTTTTCTGGGTGTTCCAAGTGATCTGACCTCAAGGCAGTTGTGTTTGAGGGGAATGGAAAGCTTAGGGTCCTGATACTTTTCCACCATCTTAACTCCTCCCACCCTAATTATTTTTCATGTCTGATTGGTATGGCTGGGAATTCCAGCATTACGTTGAATAAAAGTGGTGAGTTGATATTCTTGTCTTGTTCTGATCTTAAAGGAAAAGCTCTCAGTTTGTCAACATTGAGTATGATGTTAGCTGTGGGTTTGTCATATATGGCCTTTATTACGTTGAGGTATATTCCCTCTAAAACCCACTTTGTTGAACATTTTTATCATAAACTTGAATTTTGTCAAATGCTTTTTTGGCATCTATTGAGATCATATGGTTTTTACTCTTTCTGTGGTTAATATGCTTTATCACACTGACTGATTTGTGAATATTGAACCACACTTGAATCTCTGGAATAAATCCCACTTGATTCTTGTGAGTTATCCTTTTAATGTATTGTTTAATGCATTTTGCTAGTATTTTGTTGAGGATTAAAAATCTATGTTCATTAGAGATATTGGCCTGAAGTTTCTTTTTTTATCGTAATTTGGATTATGGCATCAGGGTAATACTGGCCTCATAAAATGTATTTGGAAGTTTTCCTTCCTCTTCTATTTTTTTGGAATGCTTTGAGAATAATATGCATTAACTATTCTTTATTTGGTAGATTTTATCTATGAAGCCATCTGGTCCCAAACCTTGGTTTGTTTCCAAGTTTTTTGATTACTAATTCAATTTCATTACTAGTAATTGGTCTATTCAAATTTTCTATTTCTTCCTGATTTAGTTTTGGAAGATTGTAGGTCTTTAGAAATGTATCCATTTCTTCTATTCCAATTTGTTGGCATATAATTTTTCATAGTAGTCTCTTACAATCCTTGTATTTTTGTGGTGTCAAATATTATTTCTCTTCTTGCATTTCTGATTTTATTTGAGTCCTCTCTTTTTTTTTTCTTGGTGAACAAAACTGGTTTATCAATTTTGTTTATCTTTTCAAAGAACTAGCTCTGGTTGATCTTTTCTATTGTTTTCTTTGTCTATTTCATTAATTTCTGCTCTAATCATTATTATTTACTTCATTTTACTACCATTAGGTTTAATTTGTTATTTTGCAAGTTCCTTTAGGTGTAAGTTTAGGCTGTTTATTTGAGATTTTTCTTATTTCTTGAGGAAGGCCTTTGTACCATAAACTTTCCTATTGGAACTACTTTTGCTGCATTCTAAAGTTTTTGGGCGTTTGTATTTTCAATTTTTTGTTTCCATGTAATTTTAATTTCATATTTTATTTTTTCACTGACCCTTTGGTTATTTAGTAGCATGTTGCTTACTCTCCATATGTTTGTGTTTTTCTCATAATTGATTTCTAATTTCATACTGTTGTGGTTAGAAAAGGTGTTTGATATGATTCCAAACTTATTCAATTTATTGATACTTTCTGTGTGGTCTAACATATGGTAACTTGTGGTCTGACATCTACCCTGGAGAACGTTCCACGTGCACTAGAAAAAAAACGTGTAATCTGTTGTTTTGGATGGAATGTTCTGCATATATCTGTTAGGTCCATTTGGTCTAATGTGTAGTTCAAAGTCAATGTTTCCTTGGCGATTTTCTGTCTGGATGATCTATTCATTGATATAAGCAGGGTGTTAAAATTCCCTACTGTTATTGTATTGCTGCCAATTTCTCCCTTCATGTATGTTAATATTTGCTTTATGTATTTAGGTGCTCTTATGTTGGATGTATACATATTTACAATTGTTATATCCTCTTGTCAGATTGATGGTTATCATTATGTACTGCCTGTCTTTGTCTCTCGCTACAGCCTTTGTTTTAATTTTTTTTTAATGTGTATTTATTTCTGAGACAGAGAGAGACAGAGCATGAGTGGGGGAGGGGCAGAGAGAGAGAGAGAGACACAGAATCTGAAGCAGGCTCCAGGCTCTGAGTAGTCAGCACAGAGCCCTATGCGGGGCTCAAACTCACAAATCGTGAGATCATGACCTGAGTTGAAGTCAGTCGCTCAACCAACTGAGCCACCCCAGGCACCCCTACTGTCTTTGTTTTTATTTTATTTTATTTTTTATTTTATGTTTTTTGAGAGAGAGAGAGAGAGAGAGAGAGAGAGTGTGTGTGCAGGCAAGGGGCAGAGAGAGAGGGAGACACAGAATCAAAGCAGGCTCCAGGCTCTGAGCTGTCAGCACAGAGCCGGACATGGGGCTTGAACCCATGAACCTTGAGATCATGACCTGAGCCGAAGTCGGACACTTAATCGACTGAGCCACCCAGACACCCCTACAGTCTTTGTTTTAAAATCTATTTTATCCAATATAAGTATTGCTACCCTGGCTTTTTTTTTTTTTTTTTCCCCACTTCCATTTGCATGGAATATCTTTTTCCATCCCCTCACTTTCAGGCTGTATAAGTCTTCAGGTTCGAAGTGAGTCTCTTGTAGGCAATAAATAGATGGGTCTGGTTTGTTTATACATTCATTCACTCTATGTCTTTTGATTAGACTATTTAGTACATTTACATGTAATTATTGATAGGTATATACTTATTGCCGTTCTATTAATTGTGTTCTAGGTGTTTTTGTAGTTCTCTGTCCCTTTCTTCTTCTTTTACTCTCTTCCCTTGTGGTTTAATGGCTTTCTTCAGTGTTAAGCTTGGATTTCTATTTTTTGCTTATCTGTTATAGGAGTATGACTTTTGGTTACCATTGGGTTCATATATAACATCTTATATAGAAGTCTATGTTAATTCGATGGTTACTTAAGTTTGAACATATTCTAAAAGCACTACATTTTCCTTCCCGCTCCATGTTTTATGTATGTAAGGTCATATTTCACATGTTTTTATTTTGTGTATTCCTTGACTAATTTTTGTAGATATAATTTTATATCTACAATATAACTTTATTATTTTTGTGTTTTAACCTCCATACTGGCTTTATAAGTGATTAATCTATCTTTACCAAATGTATGCTTTTAATTAAAAATTTTTCCTTTCATAATTTTCTTCTAGTTATGGCCTATTATTTCCATTTAAGAATTTCTTTTAATATTTCTTGAGAGGCTGGGTTAGGAGTGATGAACTCCTTCACTTTTGGTTTGTCTGGGAAACTCTTTATCTCTCCTTATTCTGAATGATCTTGCTGGGTAGTATATTCTTGGTTGTATTTTCTTTTTTTTTTTTTTTTAACACTTTGAATATATCATGCCTCTTTTTTCTGGCCTGCAAAGTTTCTGCTGAAAAGTCAGCTAGTAGCCTTCTGGAGTTTCCATTGTGTGTAACTGTTTTCCTTTCTCTTGCAGTTTTTAAAATTCTCTCTTTATCTTTATGTTTTGCCATTTTAATTATTTGTCTTGGTGTGATCCTCCTTGGGTTCATTTTCTTTAAAACTTTCTATGGTTTCTGGACCTGGGTGCCTGTTTCCTTCCCCAGATTAGAAGAGTTTTCAGCTATTAAGTCTTCAGATAAGTTTTCTGACCCCTTATTTCTCTCTTCTACTTCTGGAATCCCTATAATAAAAATGTTATTATGCTTGATGATGTCACAGAGCTTCCTTAACATATTCTCATTTTTTATTCTGTTTTCTTTTTGTCATTCTGCTTGTTTGCTTTCCACTACCCTGTCTTCCAGATCACTGATCTGTTCTTCTGTAACCTGTAATCTACTATAGATTTTCTCTAGCATATTTTTCATTTCAGCTATTGAATTCTTCAGCTCTGACTGGTCCTTTTTCATTTTAATTATTTAATTTAATTTTAATAACTACTTTAATTTCTGTCTCTTTGTTGAAGTTCTCATTGAGTTATCTACTTTTTTCTCAAGTCCAGTGAGTGTCTTTATGACTATTAATTTGAACTGTTTATCAGATATATTGCTTATCTCCATTTCATTTAGGAGTTTTTTTGGTGTGGTTTTTCCTTGTTCATTCATTTTGGACATATTCCTCTGTCTCTTTTGTCTAGTTCTCTGTGTTTATTTCTATGTATTAGGTCAGCTATGTCTTCTAGTCTTGAAAACAGTGGCTTTGTGTAGAAGAAGTTCTGTGGGGCCCTATAGCATAATTCCTCCCCCACCAAATCACCAGCTTCAGGTACTCCAGGGTGTCCCCTGGTTGGGCTGGGTATGTCCTCTTGTTGTGGATGATCTTCAGTTGCCTTCAGTCTAGCCAGCTTCAATAACCCACTTTGCCTGCTGTGGGCATAGTGGATAGGGTTTACCCCTTGTTCTGTTCAGAGACCTGCCTGTGGCCACTGCAAGCTTATTGGTGGGTGGGGCTAGCAGTGGGCCTATTTGTCTTGCAGTTCGTCTCTGCCATCGCTGCAGGCCCACTGAAGGGAGGGCTTTTCCCTGTGCAGAGATCTGGCTGCAGAAATTGTCATGTGTGCTGACATGTGTTGCCCACTCCAACCTCATCTTCAGCCTCCCACCCCCACCCCCAGGGCAAGAGTCATTTGAAGTGGTACCTGTCCAGGCCAGGTCTGTCTGTCAGGTATGTGGGGCAGGAGCCACTTTGCAGGGCCTTATACTGATTTGCATAAGTTTAAAAGCATATGATCTCCTTGTAACAGGACATAATTGGAAGCATTGTTTAGACTCAGATATAACCAGTTTTAAGGAACCAATGTTGACTTTATAGAGCCAATAAAGCCCCTTGGAAAAACAGCCTAATACATTGTTTATAGGATTCTTAGCAGCCTTACTAGGTAAGGAAACAAGATTACTTCCAAGCAAATGCAAGAACCTCTGAATATTTTGAGAACCACAAGAAAAGAGGAAGTAACACAAATCTATGTGTATTACAGGCAGTCTGACGGCAAGTATTTGGCCTTTTACCCTTAAGAGACTTAAAATTTCAATCTGCAGATTTCCTATGAGAAAGAGTCTATCTCATCAATTGTTATTCTGTACTTATGTAAATGATCAGGTCAGGTTTATTAAAACTAAATTTATTTTGCAAAAAAATGTTAATTTGGCTAGCTTTAAAAATGTGGTCACTTCAGGGTGCCTGGGTGGCTCAGTTAGTTAAGTGTTTGACTTCAGCTCAGGTCATGATCTCACGGTTCATGAGTTCAAGCCCCGCATCAGGCTCTGTGCTGATAGTTCAGAGCCTGGAGCCTGCTTTGGATTCTGTGTCTCCCTCCCCGCCCCCGCCCCCCTGCCCTGTTCCTTCTCTGCTTGCACTCTCTCTCTTTCTCAAAGATAAATAAATATATTTTTTTAAATGTGGTCACTTTAGAGAGAAAAATTATGTTTTAGTAACACCCCTTTGTGGATATTAGATTCTATTAATCATGTTTGAGGTTCTGTAAATGAGACTAGATACTGAATTCTTTTATTTTCCTCCCGTGTCTGGCTACACAACTCTCAAAAATAACATTTTCCATTTTCTCCCATCGTTTCAACTTAGAATCGTCGAGAACTAAAACTTCCCTTTTTCCTGAAGCCCTGCAAACTGAAAATGAATGACCTGATATAAACTTCAGGGAAATCCCCACAATAGCTTGAATATAGATAATCTTCATGCCTGTTGTTCTATAGGCCATTCAGAAATATCACCAGAGACCATCAAACTACAGGCAAATTTATAAGATTGACAGTGCCTACCCTCACTCTCTCTGAAGATGCTTTGAGCTGAACTTCTATACTGTTATTTGTGGATAGGCCCACATTCCACAGACCTGGAAGGCCCTGGCCAGCCAGGTTCATAGTGCACATGTGTGGGCTATGCAGGCCAAGCTAGGCAGAGATCTGGAACAGGACAATTGTTGAGAGAGGCTTGGTAACAGGAACCGGCTGTTGGGAGTCCATGGTAGCTGCTTCAGTGCAAGGACCAACCTACACAAATACACATAAAGTTAAAGCTGGATGACTCTTAATAGCCTTGCTAGGATTGGACCAGGAGGGCTGACCTGGGCATCCCCCCCGCCTCCATTCCCATTGGAGTTGTGATTGCTGGAGAAGTTCTGGACCTCATTAGGCAGCCAGCATGAAAAGGGGACTGACACCGGTTTAAAGCTGCTGCCTCAGGGGCGCCTGGGTGGCGCAGTCGGTTAAGCGTCCGACTTCAGCCAGGTCACGATCTCACGGTCCGTGAGTTCGAGCCCCGCGTCAGGCTCTGGGCTGATGGCTCGGAGCCTGGAGCCTGTTTCCGATTCTGTGTCTCCCTCTCTCTCTGCCCCTCCCCCGTTCATGCTCTGTCTCTCTCTGTCCCAAAAATAAATAAACGTTGAAAAAAAAAATAAAAAAAAATAAAGCTGCTGCCTCAGAAAGATTATGCAGAGAGGCCTTTCTTCACCCTAAGGTCTTTTTGAAGGTTGAGGTTCAGCCAGAGCTCCACAGGCCTGGAGTTTCCCTTGCAGTCCAGAGTCAGGTGGCGCAGGAATGACTGTACATATGCATAGCATGAAGGTCAAGGTAGCTAGGGACCTGAAGCAAGGCTATGTTGGGTGAGGCCAGGTCACAGAAGCACTCTACTGGGGACACATGGCATCCTCCGAGTTCCAAGTTTTCCCTTGCACAAATGTGCATATTCACACTGAAGCAGAGCTGGAGAAATCTGGACTGCCTTGCCAGGTAGGGATGGGATGGCTGGCCAAGGTACCCTCCAATAATAGACTGAGGAAGGATCCCAGAAGTCTGGAGCAGCCTTGAATCTATCAGGAAGCCAGTCCAAAATGGAGGTTGACAGTCACTAGTTTAAACCTGCTACCTCAAATTCTGGGGGATTGGATTCTTTCCACTATGGAGGCCAAGTAGGTGGTTGTGAACAATCTGAGTTTCACTGCCCTGCAGGGCCCCTGCAGCCAAAAGCCTACTAACAAGATGTGGACTGCACATGCATGGAAGGTACAGGTCAGGGTACCCAGGATATGGAACAGGGCAATGTACTGTGAAGCCAGGTCACAGGACAAGGCTACTGGGGATACCTGGCATCTGCCTAATTCCAGCCCTAACCTATACCAAAGCATATATTCCCCTGAAGGCAGAGCTGGAGAAACATGTACCACCTTGCTAGGGCTGGATTAGGTAGGCTGGCTGACATATTTTCCAGTGAGAGACTTCTGGGAGCCTTGATTGCCACAGAAGCCTGGGACCCAGCAAACAGTAAGTACACATGGGGATTGACTGTTGCCCATTTAATGGCCACCTCAGAGTGATTTTTAGGGGATGGGTTTTCTCTGTCCTTGAGGCAATGAGGTTGGATGCTCAGGACCTACCTGAGCTCCACCGTCCTGGAGGTCCCCAGCTGGCCCTGGGCAGCTGACAGGGTGTGGACTGCTGATGCCAAGTGATGCAGGTCAGGGTATCTGGGGACCGGGAACATGGCAATGTTGGTTGAGGCTGTGGCACAGGAATAGGCTTTGGAGGTACCAGGCATCTGCCCAATTTCAAGCCCTAACCTACACAGGTGCACATATTTCCCCTGGAGGCTGTTTTGTTTAGGGAAGCAAATAATGCTCACAGACTGATTTGTCTTTGCCAACAATGTAATTTTTGTTTTTAATTTAAGTGTTATTTACTTTGAGAGAGTGAGCAAGAGAGAGCAGGGGAGGAGCAGAGAGAGAGGGAGAGGGAGAGAGAGAACCCCAAGCAGGCTCCATGCTGTCAGCACAGAGCCTGAGGCAGGCTGAAATCGAGAGTTGGACGCTTAACAAACTGAGCCACTCAGATGCCCTGCCAACAATGTATTCAAAGCTGATTTACTGTGCAAACCTCACAAGCCAATAGCACACAGGATAATGTCTTTTAATAAGCTAATAAAGAAGTCTACTTCAAACCAATGTCAGTTGAATTACACTATTGTTCCAGGCAAGGAGAGATGGAAGCAGTCAAGTTCAAAGTTAGTTGATATGTACCTTTATCAGAGTTGGTACCTGGCAGAGACCGCTTACCCAACCAAGAACTGAAGTCCAGCCGCTAGTACAAAAGTAAACGTCCTGTGTTGTTAGAGCAGATTGCTAGGGGACAACTGTGCTACTGTTAATGGGCAAAATGATCTTTGTGAGAGGTCTCTGTACAACTTTCTCCACTGCCTATGAAAGAGTTGCTTTTGCCAGGCAGGAGTTAATTGCCCCAAGGTCTTTAAAGGCTATCAGTTCAACACAGTGTAGTCTCGCCCTGACCAATGAATCCCAGATCATTCTCACAGACCCTCAGCATTTATAGTCTATATGCCCCCTTGCCATAATTGTTTCTTTATGTTTTTATTAATAAGCCCCCCTCACGACTGGACTCCCTCAGCAGCTGAGTTACTGAGTTATTTTCAGTGAGAACAGACGTGCTAATAACATCCTGACTCCACATATTTTTTTTCTTATATTGAAACAACTTTGCTCCTAAAAATTTTTTTTGTCTTTGTCATAAACAAGTGTATATGAAATCATATCAAACCAATATACAACATCCCGTCATTCCAAATCGCTCACATGCTAATTAATACTAAGGGTGTAATGCCCAATACAAATCTAAGCTCACAAAAATACCATTCCATCTTGATTCCACATCACTTATAATCTTAATCACAAGCAGTCATATTTTGGGAGTGTTTTTCCCTTGATGCACATTCTTTTACACCACAGTTTAATGACCAGTTTAAACAACCATATCAACATAAACATAATAAAGAACTCTTTAGCATGGCACCACATTAAAGACCAAACAACAAAAACTTAACCTTATTAAACCACTCCGTTTAACTTCTTGACAAATATATACCCAGGTAGAGACCATTTTTATAATGCTCCAGGTTATAAGCTTGCATAGCATTATTAAACACACATTCAGTTGTTAACATCAGAATTCAGGGATGTCATTATTTTAGGGATGCATGTTTTGTTCTCTCTTCAATTCCTGCAAAGTTATTTTGACTTTATTCATGTCATCTTCCAAATGTGCCTAAGTTATCCTAAGTTTTCTTGTCCTAAGTTTTATTTCTCCAGTTATTTTAATAGTTCCTTTACCTTCTATTGATCTGGAATAACATATTTTTCTTTTTACTGTAGGATCCATTACCTGTTTTAGTTTTACACATCCCATCATGTGTTCCTTATTTTTCCCTTGAAAAATAGGATGAGGCTTGGCTTAGTGCATACTATCCCAGTCAGCTTCCCATAGTATATGTAACTGATTGAGGGACCATCATGGCCATAGTCATAGGTACTTCTACCATAGGTATAGCCACTGTCTAATAAAGGTACTTTGGTTCCATTCCAACAACAACTTAGGAACATGTTTTTCTTTTATCATAAGGAAGCTGTCTGTGGCCTGTAGGCTCCACTCTCCCTGTTGATATTGTGGAATGGCAAAAGTGTGGACCCCAATATCATGGGATTCTTTTTTCCTTTAATGATGTAAAGATTTTTGCTTCTAATTTTCAGTTGCCCAAGAAATCACAGCCATTAGGGTATGTGATATCTACTTTACTTCTGGTTGGGTTGTCTGTTATCTCAGATGACCAGTATTGCCCCAAGATTATAGCTGTTCTAAGAGTAGTCCACACATTAACAAAATTTAATTGCAACAATTGACAATCTATAGAGAAACATATTTTGTCTTTTTTCACTGCAGGATAGTTAACATACAATGTTATTAGTTTCAGATGTACAACATAGTGATTCAACAATACATTCTATGCTCACAATAAGTATAGTTGTGATCTGTCGTACGTTATTACAATATTATTGACTATATTCCCTAGGCTGCACTTGTCATCTCTGTGTCCTATTTAATAACTGGAAGTTTGTACCTATTTATCTCTTTCACCTATTTCGCCCATCCTCATTTTATTCTCCATATTTATAATTCTATTTCTTTTCTGTTTGTACATTTGTTTTTTGATTCCACAAAAATTGAAGTCATATATTTTTTTCCTTTTATTTCCCTTAGCATAATACCCTCTAGATCCATCCATGTTGTCACAAATGGCAAGATCTCATATTTTATAACTGAGTAGTATTCCGTCATTATGTACATATACCAACTTTTTAATCAATTTATCTATCAGTAGGCACTTAGTTTACTTCCATATCTCAGTTATTGTAAATAATGCTGCAATAAACCTAGGGGTGCATATATCTTTTCAAATTAGTGTTCTTATGGGGGGGGGGTTGGTAAATACCCAGTAGTGGAATTACTGAACCATATGGTAATTCTATTTTCAATTTTTTTTTAGGAAACTCCATACTGTTTTCCATTGTGGTTGCACCAATTTATATTCCTACCAATAGTGCACAAGTGTTCCCTTTTTCTCATATCCTCTCTAATACTACTTTCTTGTCTTTTTGATACTAGACATCCTGATAAATGTAAGGTGATATCTCATTATGGTTTATTTTGCATTTTCTTTTCTTTTTTTTTGTAAATAGCCCTGTGCCCAACATGGGTCTTAAACTCATGACCCTGAGATCAAGAGTTGCATGCTCTACTGACTGAGCCAGCCAGACACCCTGATTTGCATTTTCTAGATTATTAGTGATGTTGAACACCTTTTCATGTGTCTATTGGCCATCTGTATGTCTTAGGATTTTGTTTAGATCCTCTGCCCATTTCTTAATTGTTTTTTTTTTGGTTTTTTTTTTGTTTTTTTTGGTATTGAGATGCATAAATTCTTTTTTTTAATGTTTATTTATTTTTGAGAGAGAGAGTGGGGGAAGGGCAGAGAGAGGGGGGCACAGAGGATCCCAAGCATGCTCTGTGCTGAGAGCAGAGAGCCTGATGTGGGGCTTGAACTCACAAACAGTGAGATCATGACCTGAGCCGAAGTCAGATTCCACCCAGGCACCCCATAAACTCTTTATATATTTTGGCTATTAATCCCTTATTGGCAAATATCTTCTCCCAATTTGTAAGTTGCCTTTAGTTTTGTTGTTGTTTTCCTTTTGCCGTGCAAAGATTTTATTTTGGTGTAGTCCCAATAGTCTATTTTTGCTTTGCTTCCATTGTCTGAGGAGACATATCTAGAAAAATGTTGCTAAGGTGGATGTCTAAGATATTACTGTCTATGTTTTCTTTTAGGAGTTTTATGGTTTCAGGTCTCATGGTTAGGTCTTTAATCCATTTTGAGTTTATTTTTGTGTATGGTGTAAGAAAGTTGTTTCATTCTTTTGCATGTAGCTGTCTAGTTTTCCAAACACCATTTATTAAACAAACTATATTTTCCCCATTTTGTATTCTTGCCTCCTTCCACATGGACTAATTAATCATATAAGCATGGGTTTGTTTCTCAGTTCTCCATCGTGTTCTATTGATGTGTCTATTTTTGTGCCAGCACATACTGTTTTGATTACTGTAGCTTTGTATTATATCTTGAAATCTAGGATTTTGAGAACTTCAATTTGGTTCTTTCTCAATATTGCTTTGGCTATTATGTGTATTTTGTGGTTTCATACAAATTTTAGGATTATCTATAAAAAATGCTGTTGGTATTTTGACAGGTATTGTATTGAATCTGTAGATTGCTTTGGGTAAAACATTTTAACAATATTAATTTTTCCAATCTGTGAACACAGTATTATCTTTTCATTTGTTTGTGTCTTCTTCATTTTTTTCATCAGTGTTTTATAATTTCACATCAGTGTTTTATAATTTTTCACCTTCTTGGTTAAATTTATCCCTACGTGTTTTATCCTTTTTGGTTCAATTGTAAAAGAGATTATTAATTTCTATTTCTTCTACTTTGCTAGTAGTGAATAGAAATGTCTGATAGGTGGGGCGCCTGGGTGGCTCAGTCGGTTAAGCGTCCGACTTCAGCTCAGGTCACGATCTCGCGGTCTGTGAGTTCGAGCCCTGCGTCGGGCTCTGGGCTGATGGCTCAGAGCCTGGAGCCTGCTTCCGATTCTGTGTCTCCCTCTCTCTCTGCCCCTCCCCTGTTCATGCTCTGTCTCTCTCTGTCTCAAAAATAAATAAACGTTAAAAAAATTAAAAAAAAAAAAAAAGAAATGTCTGATAGGTGTAGCAGGACTCCCAGAACTATTGTGAGTAAAAGTGGAGAAAGTGGACATCCTTGTCTTGTTCCTGAGCTTAATGGGAAAGTATTCAGCTTTTCATCATTAAGTATAATGTTAGTAAAAAAGTAACTGCCAGGGGCACCTGGGTGGCTCAGTCATTAAGTGTCTGACTCTTGATCTCAGCTCAGGGCTTGATCTCAGAGTTGTGAGTTCAAGTCCCATGCTGGGTTCCATGCTGAGCATGGAGCCTACTTAAAAAAAATGACTGCCATTGTTCCTCCAATTAAACTTCCTACAAGTCCAACAAGGAACTGCAAGAGTTTCCTTCCTTCAGTGAATTTGTTTCTGGCATATGTTATAAATTGAGCATAATCAAATATGGATAAAACTGAACAAAATTTGAGGATCTGTATCTTATTTAAAGTTCTGCATACTAAATATCAAAGCATAGCCGGCTATTATAGGTTCCAATATGACCATGATAGGTTTTAGTAACCTAGGTTCCTATGTTCTTGCGGTAGAAACCTGCAGTGTGAGAGAGAAACCTGATGTCTACCATGAAGGATAATGATAAGTGTTATATGCTAAGTTTCCTATATATTGCTATACACCTGACAACTTGTCCTTATTCTTGTAAAGGCTAAACATGGTATCCATGGATTGATTTATTTTCTAATAGGTGAATATGGATTAAACAGTGTTAATTGAGTATAGTAACTGATCAGTTTCTCACCTGTTAATATTTAAAGATATAATTGCCCATTCTGCATACTCAACTGTTACTCTTTTATAAAATACTAGCATACAAAGTATCTCAGAAATTAAATTGAGGTTTTCACAGTCTGTCATGTGTCCAATGCTATACTCAATTCAGTAAGGTATGATAAGGAAAGTAGAAAAGTCAGTACCTGATTGTCTTAGTATATAAGCTGGGTTACAACAGGGACCAGTTAGTAGTTCAGGCCAACCTTCATCCTTCAAGTCAGTGTCTAGTAGGGGATATTGTTGAAGAGATTCTTTGGAGACTTCCACTAGATTCCCTAGTATTTGATTTTTCCATTGATTAAAGGTTTCTCAGTGAGTAGACGGTGCTGATACTGAAGGGTGAGATGGAGAGGGGTTGGACTTGGAGGTATGGATGATGCTGGTGATGCTGTTGAGTCCTTAGTTATAATAAGATGACCCAAGATGGTGATCTGTGAAGGAAGTAGAGGATGTCACAGACAGTGGAGTTGTACATGGACCAGTAGGTGCATTCCACTTTGGAATGGTGGCATACTGCTATTGCTGAGTCTGTTGGAAGAGTGTTCATACATAGAGCAAGTATGATATCCAGTAGTAAGCAATAGGTAAAATAGTATGGCCAGCAAGCAGCGTGCTGCATGGATCTACTTCATAATTGTTAGAGTTGAAGATGCACAGAGGTTTTATGCCTACAAAATAAAAGCACTGTCCTCAAAATGTTTAATTTCTTCCTATTTTTCTTGCTGTTCAAGGATATCTATAGTCATTATGACCATTATTGCCAATATTTCCCCAGGCATAATCACGCTGCATCATGCTAGAGTAAATAGTAGACCTCTAGTGTTGATATAATAAAAGGTGGTATATATCTATAATGAAATTTTTATAGAATCATTGTATTATTTTCCTTAATTTGATGTAATATTCCTTTTCATTAGGTCACCCAATAGGTTTTGTTAGTGGCAGGTGCTTCCTTTCCCCAGTGTTGTATATTCATTCAATAGGAGTTTTTCCATGCTTTCTATATCTATGCTTTAGAGATCTTGCCACCTCCCAGATTGCTTTAGTCCAAGCTTTCTCATCTAGATTGTTAGGAAGCAGCCTAAGCTTTTGCTTGAGCAAATCATTATACCTTTCAGTTGACCCAGAGGCAGTAGGTTTGTAGGGTAAGTGGAATTTCCACATTATGCCTTGTTTCTTTGCCCAATCTTATATTCACTTTCCTGTAAAGTGGGTGCTCTGATCTGATTTTGTGATGGCTGGGCTACCGTAGCAAGCATCCAGATTTCTAATGCTCTGATGGCAGATTTTTAATTAATTTTTCTGCAGGAATAGGGTAATCCTATTCCTGACCATGTCTACAATGGTGCATGCATACAGTTTATTCTCTGATACAGGCATGGGTCCTATGTAATCATTTGTATAATTTGGAAGGGTCTGTCAGCTTTGATGTCATCTGGAGTATTCATTAATGACCCGCATGCTTTAAACTTTCAGCGATTCCCACATTTCTTAATATGAAATTGGAGGGATTTGGTAGGCTCATACGTGTTTCTTACCTCTAACATGTTCCAGTGCCATGTGTGCCACAAGATCTTTTTGACGTTGTGCCCACGGGATGATTCTGTTATTCAGCATATCTGTGTGTTCAGGTTGTAAGTCCATTGTCCTTCTCGTTTATGTATAGTTATGCTTTGAATTGGTTTCCTCATTAGCCATAAATTATTAGGTTATTTAAGTTAAATTTTAGGTATCTCCACTTCTTTAGTTTACCTACCGAGTTTGTCTATCTGGCTAGTAAATTTGGTTACTTCAGACTTGTTCTTCTGATGTGCAGAAACATCAGTGATAAACATGGAGATGCCAGCCAGTGCTATTTTCTGCCCTATGTCCTTACTTCATTATGTTCTTATTTGGTATTATTTAGTAATTTTTCTGCCCTGTTCATGTCCAAAACTGCTGTTCCATTAGCTACTGTCCATAAGTCTGAGGAAAGGTCTACCTTACTCTCACTTCCCATATTACTCACCAATTTATGGCTATTTGTTAAGCACATTGTGTTCTCCAGAACCTGATTCTGTCAAGGTAAGACCATCACTAGTCCTCAAGGCCAGCATTCTCTTGATGGTGTCCTGGAAGCTGATCCATCTACAAACCAAGCATTGTTGAGTGCCATGGACCAGAGTGGTCCCCATTGCCCAACTGCTCAAGCTTCAATAGGTTCACCCCTCGGAAATTCTATAAAATCTATGTCTGGAATTGTGGAGATTTTCTCAATTCATGCAGAGAGCTGACCCTTCATCCATTAATCCTGCATGGAAATATACATTTTCTATGTTAGGAATTTATGGTCAGGAATAATTCCTCTCTCTCAGGGGTCTGCTTTACTCCAGAATAAGCTATCAGAGTTTCAGTATAATTGGCTTATGTAGTTTTTAGGGCTTCATAGAGTGCTCAGGTGAGTCTTTCAATTGGTTAGTATCTGGTCTTGGACCATGTGAAAATATCCCATTAGTGATATGTGCTGTTTCCAATATCCAAACAGTCCTATCAGTTTCTTTTTTCTTTTTTCAATTTTTAAATGTTTGTTTATTTTTGAGAGACACAGAGAGACAACATGAGTGGGGGAGGGGCAGAGAGAAAGAGGGAGACACAGATTCCAAAGCAGGCTCCAGGCTCTGAGCTGTCAGCACAGAGCCCGACACGGGGCTCAAACTCATGAATCGTGAAACCATGACCTGAGCTGAAGTTGGGTGCTTAACCAACTGAGCCACCCAGGCACCCCAGTCCTATCAGTTTCTGAGCTGTTTCTTTTGTGGTAGGAGCTGGGATGCAATCTATCTTATTTATGACTGGCTCTGCTATTTTTCTGCCTTCAGAGGATCAAATTGTGCCTAGAAATTTTACTGTAGTGTA
This sequence comes from Felis catus, assembly GCF_018350175.1. Taxonomy (NCBI): domain Eukaryota; kingdom Metazoa; phylum Chordata; class Mammalia; order Carnivora; family Felidae; genus Felis; species Felis catus. The sequence goes on along the minus strand of NC_058384.1, from coordinate 25,547,043 downwards.
GGCTCCTTAGACATTACTTGAGTTAATTGTCCATGCTTTGAGTGTAAGGAATTCAATGAACTCTGTTACAACCCTAGTCTGTTCCAAGTTAGCACCATAAATGAGCATGTCATCAATATAAGAAATGCTGGTGTGTGTGTGTGTTGTGTTGTGTTCTGTTTTCCCAAAAGGCCTGGATGTCTTGTGTTAGAAAGTTGCAAGCTGCACTCTCAACAATAGCCAAATTATGGAAAGAGCCTAAATGTCCATCAACTGATGAATGGATAAAGAAATTGTGGTTTATATACACAATGGAGTACTACGTGGCAATGAGAAAGAATGAAGTATGGCCCTTTGTAGCAACGTGAATGGAACTGGAGAGTGTTATGCTGAGTGAAATAAGCCATACAGAGAAAGACAGATACCATATGTTTTCACTTCTATGTGGATCCTGAGAAACTTAACAGGAACCCATGGGGGAGGGGAAGGAAAAAAAAGAGAGAGAGAGGTTAGAGTGGGAGAGAGCCAAAGCATAAGAGACTCTTAAAAACTGAGAACAAACTGAGGACTGATGGGGGGTGGGAGGAAGGGGAGGGAGGGTGATGGGTATTGAAGAGGGTATCTTTTGGGATGAGCACTGGGTGTTGTAGGGAAACCAATTTGACAAAAAATTTCATATATTTTTAAAAAAAAGAAAAAGAAATAAAGTTGCAAGCTATTACTGGCTGTTAAGGTCTCCTGTTGGTAACCTAGTAAACATATCATCTTCCTTCCCTTGTGAATGCATCTTGGGTTGGCTGTCTTGATCAATTGGAATAGCAAAGAACATGACAGCTAAGTCTACCCCATGTAATCAGTGCCAGATCCAGTGGTGATATTGTTCATGATAATGCCCTTATTTGGGAGTGCTCCCTCAATTTGGGGAGATTATTTTCCTAAATTCCTAAAATCTATAAATCTATATGACCTTTCTGGACTTTTTCACAGGCCAGATTGAGTTATTTATATTATAAAATAGGAGACACAATCATTTGTTCCTTTAGAAGTTCCTGAATGTTTTCCTTTTATTTGTTTGTCCTGTTATATCCAGTCTAAGAATGTTTTCTAAATTGGGACTTATAAGGCATTTAGTTTTAAAGTCTGTCCTCATTGTTAGGAATCTACATATGTACCCATGTGTATGGGGGTTAGTTTTCCTTCTAATCCTTCAATCAGTCCTTTTTTTTTGTTTAATTTTTCTAAATTAGTAGGATCTCATTGTGTCACTGTTATTGAGATCCAGTATCTAACAACATAGTGGTATACATAGCGTGCTTTTATTTGCAGAAGGGGTTTCTATTTGTACAAACAATTGTCTCTGGCTTGAGCCAAGAGGAGGAGACTGCTGAATCCCTATGGGGAGCTCATAGGGTTTGCTCTCTTTGGCTAGCAGTGATTTGTCCACTAATGAGATTATGTTTTATAAGAGGGTAGTATTTACAGTAAATGGACTAGTGGGTATATGTGGGTTTATTTTCTGTAGGTCTATTACTATGAAGATTTGTTGTTTCTGTTTCCCTACCTCTCCTATATATTTCAGGGGTATCTATTTTAGTTTCTACTTTTATAATTTGTTTTCAAGGGTGGTGGTCTAAATGGTCTAGGTAGCCAAAAATGCCTTGTAGATTTGGATGGTCTCTTTTGTAGATGGACTATGTAGATAGTCTAGATGGTCTATTTTGATTGGGTCTATTTTATTAGCTGTAGCTGTTGTCTATAAAGAGGAGTGTTAAAGCTACAAGCTACAGGCTTTATCTTTTTAAGTTTTTTGTTTGTTTTGTTTTGTTTTAGTATTCTGTATACCCAAAGTGGGGTTCAAATATAGCATGCTTTTCCAACTGAGCCAGCTAGGCACCCCTTACAGCCTTTCTCTTACAGCCTCTATCTTGACTTACTTCCTCAGCTGTTCTTACCAATCAGTTCCCCTGGGTTTCTGGTGCCTGCAAATACTGTAAATAATGCTGTTCTGTCCCACCAGGATGCAGTTTAAAAGTTGACCTCTTAATTTGTTCTGTTGCTTCCACATGTCACAGTGTATGTGTCTGTCCCTTTTCATAAATCACAGTTAATAGTCCTAATTTCATTATTATATTAGCTTCCCCTGCTGTTTTCCATGGAGATGTTCATAAGGGATAATATGTTAGGTATATGCCATCTTAACCTCCAGGTTGCTGCTACCCAATCAAAGATCTTTGTAAATTAATATTATTTTTTCCAGTTGCTCTAAGGTGCTGATTCAGTTTAGTGTCAGTGGTAATGGGTTTGAGGTACACAACCTCTGCTCCTGTGAAGATCAGGTTTTGTCCTCCTTTGAACCATAAATCTAATAGCCACTGGATTTCTGTATCCAAATCAGTTTGTTGGGATTCCATTTTATTTTATTTTTCTTATTTTTTAAAAAATTTTTATGTATTTATTTTGAGAGAGACAGAGACAGCATGAGTAGGGGAGGAGCAGAGACAGAGAGAGAGAGAGAGAATCCCAAGCAGGCTTGGCACTGCCTATGCAGAGCCTGACATGGGGCCCAAACCCACAAAATTGTGAAGTCATGTCCCGATCCAAAATTGAGAGTCAGATGCTCAACCAACTGAGCCACCCAGGCACCCCTATTGGGATTCCATTTTAATTTTTATCATCTCTTATCTGGTATAAGCTCTCTCTTCAGGACTGATTGGTTCCCTATTATCACATTTGTCATTTTGTCTATTATCATGGGCTTAGCTTCTAGTTAATGTTACTAGGGTCAAAAAAGTTAAAGTAAGTGTCATCTTCAGGATGTGAATTAGTCCCTCAGAGGCAAAAGGTTCTGGATTTCTTCCTATCCTGGAGATAAACTTTTTAAATATAATTTCTTGTCAAATTGGTTTCCATACAACACCCAGTGCTCATCCCAATAAGTGCCCTCCTCAATGCCCATCACCCACTTTCCCCTCTCCCCAACCCCCCTTCAACCCTCAGTCCATTCTCAGTATCTAAGAGTCTCTTATGGTTTACCTTCCTCCCTCTAACTTTTTTTTTCCCCCTTCCCCTCCCCCATGGTGTTCTGTTAAGTTTCTCAAGACTGGAGATACATTTTTTGTGTTAGTGATGCCAGCAGGCTGGATCCCAGGACCCAGAGGGGGTCTTGCAGGACAAGCCAGGAGGATCCCTGACTGCACACAGGATAGAAATGATATGTGAGCCAGCAGAAAGTGAAAGCAGAGTTTACTGATGGTATAGAGGGAGTATAGATACAGGGTATCTGGGAGACTCAGAAAGGAAAGAAGAGAGTCTCAACTTCACTTGGGGCCTGGGGTTTTTATTGAGGATTGTGGTTTATTGTATGTGTCCTCTCAGGCATCAAGGAACTGGTGAGAACAAAGATGGGGGCCCAGGTGTTATTCCTTGGAGCCAGGGGGGCTTGGCATTGAGTTGTCAAGTACCAGTGGTCTGGAATGCACATATGATGGCTTTGTCTGGTTATTCTCACTTGGTCCTTCCTTAGATGGGATCTGTTCTAAAGAACTCCTTGACCCTTACAAGAAGGATGTACAGTTTGCATTATGAGGCATGTGTAAAGTGGGGGTGCTGGTTCTAGCAAGAATAGAAGCAGGAAAAGGCAGAAAACAGGTTTTTTTAATTTAAATCTTTAAAAAAAATTTTTTTAAGTTTATTTGGAGAGAGACAGAGTGAGTGGGGGACGGACAGAGAGAGAGGGAGAGAGAAAAAATCCCAAGCAGGCTCCATGCATCAGCACAGAGTCCAGTGCGGGGCTTGAATTCACCAGTTGTGAGATCATGACCTGAGCCAAAACCAAGAGTTGAACGCCTAACCGACTGAGCCACTCAGGTGACCCAAAAAAACAGATGTTTATGGAGTCCTGCAGCTTCCCTGTCTCACTAGTGCTCTTCCTTTCTGCCAATAGAAATCTATGTAACTTAATGCTCCTAAGAAGAGCTTGGTAACATCTTCCTCAGTTGTACTTTTTAATACAGAATACAACTGACTGGGTTAGATGATCAGTCTAACATCTGGAGTTTCCTTAATTTTCAGTTTTGCCCAGATGAAATCTTCAGTAGGTCTCTAGGGATCTTCAGAAGTTACTACACAACCCGTTCTACCCCTAAACCACCTATTGACTAATTTTGGTAGGGTTTGTGAGCAAGGTATATTTACTATTTCCTCTGCTAATCACAAATATCTATGATATTTTATCATCAAGATGCTTAATAGAGCATTCCAAATGGTTCATACTATGGTTAATCAGTATTAAGGTAACTATTGTGGGCAACATTAGCATCAAATTACAAGAATGTTCTATATTTAACACAGTTCAGTGTGGAATTTTATAAGCCAATAGGACATACAATAATGTCTTTTAATAAGCCAATAAAGAAATAGCATACTCCGAATCAATCACAGATTAATCACACTATTGTTCCAGGCAAAGGGCAATGAAAGGAACAAAGTCTAAATTTAGTTCAGATGAACATTTGTTAAAAAACTAAACTCAACCTAATAAATCAGAATATCTAATTGACTTTATTAAGCAATTCATTAATAAGGCATCATCCCATCTAGCAAGCAAAGAGTTGCTCAGAGGAGTTGTACTAAATGGAAGGTTTTTATAGGAAGGAGGGTGGGGCAAGGATGTTATTAGCAAAAGAAAAGAAAGGATTGTTTCAGGCCAGGATGGCTTCTTTTAAGGATAAGGGTGGGGACCAGCAGGGTTTGTTTCTCTGTCACCACCTCACTGGTACTGATCAGGAAATTTCAGACTGACTTTTAAAAGACTACATTCCTGGGGCGCCTGGGTGGCGCAGTCGGTTAAGCGTCCGACTTCAGCCAGGTCACGATCTCGCACTCCGTGAGTTCGAGCCCCGCGTCGGGCTCTGGGCTGATGGCTCAGAGCCTGGAGCCTGTTTCCGATTCTGTGTCTCCCTCTCTCTCTGCCCCTCGCCTGTTCATGCTCTGTCTCTCTGTCCCAAAAATAAATAAACGTTGAAAAAAAAAAAAAAACATATTCCTGGGATAGGGTGAAACTGTCATTAAGGTTTTGGTTCGCTGAGGTTGAAGGCAAAGGACTCCATTTTGGACTACTTGTTTCTTCTTTAAACGCTTTATATGAGTTGATACTGGGGTGGGACAGGTTAGCCAACTGAGAGCTGATGTCCAGCTGCCAGTGTAACAGGAAAAGTCCTGTGTTGCTAGAGCAGGTTACTAGGGAACGGTGGCTGGGGTGTTGATGGGCAAAATGATGATCTTAGCAAGGCCTCTGCGTGGTTTTTGCTGCTGTCAGTAAAGGGATCACCTTTACCATGGCAGGAACTAATTGTCTCAGCATCTTCAGAGAGCTATTTTAGATCAGCAAAGTGGAGACTTGTGCAGACCAATCATTCTCGGATCAACCCGTAAACTTTCAGTATTCGTAGTCTAATGTCCCCTTGGCACACTTACTTCTTCATGAGTTTTTGTTGACAAGCTCCCAGCTGCTGAGCTACTAGTTCTTATCTGTGAGAACAGATGACATAATGACTTCCTGACACAGTTGACTTTATTCTTCTATCAAAACAACTTACCTCTGAAAATACTTTTTGTCTTAGTCATAAACAAATGGGTTTGAAATCATATCAAACCAATACATAGCAAAGGCAAAGCTGGAGGAATCTGGACTGCTTTTCTAGGAATGAGGCCAGACTAGTTGGCTAGCCAGGGGAGCATTCACTAAAAATCACCTGGGATGGGGCGCCTGGGTAGCTCAGTCGGCTAAGAGTCCACCTTTTGATTTCGGCTCAGGTCATGATCCCATGGTCCACAGGGCTCGGGATCCATATGGCTCCACTTTCTGCCTAGAGCCTGCTTGAGATTCTGTCTCTCTCATCCTCTGCCCCTCCCCTGCTCATGCTCTCTCTCAGTAAAAAAATAAATAAAAACACCTGAAAGCCATGATCAGTGGTAAATCCAGAACTTCTTTAGGCAACCAATGGATTGGCTGCCACCTCAAGAGGATTTATGAGCAGTGGGCTCCCTCTGCCCTGGAGGCCACACCGGTGGTCAGGCATTGGCCCCAGCTCCACAGGCCTAGAGGGCCTCAGCTTCCCAAGGATGGCTGACAGACTGTGTACTGAGCTTTCAGTGCAGCTTCCTTCAGGTTAGACATTGAAATGGAATAGAGCACCGGTCTTGAGAGGCCAGGCCACTGAGGAGGACTTTTGGGGGTACAAGGCACCGCCTGATTCCAAGCTATAAACTACACAAATGTGAAGAATGCCCCTGAAGACAGAACTGATGAAAACTGGACTGACTTGCCAGAGTGGGGCTGAGCAGACTGGACCGGGTACCCACTACTAAAAGACACCTGAGAGTCTTGATTGTTGGAGAAGCCTGGGACCCTATCAAGCAACTGACTGTACTGACTGTACTGACTGTAGCCATTTTAAAGCTGCCACCTCAGAAAGATTTCCTGGAAGTGGGTTCTTTTGCTCTGGAAGCTAGGTAAGTGGTTGGATATGAGCCCCAGCTCCACAGGGCTAAGGGGGCAGGCTGACAGGGTACCTACGGCACATGTGCCGGCCACATGGGTCAGGGAGGCCAGGAACCCAGAACTGGGCAACTGTTGAGAGTGTCTAGGTGTCGAGAGTAAGCTCTTGGAGGTCCCTGGCATCTGCCTAATTCCAATTTTTAACCTAAACAAATGTTCATATTCCTCCTGAAGGCATCCCTGGAGGAAACTGGATGGCCTTGCCAGAGTGGGACCAGTTATCAAGTCTCCCAGGTGTCTGTTATTCAGGGATATTCCATCAGTTTTGCCAGACTACACCCTGGCAAGGTGGTCCATTTTCCTGCAGCTCTGCTGTTGAGAGAATATGCGTATTTGTGTAGGTCAGACTTTGGAATTAGGAAGATATTTTATACCCCTAATAGCTCTCTCCTGTGACTGGCATTGCTTGACACTTGACCTTTAAGAGGTCCCTAGCTACCCTGACCTATGCAGCCTGCGCATGCAGAGTACCTATCCTATCAGGCATTGGGCAGCCTAGGACTTCTGGGCTGTGTAGCTGCAACCTTCCCAAACCACCTGCATAGCCTCCAGGGCAGAGAAAATCCACACCAAGAAAATCATTCTGGAAAGGTAGCTTTAAACCGGGGACAGTCTTCATTTGATCTGCTGCCTGGTGGGGTCACAGGTTTACCAGTATAGCTTTCCAAGGTAGCCCACCCCAAAAAGTTCAACAATGGCATATTAATCATTTTCATTTAAAGTTACCTAAAAAACAGCCAGTATAGGAAGAACACTCTGACTCTCTGTTGTCTCCAGAAACCAATGAATAAATCTCTCACATGAGGAGCCTCCCTGCACCAGGATGTAGGGAGACATCCTTTTCATCAGAGACAGGAAATTCAAAGAAGCCTAAATAAACAAACCTTATTACTTTTACTGATTTACTGTCACAGCCCAAATCTGTTTAGAATTCCTTACTAACTGAAGCTCTTAAACATAGATTTTGTTTTGTCACTTCCTCACAGATTTATGCTTCTTTGACTATAACTTACAAAAGCTGTGTGACCTGATTATTTCTTTGGGTATCAGTATTAATAGTTGGCCTCTGTGCACATGTAATAAACTTTGGAGTGTTTTTTTATTCTATTAACATGTTTTCATATCACTTTTAACTCTTAGGCCACCTAGAAGAACCTTGAAGGGTAGAATAAAAGTTTTCCTTCCCAACATTTGGCATAGTCAGTAGGATACACTTCCCTCACTGGACACTGTTTGCTTTGAGGCTCTTGCAGCTGACACATCCTGGAACATCTGACAAACAGCCAGCAGAAGGTAAGAATCCTTGGCAGGCTTCTTAAGTTGTTACCACATCAGCCTCCTGATCTCTGCCTGCATGGTCTAATGGAGTGATATTGGTGAGCATCTATCTTCTCTAAATTTATATCAACAAAAGAAAATATTTGTGGAGCTGGTTTCTTGGTCTTGGTGATTCTGGTAAGATTTGGTAGGGTACTCTTCATGTGGCTGATTCATTGCCTCATAGAGATGGTCATGGTTTTTCTTTGTCTCTGTCTTTTGAGTCATTTGTTATAAAAAGAAATTACTAGAGAGAAAGAACACAGGTCTTAGGTCTTTTTAAGACTGCTGTTCAAGCCAGCCTCAAAAAGTGATGGGTTCATGGTTCTCATAAGACTGGCATCTGTTTAGACAAAATCTACTGTGAGTCCTCTACATAAAAACAAAATGAAGTTTTTCCTTTGTCATCTTCTGTGTCCAAAGAGCTTGGCTTTATGACCAGTAAGATTATTCTCTCTGGTCTCCACAATCCAGGGGTGTGTGGAAGAAACTGCTTTACTTCTAACCCCATCCCACACACCAAGAATTTCCTGTGCTGTGAGTCCCCCACAAAGTATGATGCTTTTTGTTTGTTAGTTTGTTCTAGAGAGATAGACAGAGTGTGAGCAGGGGAGGGGCAGAGAGAGAGGGAGACACAGAACCCGAAATAGGTTCCAGGCTCTGAGCTGTCAGCACAGAGCCCGTTGTGGGGCTTGAACCCACGTACCATGAGATCATGACCTGGGCTGAAGGCAGAAGCTCAACCGACTGAGCCAAACAGGTGCTCCATTTTTTTTTTAAATTGTGGATGTGGCTTTATTTACCAAAGGTTTCAGCTCGGGGCTGGGTCTGCCAGCCAAGCCCTCAGATAGCTGGAGAGGGTGAGAGGGTCCCAGCTCAGCCCAGTCCTGGTAGCAAGGGTCAATGTGGGTTTACCTTGGTGGCCAGTTGAATAGACTGGGATTCTGAGGGACAAAATTACAAACAGCACTTTCTTTGTTTGGCTGTGTCAGCTCTCAGGGGAATTTGTCATAAGCGGTCCCAGCTCATAAGGGACCTTTATCATCTTAATCTTTGTTGTTTGTTAGTACTGGAAAGTCCCATTCCACTAGTGCTTGTCCAGCGTCCCAGATTAGTGGGTCTGTAACTGGAGGGGTCTTATGTTTTCAGGAGAGATCTGGGACACAGTCTTTACTGCACCATTCTTACTGCCTGTGCAAAAAAAAAAAAAAAAAGTTTTCACTTTTTTTTTTTAAGTTTATTTATTTATTTGGAGAGAGAGAGAGAGCGAGAGAGTGCGAGCACAAGCAGGGAAGGGGCAGAGAAAGAGGATCCCAAGCAGGCTCCACACTGTCGGCACAGAGCTCGTCGTGGGGCTTGAACTCACAAACCATGAGATCATGCCCTGAACCAAAACCAGGAGTCAGACACTTAACTGACTGAGCCATACAGGTGCCTCTGTTTTTGCTTTTTTAAACTATTTTGGGGAGTAAACTTTTGGACCATGGGGACTGCATCATTTAAGGCTTCTCTAGGGATACTTCTTGTGTCCATGGTCTAAGCCTGGAAAGTTGCTTTCATGTTTTTCCAAAAAAAGATGTATTGGTCTGAATACAGACAAATAAGATCTTACTTATCAATGGCCAGATGATGAGTTCCTTAAATTGGCTAGATTTGCAAGAAGAGAAAATTATTTATAGAGATCTCTTAATTGTCTTATGGGTTTAACAGCTAACCTTAGGGATTCCCTTGACAAGATGAGAGAACAGAAATCCTACATCTAATGTAAATTCTCCTTCTCACACTCTGGCCCCATCTACCTGTTTTAACTTCCCTTTCCCTATATGATTTACAGAGAGCATTCTGGCCTAATCTTTAGGTTCAAAGTATAGGGATTACTCATGTAAGTACTGAAAGTCACATAATGAATTAACACAAGCTCCGGTCACTGGCAGTAAGTCCCTTTGCTCCTGTTTTCCAGGGCTCCGTAATCAGGTTGTACCAGCTTCAGGCATTCCTGTGCAGTGTCCTTTGCAGATACATCCTAGACCCCCAACCAAAAGGCAACACATTTATTTCCCCTGAACAACAGCAGATCTTTTCAATCATAGAGACTTTTTACTTCCATCCTCTTTCTCCCCAAATTTAGAAAAGAATTAAAAGGTTAATGGCCATTCACAACACCACCCCTCCACACACAGACACACACACACACACACACACACACACACACACACACACAGAAAAAACAGGTGACCAAAATCTCCTAGGCCTTCCTATAAATGATCAGCAGAAGGCCCATGTTTAGGGACTGATAGAAGCCAAGGTTGAATTATGTACTCAGAAAGAAGGCTTTTGTTAAAATGCTTTACAGACTTTACAAAGCCACAAGTCTTTTGATTCCCATTTTGGGTAAAATCTCCCTGATATAAAGTAGCTAGTTTAATTTAAAAAGGTGAGTCAGTCCCTTAGTATTCAGGCTGTAACCCAGTTCTTTGGAGGGAATTAAAAACAACTGCCTTTGCCTTGCAAATCTCTAGGAAACCAGAAATGCAACTCTAGAAATAAGTCAAAACGTACTTTACTAATCCTCAAACTTTGTCTATTTCTCTCAAAATGCTTGCAGATATGACAAAAAATCAGGATATTAGGACAAAATGCCCCTTGCTTCAAAAAGGTAAATAGCAATTAACACTGAATCTCTTAAAAAATAAAAATAAAAAAATAAACAACTTGCATTCTTTCTCTGTCCCTTAAAGTCATGCATTTTATGCTCTTGAAATATAAGCACAACCCCAGTCACCTTAGACTTAAGGGAGGAAAAGGAACAGGTCTTTTTAAAAACAAACCACTAAAGTTTGTGCCCAAACTCTAAGTCTTTTCTACAAATAGTAAAATACTTTATAAACTAGTGAGTTTTATATTGTTTTAAAATAGAAGCTGTGTCTGTGTATGTATGTGCATTATAGATACGGTGTTTTTCTACTTCTCAATGTTATTCCCAAAAATTATTTGTAAACAGCTCTATTGAATTGGCTTAAAAATTGTTTATAGAAATTTAGTATGATAAAAATTCTCAAAATAGAAATAGTCCAAATGAATTTCAGGTTCAAATGATCTGGGAAAATATTCAATATGAAAATTTATTTAAGGTTAATTTAATAAAATAGAAATATCTTTATAGTATCAGCTTTAAAATTAAAACTTTCATTCTGCTTGGGTTTACTGAAAGTCAAATAAGTTCACGTTATTTAGGTTACAAAATATGCCAACAAGAACAGAATAGCTTGGAAGACTGGCTGACTTTCTGTGATATCTCATGAAGTGTTTGTGGGTGATCTAACCACAATTGTTTTTTTTTTAAATTTTATTTTTTTAATTTGTATCCAAATTAGTTAGCATATAGTGCAACAATTTCAGGAGTAGGTTCCTTAGTGCCCCTTACCCATTTAGCCCATCCCCCCTCCCACAACCCCTCCAGTAACCTTCTGTTTGTTCTCCATATTTATGAGTCTCTTATGTTTTGTCCCCCTCCCTGTTTTTATATTATTTTTGCTTCCTTTCCCTTATGTTCATCTGTTTTGTCTCTTAAAGTCCTCATATGAGTGAAGTCATATGATATTTGTCTTGATCTAATTTCACTTAGCATAATACCCTCCAGTTCCATCCATGTAGTTGCAAATAGCAAGATTTCATTCTTTTTGATTGCCGAGTAATGCTCCATTGTATGTATATACCACATCTTTATCCATTCATCCATCGATGGACATTTGGGCTCTTTCTGTACTTTGGCTATTGTGGATAGTGCTGCTATAAACATTAGGGTGCAAGTGCCCCTTTGAAACAGCACACCTGTATCCCTTGGATAAATACCTGGTATTGCAATTGCTGGGTCATAAGGTGTTCTATTTTTAACTTTTTGAGAAACCTCCATACTGTTTTCCGGAATGGCTGCACCAGCTTGCATTCCCACCAACAATGCAAAAGAGATCCTCTTTCTCCACATCCTCGCCTATCTGTTGTTGCCTGAGTTGTTAGCCATTCTGACAGGTGTGAGGTGGTATCTCATTATGGTTCTGACTTGTATTTCCCTGATGATGAGTGATATTGAGCATTTTTGACATGTGTCTAAAACACGTGTCAACCATCTGGATGTCTCCTTCGGAAAAATGTCTATTCATGTCTTTTGCCCATTTCTTCACTGGATTATTTGTTTTTTGGGTGTTGAGTTTGATAAGTTCTTTACAGATTTTGGATACTAGCCCTTTATCTGATATGTCATTTGCAAATATCTTTTCCCATTCTGTTGGTTGCCTTTTAGTTTCGTTGATTGTTTCCTTTGCAGTGCAGAAGCTTTTTATCTTGGTGAGGTCCCAATAGTTCATTTTTGTTTTTGTTTCCCTTGCCTCTGGAGATGTGTTGAGTAAGAAGTTGCTGCGGCCGAGGTTAAAGAGGTTTTTGCCTGCTTTCTCCTTGAGGATTTTGATGGCTTCCTCTCTTACTTTTCAGTCTTTCATCCATTTTGAGTTTATTTTTGTGTCTGGTGTAAGAAAGTGGTCCAGGTTCATTCTTCTGCATGTCGCTGTCCAGTTTTCCCAGCACCACTTGCTGAAGAGACTGTCTTTACTCCATTGGATATTCTTTCCTGCTTTGTCAAAGATTAGTTGGCCATACTTTTGTGGGTCCATTTCTGGAGTCTCTAGTCTATTCCATTGGTTTATGTGTCTGTTTTTGTGCCAATACCATGCTGTCTTGATGATTACAGTTTTGTAATATAGCTTGAAGTCTGGGATTGTGATGCTTCCACCTTTGGTTTTCTTTTTCAGGATTGCTTTGGTTATTCGGGTTTTTTTCTGGCTCATTACAAATTTTAGGATTGTTCTAGTTCTGTGAAGAATGCTGCTGTTATTTTGATAGGGATTGCATTGACTATGTAGATAGCTTTGGGTAGTATTGACATTTTAACAATATTTATTCTTCCAATCCAGGAGCATGAAATATTTTTCCATTTTTGTGTGTCTTCTTCAATTTCTTTCATAAGCTTTCTATAGTCTTCAGTGTATACGTTTTTCATCTCTGAAAAAGGAATCTTTAAAAAGAGATTTTAATGTGTGGTCAATTGGTTAAGATTAAAATGAATTTATTTAGGGGTGCCTAGGTGACTCAGTTGGTTAACTGTCCACCTCTTGATTTTAGCTCAGGTCATGATCTCACAGTCATGAGATCAAGTGCCTCATCAGACTCCATGCTGAGCATGAAGCCTGCTTAGCATTATCTGTTCCTTTCTCTGCCCCTCCCCAACTCACACTTGCATGCACTCTCTAAAAAAAAAAAAAACAAAAAAAAACAAAAAATAAAATGAATTTAGTTTAAACACGAGTTTTAAGGGGCACCTGGTGGCTCAGTTGGTTAAGAGTCAGACTTTGGCTCAGGTCATGATCTCATGGTTTGTGAGTTCGAGCCCCACATTGGGCTCTCTGATGTCCATACAGCACGGCTTGGGATCTCTGCCTCCTCTCTCTCTGCACCACTCCCCCCCCCCCAACTCATGCTCTTACTCTTTCTCTCTCTCATAAACATTTTTTAAAAATGAGTTTTAATATCAAAAGTAAGCTTGTACAAAATTAAAATTTGGCTTCTCTCTCTGTTAAAAGGATAAACTTTTCTTAGATTATTGGTCTTCTTTTAATAAGAAGTTGTAAGTAATTTTTTTCTTTACCATTTATGTAATCTCCCTAGGAAAACAAAGAGTCTGTGTTGTCTTTATAAGGTCTTTGGGTTTTTTTCTATTTAATATTAAAAGAGCTAAGGCTTTTACAGCCATGTAACTACCTTTGTTTGTCTTTGAAGTCTTTAATTGGCACTTTGGCTAAATTGATAACTAAGTATGGTTTCATAATGATCTGTGATCCTATTTAATTAAATGTCCAAACTTTTTGATATTTGACAAACCTCCCAAAATCAAATTTTAAAATGAAGTCTTGACCACCAACTAACTTTGAAATATTCCAGCAGATCCCTAGGACATTTGAAGGATTTGTTCTCCTTGTAAAAGAGAATTGTCTTACTTGGTATGTTAAATCACCTGGGAAGTAATGTCAAATAAGTGATGCTAACCTTTCTTAGATTATATTTGTGTAAACATATGTTAAGATTAGTGTTCTAGAGGGGGCGCCTGGGTGGCGCAGTCGGTTAAGCGTCCGACTTCAGCCAGGTCACGATCTCGCGGTCCGTGAGTTCGAGCCCTGCATCGGGCTCTGGGCTGATGGCTCAGAGCCTGGAGCCTGTTTCCGATTCTGTGTCTCCCTCTCTCTCTGCCCCTCCCCCGTTCATGCTCTGTCTCTCTCTGTCCCAAAAATAAATAAACGTTGAAAAAAAAAAAGATTAGTGTTCTAGAAATTGTATGAAACTCCTAGAAATCTGATATGTCTCAATATGTTATCGCTTGCCATTCTAGTTCTAATCTTGAAGTGCTGTGTGATAGAAATGACCAAATTACCTTGTCAGTAACATTGTAATGAACTCTGATCAGATCCTTAACCACTGCAATTTTAAGACTTTTGTCATTTACAGACAAAAGGTTAACTCTGATGCTACTGCAAAAGTCTTTCATCTTCAAAGAGATTCAGGGAAAGGACTCTGACAAGTACTCTTGAATACAGGTCTCTACTAACTTTAAGATTATGTCATTGAACTGGGTAAGAATTTATAGAACTCTAACAGAAACTGAAGACTTCTTAAAACTACTAACAAAAGATCAAGATCAACAAAAAATTATCACATAGGAATGAATAAACTGAGAATGATGATAATTTTTATGGCTTTTTGTTTGCAGTACTGCTTGTTATTTCATCTTTTGTTTTCCAGATATAAGAAAGCCTTTCCTCTTAAACTAAATATGACTCACAGCAATTTGGTAAATTGTACCTTTGTAATCAGAATTGCAACATCTATCTTTCTCCCCCACCTGATCTCTCCAGAATTTGGAATCTCTCAGTGAGCATTCTTATGGTTTCATAGAAATATTTGCCTAAGATCAATAAGAATCTTTTCTCTTTGTGACAAGACACAGTTGGAAACATTGGTTATATTACCAAGGCTTTGACTGAAATGTCATATTTGAGACAAACATGCATAGACTCAGATTTATGAGTCTATGCTTTATGGAACTAAGGATGACTTAATGGAGCCAATAAATCCCCCTAGGAATATCAGCCTGCTATCTTGCTTACAAGGATCTCAGCAGCCTTACCAGGTGAGTAAGGTCACATCTGGCAGATGGAGAAATATCAGGATATTTGGGAGATCTTGAAAAGAAAGAAAGAATTTAATTCTACAGATATTGCAGGCAAAGCCTGATGGCAAGTATTTGGGTTGGCTTCTTCGCTTCAAGAGGCTGCTAAAAGTTCAGTCTGGAGATTCCCGATGGAAAGTTCCACCAAAGCAGGTTTAAAAGAGCTTGTATGACCAATTGCTACTCTTGCTGCACTCTGTAAATAATCAGGTTTCTTGAAACTAGACGTAATTGGCAAACAAATTAGTCTTACAATGGTTATCACTGATAGAAATGAGGGTAAGTGTAGAGAGAAAAAAACTTTCATTTGAAACTATGAAATGTACTTTTGGATTCTAGATTCTATTTCTGTTCATCGTTTTTGAGATTTTGTTTTCTACCTGTAAACTTGACCAGATCCTGAAGTCTTCTGGTTTCATCCAAACTCTGGCTACAACTCTCCAAACTAACATTTACAATTTTCTCCCATCCTTTGGACTTGAAATCATTGAAAATGAAATCTGCCCTTTTTCCTGAGGCCTTCCAAACTGAGTATGAATGACTTGATGTAAACTTCAGGGAAATTGTCACAACAGCACATGCATGGATGATCTTTGTGCAGGTTGCTGTGTGTCCACTCAAAAAGATCAACAGAGAGTATTCAAGAGGAATATCAAGGTGTAGGAGGACACTGGGCTCACCTTGTCCTGCTGATCACTTAGATTCCACCCACATCTGCCTAAATAACCCAGAAAACTGCCAGAAGACTAGCATAACAGACTCTCTGTAGCCAAGTGTAGACAAGAGGCCCATGGAAGAGGGTAGGAAGGGTGGAGAGGTGGTGTGTGCTACACGGACTGGCAGGAGGGAGCCGGGGCGGTGGAGGGGCAGCCCGCCCAGCAAGGCAGAGCCCCCGAGAATGGCTGGCAAAAGCAGAGGAGCCGGACGAGTGTGTTCTGACAGCAGGACTAACATCTGGAATGTTAAGAGTCAACAGCTCTGCTCTCGGAGAGCAGGGAGGGCAAGAGGACACTGGGAGGGAGAGTTGTCAAGCCCTGGAGGACAGGGCTCAGCTCAGTGAGGGAACAAAGGTGCTGGTCAGTGCCATCTCCCTCTCCCATCACCCAGCCAAAATCCCAAAGGGAACTAGTTCCCGTCACCGAACTTGCTTGCACTGCACAAATGCCCAACGCTGTGCTTCTGTGGATCCATCCCTCCGAGGGGTCTGCCTCCCTCCCCGTGCTGCAGGGCCCCTCCCACAGGGGACCACTGATGCCAAAGCGAGCTAAGCCTGCCCTCCCGCCCCTGTGCACCTTGTGGATCCACCCCTGCTAATAGGCCCTTGGCCAGATCCCATTAAAGCAGTACCACAAGCCTGGCAGTGTGCAAGTGGCCCAGACAGGGGCCACACCACTCCACAATGAGTCCTGCCCCTGGGAGAGGGGAACATAAGGTACACACCAGTCTGACTGCAGCCCCACCGGTGGGCTGAGGACAGACATTGGGTCTGACTGCAGCCCCGCCCACCAACACAAATTACTCCCGACAGCACAAGGGAAGTGCCCTGCAGTTTGGAGCCACCCCAATGACTACCCAAAATCATAAAACAGAAGAATTCTCCTCAAAAGAAACTCCCAGGAAGTAGCAACAGCTAATGAATTGATCAAAACTGATTTAAGCAATATAATGGAACAAGAATTTAGAATAATGTCCTAAAATTGCTGCACTTGAAAAATGAATAGAGGACTGCAGAGATCAAGGGACTAAGAGAGAGTCATGAGCTTAAAAAAATGCTATAAATGAGATGCAAAATAAAATGGAGGCAGCCATAGCACGGATTAAAGAGGCAGAGGAGAGAATATGTGAATTAGAAGATAAAATTATGGAAAAAGAGGAAGCTGAGAAAAAGATAAAACAATCCAGGAGTATGAGGGAAGAATTAGAGAACTAAGTGATGCAATCAAATGGAACAATATCCGTATCATAGGAATTCCAGAAGAAGAAGAGGAAGAGGAAGAAGAGAGAAAGGGACTGAAGGTGTACTCGAACAAATCATAGCTGAGAACTTCCCTGATCTGGGGAAGGAAAAAGACATTGAAATCCAAGAGGCACAGAGGACTCCCTTCAGACATAACTTGAATCAATCTTCTGCATGACATATCATAGTGAAACTGGAAAAATACAAGGATAAAGAGAAAATTCTGAAAGCAGCTAGGGATAAAACAGGCTCTAACATATAAAGGGAGACCAATAAGACTAATGGCAGACCTAGTTACTGAAACTTGGCAGGCCAGAAAGGAATGGCAGGAAATCTTCAATGTGTTGAACAGAAAAAAATATGCAGCCAAGAATCCTTTATCCAGCAAGTCTGTCATTCAGAATAGAAGGAGAGATAAAGGCTTTCCCAAACAAAAACTGAAGGAATTCATCACCACTAAACCAGCCCTACAAGAGATCCTAAGGGGGATTCTGTGAGTGAAATATTTCAAGGACTACAAAGTACCAGAGACATCACTACAAACATGAAACCTGACATCACAATGACTCTAAACCCATATCTTTCAATAATCGCACTGAATGTAAATGGGCTAAATGCTCCAGCCAAAAGACATAGGATAGACATCAGAATGGATAAAAAAACAAGACCCATCTATTTGCTGTCTACAAGAGACTCATTTTAGACCTGAGGACACCTTCAGATTGAAAGTGAGGGGATGGAGAACTATCTATCATGCTACTGGAAGTCAAAAGAAAGCTGAAGTAGCCACACTTATATCAGACAAACTAGACGTCAAATTAAAGGCTGTAACAAGAGATGAAGAAAGGTATTATATAATTACAGGGTCTATCAGGAAGAGCTAACAATTATAAATGTCTATACACCGAATACCGGAGCCCCCAAATATATAAAACAATCACAAACATAAGCAACCTTATTGATAAGAATATGGTAATTGCAGGGGACTTTAACACTCCACTTACAACAATGGATAGATCATCTAGACACAGGATCAATAAAGAAACAAGGGCCCTGAATGATACATTGGATCAGATGGACTTGACAGATATATTTAGAACTCTGCATCCCAAAGTAACAGAATATACTTTATTCTCGAGTGCACATGGAACCTTCTCCAAGATAGATCACATACTGGGTCACAAAGCAGCCCTTCATAGGTATAAAAGAATTGAGATCATACCATGCACATTTTCAGACCACAATGCTATGAAACTTGAAATCAACCACAGGAAAAGGTATGGAAAACCTCCAAAAGCATGGAGGTTAAAGAACACCCTACTAAAGAATGAATGGGTCAACCAGGCAATTAGAGAAGAAATTAAAAAATATATGGAAACAAATGAAAATACAACAATCCAAACGCTTTGGGATGCAGCAAAGGCAGTCCTGAGAGGAAAATACATTGCAATCCAGGCCTATCTCAAGAAACAAGAAAGATCCCAAATACAAAATCTAACAGCACATCTAAAGGAAACAGAAGCAGAACAGCAAAGACACCCCAAACCCAGCAGAAGAGAAATAAAGATCAGAGCAGAAATAAACAATATAGAATCTAAAAAAACTGCAGAGCAGATCAATGAAACCAAGAGTTGGTTTTCTGAAAAAAAAAAAAAATTGATAACCCTCTAGCCAGGCTTCTCAAAAAGAAAAGGGAGATGACCCAACTAGATAAATTCATGAATGAAAATGGAATTATTACAACCAATCCCTCAGAAATATAAGCAATTATCAGGGAATACTATGAAAAATTATATGCCAACAAACTGGACAACCTGGAAGAAATGGACAAATTCCTAAGCACCCACACAGTTCCAAAACTCAAACAGGAAGAAATAGAAAACTTGAACAGACCCATAACTAGCAAAGAAATTGAATCAGTTATCAAAATTCTCCTAACAAATAAGAGTCCAGGACCAGATGGCTTCCCTGGGGAAGTCTACTAGACATTTAAAGCAGAGATAATGCCTATTCTTTCCAAGCTGCTCCAAAAAATAGAGAAGGAAAACTTCCAGACTCATTCTATGAAGCCAGCATTACTTTGATTCCCAAACCTGACAGAGACCCAGCAAAACAAGAGACTACAGGCCAATATCCCTGATGAATATGGATGCAAAAATTCTCCACAATATACTAGCAAATCAAATTCAACAGCATACAAAATGAATTATTCACCATGATCAAGTGGGATTCATTCCTGAGCTGCAGACCTGGTTCAACATTCGCAAATCAATCAATGTGATACATGACATTAGTAAAAAAAAAAAAAAGAAAAGAACCATATGATCCTGTCAATCGATGCAGAAAAAGCATTTGACAAAATTCAGCATCCTTTCTTAATTAAAACCCTTGAGAAAGGATAGAAAGAACATACTTAAAGATCATAAAGTCATTTATGAAAAGCCCACAGCTAATATCATCGTCAATGGGGAAAAACTGACAGCTTTCCCCCCTGAGATCAGGAACACGACAGGGATGTCCACTCTCACCGCTGTTGTTTAACATAGTGTTGGAAGTTCTAGCATCAGCAATCAGACAACAAAAGGAAATCAAAGTCATCAAAATTGGCAAAGATGAAGTCAAGCTTTCACTTTTTGCAGATGACATAATATTATACATGGAAAAACCGATGTATAATAAGTTTGCTAAAACTGATACATGAATTCAGCAACATCACAGGATACAAAGTTTATGTATAGAAATGAGTTGCATTCTTATACACTAATAATGAAGCAACGAAGACAAAGAAACTGATCCCATTCGCAATTGCACCAAGAACCATAAAATACCTAGGAATAAACGTAACCAAAGATGTAAAATATCTGTATGCTGAAAACTATAGAAAGCTTATGAAGGAAATTCAAGAAGACACAAAGAAATGGAAAAACATTCCATGCTCATGGATTGGAAGAATAAATATTGTCAAAATGTCAATACTACCCAAAGCTATCTACACATTCAATGCAATCCCAATCAAAATTGCACCAGCATTCTTCTCGAAGCTAAAACAAGCAATCCTAAAATTTGTATGGAACCACAAAAGACCCTGAATAGCCAAAGTAATATTGACGAAGACCAAAGTGGGAGGCATCACAATCCCCCAGACTTTAGCCTCTACTACAAAGCTGTAATCATCAAGACAGCATGGTATTGGCACAAAAACAGACACATAGACCAATGGAATAGACTAGAGATTCCAGAAATGGACCCACAAAAGTATGGCCAACTAATCTTTGACAAAGCAGGAAAGAATATCCAATGGAGTAAAGACAGTCTCTTCAGCAAGTGGTGCTGGGAAAACTGGACAGCGACATGCAGAAGAATGAACCTGGACCACTTTCTTACACCAGACACAAAAATAAACTCAAAATGGATGAAAGACCGAAAAGCAAGAGAGGAAGCCATCAAAATCCTCAAGGAGAAAGGCAAAAACCTCTTTAACTTCGGCCGCAGCAACTTCTTACTCAACACATCTCCAGAGGCAAGGGAAACAAAAGCAAAAATGAACTACTGGGACCTCACCAAGATAAAAAGCTTCTGCACTACAAAGGAAACAATCAATGAAACTAAAAGGCAACCAACAGAATGGGAAAAGATATTTGCAAATGACATATCAGACAAAGGGCTAGTATCCAAAATCTATAAAGAGCTCACCAAACTCTACACCCAAAAAACAAATAATCCAGTGAAGAAATGGGCAGAAAACATGAATAGACCCTGGTGCAAATGCAAACTGGTACAGCCACTCTGAAAAACAGTGTGGAGGCTCCTCAAAAAGTTAAAAATAGATCTACCCTTGACCCAGAAATAGCACTGCTAGGAATTTACCCAAAGGACACAGGGGTGCTCATGCATAGGGGGACTTGTACTCCAATGTTTATAGCAGCACTTTCAACAATAGCCAAATTATGGAAAGAGCCTAAATGTCCATCAACTGATGAATGGATAAAGAAATTGTGGTTTATATATACAATGGAATACTACTTGACAATGAGAAAAATGAAATCTGGCCTTTTGTAGCAACGTGGTTGGAACTGGGGAGTGTTATCTAAGTGAAATAAGTCATACAAAGAAAGAAAGATACCATATGTTTTCACTCTTATGTGGATCCTGAGAAACTTAACAGAAGACCATGGGGGGGGGGGAGGGGAAAAAGTTAGGGAGGGAGGCAAACCATAAGAGACTCTTAAAAACTGAGAATAACTGAGGGTTGATGGTGGGTGGGTGGGAGGGGAAAGTGGGTGATGGGCATTGAGGAGGGCACCTGTTGGGATGAGCACTGGGTGTTGTATGGAAACCAATTTGACAATAAATTTCATATTTAGAAAAAGAAGAAGAAAAATAATCATCAGAGACATTCAAACTACAAACCAAGAAAATCTGGAAGATGGCCATTGCCTGCTTTCAATCCATCTAAAGATACTTTGACATCTAAAACTCATCTCAACTGGGTACCCTCAGAACTCTGAAACTGGTTTATAATTTGTTCCAACCCTCAACCATTGTTTTTCTCTTGTTTCCACAGAAATGCCTCTTATTTAATACCTGCTTGAACCATGAGCCTAACTTTGGGAACACACATCCATCACCACTTCCTGAAATGAATTTAGTAGAACTGATCTATTTTCAACTCTAAGAGACTAGCTCAGTGAGATAAAACAATCTACCAGCTCACATTTTAGTATGTGGAGTTTCTAAGGAACTCTAGGGGCCCAGGCCAGGCCACCCTAAAATATGCCACTTTATCATGTTATTTTGAATTAAAGCTATTTAAGAACAGAAGAACATTCTGACTCTCTTTGTCTCCAGATAGCAGGAAATAAATCTCCAATGTGAAAGCTATCCTTCCTGCATCAGGGAGCAGAAAGACATCCTTATCACCTGAAATAGGTATTTAGAGCCAAGAAGACTGTATAAATCAGCAAGTCTTGTTACTTTTACTAGTTTACTACCTCAGCCCAAATTCTGTTTAGAATTGTATGCTAATTAAAGCCAATGAACATAAGTTTTCTCTGCTTTGTCCATTCCTCACAGATTTATGGTTCTTTGCCTAAACATACAACAGCTGCTTGCTTTGGTCATGTGGGGAGTCTCAATTTCATTATTGGACGTCTGTGTATACAAAATAAAATTTTTTTTCTTGTGTTAATCTGTCTCATGTCAATTTAATTCTTAGACTAGTTTGAAGGGAAGAAAAGGGTAGAAAAGAAAATTCTTCCTCCCCAAAACCAATAATCAAGTCGCCCAGGTGCCTCTTAATGAAGGGTACCCCAGTCAGACCAGCTGGCCCCACACTGCTCCAACTTTGCCCTCAGAGGGAATACATGCATTTAGTGTAGGTTGGGGCTTGGCTATAGGCAGATGCCATGGACACCCAAGAGCCTGCTCTGGACATCTGGACTCTCTGGATACTTTTTATGTTCCAGCCCCCTGGCTATACTGTCCTGCCTCACCTGTGCATGAATAATAAATACCTATCAACCAGCCTTTGGGTAGCAAGGGCCCCCCAGGTCTGTGGAGCTCTGGCTGGTCCCCAATCTTACCTATATCACTACCAGGGCACTGAGAGGCCAACCCCAAAAATATTCCTGAGGTGTCAGCTTTAAACTGGTGAAAGTTTATATTTTCACTGGTTTTCTGATGGCTTCTGGGATTCTCCAAGGCACCCAGGTGTCCCTTATTATAGGATACTTGGGCCACTTTGCACAAGCAAACTGTGCAAGGCAGTCTAGGTCTTCCTCCTCTGCCTTCAGGGAGAATCTGCACATCGGTGTAGGTTAGGGCTTAGAATTGGGAAGATGCCCTATACCCCCAATGGCCTACTGCCATGACCAGGCTACCCCTGACAAGTTTTCTGAAACAGGTCCCTAGATACTCTGATTTGCTTGTCTTGCACATGCACTATTTCCTCCCCATCAGCAGACTTCCATAACAAAACCTATTTTGAACATAGTTCTGAATGGGAACAGATTGAAAATATGCCTTGTTCACTAATCCCACCAAAATCACTCAAGAGGCGGTTTAGGGGTAGAATAGATTACATAATTAACTTCAGAGGATTCTGAGAGACCTATTGAAATTTTGGATTGGACAAAATTTGAGACTCCAGATGTTGGCCTGATCACCTGACCCACTGAGTTACATCCTGTGTTAAAAAGACCAACTAAAGACATTACAGCACTCTTATTAAGAGCATTAGCTTGCATAGATGCCTATAGATAGAAAGGAAAAGTGCCAGCACAAAAAGTGATCTCCAGGGTAGAATGCTCCTTAGGGCACCAACCCACACCCTGAGCTGATTATTTTAACCCTTTTTGACCCTGTTCATTTTAACTGCCTAGAAGCTAGGCCTATGAAAATAGACCAAACTACAACAAATAATATGGAACCAATCAGAATCACTAAAGAGAAACCTTATACCAAACAATAAAGAACAAAAACTGGAATTCCAACATACTGGTTTTGACCTACAAACTCAGTGACTATTAGATTTATGGTCCAAAGGAGGACAAAACCTGATCCTCACAGGAGCAGAGATTGTGCACCTCAAACCCATTACCAGCATTGCTACATTGAATCAATACCTTAGAACATCTGGGGTAAAACAGTACTAATTTATAAAATCTTTGGGTAGCAGCAACCTGGAGATTAAGATGGTCTACTCCAAATATATCCCTCACAACACCTCCATAGGAAACAGCAGGGGAAGCTACTAATATAATGAAATTAGGACTATTAACTATGATTTATGATAAGGGCAGAAACCAACACTGCTAAATGTGGAAGAAAGAGAATTAAGAAGTCTAAAAGCTGTACCCCTTCCCCTGCCCACAGTCACAACAGCATTATTTATAGTATTTGTAGGACCCAGAAACAGGAGAACTGATTGGCTTGATAAGGACAGCTGAGGAACTAAGTCAAGATATAAAGGATAATTTTAACACTTATGTATATTGACAATAGAAGCCTATGCCTCATAAAAATTAAAAAAAAAAAATGCCAATCAAAATAAGCCATCTAGACCCAAATCTACAAGGCCCTTTTGGCTACCTAGACCATTTAGACCACCACCCTTGAAAACAAATTATAACCATAGAAACTCAAAAAATGCTCCAGAAACTACACAGGCAGAAAAACAACCAAACTTGTACAGTAAATAGAATTGCAGAAAATAAACCCACATATACCCACTAGTCCATTTACTGTAAATACTACCCCTTTACAAAACCTAATCCCATTAACAGACAAATCACTGCTAGCCCAAGAGAGCAAACCCTGTGAGCTCCCCACAGGACTCAGCAGTTTTTTATCCTTGCCCCAGGCCAGAGACAATTGCCCATATGTTACACTGGCCATATAAATAGAAACTTCTCTTGCAAATAAAAATATTACGTATACTGCTGTATTGTTAGATACAGGGTCCCAGTAACAATGATACAAAGATATCCTACTAATTTTGATACAAAGATATCCTACTAATTTGAGAATTTAAACAATAAAAAGGGACCAACTGAAGGATTAGAAGGAAAATTAACCCCACGCACATGAATATACACATAGATTCCTAACAATCAGGGCAGATTTTTTATTAAATATTATTTTTAAGCAATCTCTATACCCAATGTGGGACTCAAACTCACAACCCTGAGATCAAAAGTCACACACTCTACTGACTGAGCCAGCCAGATGCCCCTGAGGACAGACTTTATTTCTTTTAATGTTTATTTTTGAGACAGAGACAGAGCACGAGTAAGGGAGGGGCAGAGAGAGAGGGAGACATAGAATCCAAAGCAGGCTCCAGGCTCTGAGCTGTCAGCAGAGAGCCCAATGCGGGGATTAAACCCACAAACCGTGAGATCATGACCTGAGCTGAAGTCAGACACTTAACCGACTGAGCCACCCAGGTGCCCCGCCTGAGGACAGACTTTAAATGCTTTCAAAGTCCCAATTTAGAAAAAATTCTTGGAATTGATGTAATAGGACACATCATAAGGAACCATTCAGGAACTTCTAAAGAAACAAATGATTGTTCCTACTATTTCACCATATAAATAAATCTGTCCTGTCAAAAACCCAGAAAGGTCAGATAGATTTATCTAGTAGATATTAGGAATGTAAATACTCTCTCCAAATTGAAGGAGCACTCCTGAATATAGGCATAAACAATACCACCACTGGATCTGGAACTTATTCATGGGGATAGATTCATGTGACATGTTCTTTGCTAATCCAGTTGATAAGGAGAACCTACTCCTGACTGCATTCACATGACAAGGCAAATGATATCAGTTTACTAGATTACCAACAGGAGACCTTAACAGCCAGTAATAGCACACAACCTTCTAACACAAGACATCCAGGCTTTTCAGGAAAACAACACACACACACACACACACACACACACACACACACACCAGTATTTCTTATATTGGTGACATGCTCATTTATGGTGCTAACTTGGAACAGACTAGGGTTGTAATAGAGTTAATTGAATTCCTTACACTCAGAGCATGGACAATTGACCCAAGTAACATCTAAGGACCCCACACTACTGTAAAATTTCTAGGCATAATTTGGTCCTCTGAAGACAGAAAAATAACAGACCCAGTCATAAACAATATAGATTGCATCCCAGCTGCTACCACAAAAGCAGCAGCTCAGAAACTGATAGGACTGTTTAGATATTGGAAACGGCACATACCTCTAATGGGGATAATACTAAAACACATTTATGAAGTAACAAGGAAGATAGGGAATTCAGTTGGACAGCGACTCAAAAAGCAGGCTTCAGTCATTTCAAAAATGCACTCAAATTCTTAATACATTGGTGTCAGATAGTAAGGACTCCAAATACAAACTGAAGTGTCTATACTCACAAGGTTTACAACATGGTGTCTGTGGATTAAAACATTGCAGGACCTCAAATTTTACCAGATTGCGTTTAGGACTAATAAGTTCCCATGGTCCAAGACCAGATAACTAACCAATTGGAAGGCTCACTTAGGCACTCTATGTGGCCCTACAGAACACAGAGCCAGTAACAGAATATAAACCAATTATAGTTAAATGCCAATAGCCTATTTTGGAGTGGGTAAAGCAGACCCCTGACAGAGGGGAACAACTCCTGACCATAAAGTTCTAAGTGGAAATTGTGTTTTTCCAAGCAGGACTAATGGATGAAGTTTGAACCATCTGCATGAACTGAGGAAATCTCTGCAATACCAATAGTGAAGTTGCTAGAATTTCCAACAGGGTAAGCCTATCTCCAAGCTTGAGCACTTGGGCAATGGGAGCGCCTGGTCCTCTGAATGGTTTACGGATGGATCAGCCTCCATGACATCATCTGGATTATCCTGGTAGACTGCAACCTTGAGGACTAATGATGGTCTAATCCTGACAGAAGCAGGCTCTGGAAAAGAAGCACAGTACACCCAACTAATTTTAAAATTGATGAGGGAACACTCCGTTCAAAAAAAAGTAGAAGGACACATGTTTTATCAGACCCGTGGGAAGTAGCTAATGGAAAAGCTCTTTGGTCAGGAACATGGCAGGAAAATGAATGGAAAATGAGAAATAGCATATGCAGTAAGGACAGATGGCAGAAAATATCACTGGCTAACATGGCCCTATTCATCATACATGTCTCTACAGATCAAAAGGACAACTCTGAAGTAACCAAATTTAATAACTAGGTAAACTCAACAAGAAAACTAGTAAATCAAAGAATCCTAAAATTTATCTTAAAAAAAAATGATTCATGGCTAAGGAGATAACCAATTCAAAACATAACCATAAAATAAAGAAGAAAGACATTAGAATGTAATATCTAAATGCACAGCTATGCCAACTGATAGGATCATTGCATGGGCACATCACCAAAGAAGTCATGCTGTTACACACGGCACTAGAACATGGTTAGAGGAAAGAAGCATGTATATACCCATGAAATGTCTTCAATTTCAAATGAAGAAATATGAGAATTTTTGAAAGTTTAAAGCTTGGAAGTAATTAATGAATACACCAGATAAGGTTAAAGTGACAGACCCTTCAAAATTATACAAATTGATTATACAGGACATTTGCCTTTATCAAAGAATAAACTGGGGCGCCTGGGTGGCGCAGTCGGTTAAGCGTCCGACTTCAGCCAGGTCACGATCTCGCGGTCCGTGAGTTCGAGCCCCGCGTCAGGCTCTGGGCTGATGGCTCAGAGGCTGGAGCCTGTTTCCAATTCTGTGTCTCCCTCTCTCTCTCTGCCCCTCCCCCGTTCATGCTCTGTCTCTCTCTGTCCCAAAAAATAAATAAACGTTGAAAAATTAAAAAAAAAAAAAAGAATAAACTATATGCATGTGCCATTGTAGACACATGATCACCAATAGGATCATCCTATCCTTGCAGGGAAATTATTTTTAAAAATTCACCATCAGAATAGAAAATGCCAATGCTTGATATGGTATTACAACCATAATAAAATCAGATTATAGCACCCACTTCACAGGTAAGTGAATATAAGAATGAGCTAAGGAAGAAGTCATAATTGGAATGTCAACTTACCCTACAATCCAGTTGCCTCTGGATCAATTGAGAAGTATAATGGTTTACTCAAGCAAAAGCTTAGAATGCTTGCTAACAATCCAGATATGAAAGCTTGGACCAAAACAATCTGGGGGTGGCAAGATCTCCAAATCATCATTATAGAAAGGATGGAAAAACTATTAAATAAATATTGCAGTCATCTACGGAGATAAGAATTAGCACGAACACCCCAGAATCTAAACCAAAAGGAAAAGTATTAATTAAAAACATAATAATATATAGGGGCACCTGGGTGGCTCAGTCAATTAAGTGTCTGAATCTTGGTCTCAGCTCAGGTCATGATCTCATGGTTCATGAGTTCGAGACTCGAGTCAGGTTCTGCACTGGCAGTGTGGAGTTTCCTTGGGATCCTCTCTTTCCCTCTCTCTCTGCCCCTCCCCTGCTCGCTCTCTCTCTCTCTCTCTCTCTCTATCTCTCAAAATAAACAAACTTTACAAAACAAAACATAATAATATATATAGTACTCAGGGGAAAATAGCACCTGCTACTAATCAAACGTATTGGGTGACCAAAGGAAAAAGTATATCACATCAAGTTAAGGAAAATAATGTGATGCCTCCCTAACAATTTCAGGAGGGAAGAACACCATCTTTTATTTTATCAGTACCAGATGCCTAATATTTAGCCTAACATGTGCAGGATGATTGCACTTAGAGGTGTATTGGAACAATGGCCATAATAACTATAGATTTCCTTAAGTGACAAGAACAACAAGGAAGAATTGAAAATTTATAGTACAGTACACCTACCTATATTTTGTAGGCATGAATCCACTATGCATCTTTAACTCTATCAGTATCTCTAACCTGGTCAGTAGCACGCTGCCTGTTGGCTATACCATTCTGCCTATTGTTTATTGTTGGTTACCATACTCATTGCAGCGATGGATAATCTTCTGACAGCTCCAGCAAGAGTAGCTGTGCCACTGTTCCAAAGCGGAATGCAACCTTCTGGTCTAGATACTCCACCCTCTGTGACATCCTCCACTTTCTTCAGAAATCAGCCTGGTCACCTTATTGCAACTGAGAAGTCACCAACATCCCCAACATTATCCACATCACCAAGCCCAGCCTCTCCATCCCATCCTTTATTATCAGTGCCATCTATTTGCTGGGAATCCTTCAATCAATGGAGAAACCAAATATTCAGGGATGCTGATGAAGCAGTGGAAAGCTCCATAAGAATCCACAAGGATCCTCAACAACACTCCCTACTAGACATTGACTTGGAGGATGAAGATTCACCGGAATTACTAACTTGCCTTTGCTATTGTAACCCAGTGTATATACCAAGACAACCAGGGACTAACTTTTCTACTTTTCCCTTATCTTACTTTTGAGTTCAGCACTGGACACATGGCAGAGACTCTGTGACAATAACCCAGATTTAACTCCTGATTTACTCTGTGCTAGTATTTGTAAAAGAGCAGCTGCTTAATATGCACAATGGATGATTATACCTTTAAGTATAAATAGGTCGAAAAATTGATAATTTGCTGCACTCCCAATTAACACTAATCCATAATCACCTATTAGAAAATGAACAATAGATCCATGGATACTATAGCCAGACTTTAAATGAACAGAGACATCCTGTAAGGTATATAGTGAAATTTGCATAGGAAACTTAGCATATAACACATATCATTATCCTTCATGGTATACATGAGACCTCTCTTTTTAAATTTATTTTCATGTTTTATTTATTTTTGAGAGAGAGACAGAGCTTGAGTGGAAGAGAGACAGACAGAGATGGAGACACAGAATATGAAACAGACTCCAGTCTCTGAGCTGTTGGCACAGAGCCTGATGTGAGGCTCGAGTCCACAAACTGTGTGATCATGATCTGAGCCGAAGTCAGATGCTCAACTGACTAAACCACCCAGGTGCCCCCATGAGGCTTCTTTCTTACACCATATTTTTCTACCCCAAGAATATGGGAACCTATGTTACTAAAAACCTGTCCTGGTCATATTGGAACTTACAATAGTAGGCTATGTTCTGAAGTTTAATATGCAGGATTTTCAAGCCAGATATAGATCCCAAAATTGTGCTCAGTTTTAGCACAACCTATGTCAAAAACAGATTCACTAAAAAGAAGGAAATTCTTTCAGTTCCTTGTTGGCCTTGTAGGAGGTTTAATTGGAGGAATATGTGTCCTGGTTTAGGTCCCCAACTATCCTGCCGGCATGTGTGCAGTTCCCCCTATCAGCCAGCCTTGGGTTAGGCACTCCATGGGCATTCCAGGCCTATGGAGCTCCAGCTGACCCCAAGCACTTGAGCAGCCTCAGATGGAAGAGAGACCCCCTCCGGAAAATCTTTGTGATGCAGCAGCTTTTAAACTGGCCGTAGTCAGTCCCCACTTAGATAGGTTGCCTATGTGACCCTGGGCTTCTCTAGCAATCAGGGCTCCCTGTTACCTATATAGTTTTATATACATAGGTATATATGATGGGCCCTAATATACTACACTATATTTTTGCCAAGGAACAATCCAATGTGTTTGAAAGCCACTAGTCTTATATCACAGTCAGGTGAGCAACAAAGGGGTTTGTTCAGCCAGCTGAAGTGGGGAATGCAAAACAACCACCCTCTCTGTCCTGTACACACAGAGTGATAAACCCTCAAAGCCAAACTGTAATCACTTTTTGATAGGCTCATACTTTTTTGTGTTCTTTTCAGATTTGCACTCAGGCAACCATCTATGTAAAAGAATATTCCCCTTTTCTTCTAACTCCTTGCAAGGCTTGGAGTTCTGGTGAAGCCCTCCAGAGCCCTTATAGCTCTGCCATCAGTTTAAAAGTTGTCCTATTTTTCAGATCTTCATTCTGCCATTCAGCTTAGTGCGACCTCTTCAATAATACAGTGAGGATCCTGTTGCCCCTTCCTGTTTGATCACTCCTGGTCCAACGGAGTGGTGTGAGGATGAGCCTATACACATGAGGAAAGCTCATTCTATAGTTTCCAAAAAGCATATGGTTTATAACTAGATTATGTAAGAGAAGTTTACATTCTTTTAATGTAATACCTGAGCAATTCTATCCTCTAAGAGTAAATCTGTAATTACTCTGCACTGACTATCTTACATTTCTTTTCTAGATAAGCTCTGTGAGTTTTTGAAATTGAGAAAATGACATTTGAACTCTTTAAGTTGAAATTGTCACTCAAAAAGGTGTTTTCTTAAAACTACTAGAAATAATAAAGTGAAAGAAAATACATATGAAAAACACGTTTAAAAAATAGAATGTGTGTTTTAGATAAGGAAAGGTATGAAGAAATATGCGGGTTTTGGGGGCACCTGGGTGGCTCAGTGGGTTGAGTGTCCAAATTTAGCTCAGGTCATGATCTCATTGTTCATGAGTTCGAGCCCCACGTCGGGCTCTGTGCTGACAACTCAGAGCCTAGAGCCTGCTTCAGATTCTGTGTCTCCCTCTCTCTCTGCCCTTCCCCTGCTCATGTTCTGTCTCTCAAAAATGAATAAATATTTTAAAAAATTACAAAGAATATGAGGGTTTTGGGGTTTTTTCTTAGTAAAGTAAAAAAAAATAATTTTGTTCTAAAGTAAAATGATTGTTTCAGAATTAAAAAAAAATTCATTTTGGGCGAATCCTGGGAAGATGGCAGCATAGGAGGACGCTGGGCTCACCGCACGTCCTGCTGATCCCAGAAACGCCAAGCAGGACTTGACATCTGAAAGGTTATAAGCTAACAGCTCTGCTTGGAGAACGGGAGGGCTGGAGGACAATGGGAGGGAGAGTTGTTGAGCCCCGGGACACAGAGCTCAGTTTGGCGGGGAACAAAGGCAGTGTGCAAGTAGCCCAGATGGGCCACGCCACTCTGCAGTGAATCCCGCCCCTAGGAGAGGGGAAGAGAAGGCACACACCAGTCTGACTGTGGCCCCAGCGGTGGGCTGGGGGCAGACATCAGGTCTGACTGCGGCCCTGCCCACCAACGGGAGTTATTCAAGACAGCAAGGGGGAAGTGCCCTGGAGGTCCGCACCACTCCAGGAACTATCCAAAATGACCAAACGGAAGAATTCCCCTCAGAAAAACGTCCAGGAAATAACAACAGCTAACGAACTGATCAAAAAGGATTTAAATGATATAACAGAAAGTGAATTTAGAATAATAGTCATAAAATTAATCGCTGGGCTTGAAAACAGTATAAAGGACAGCAGAGAATCTATTGCTACAGAGATCAGATATCAAGGGACTAAGGAACAGCCAGGAGGAACTAAAAAATGCTGTCAATGAACTGCAAAATAAAATGGAGACAACTACAGCTCGGATTGAAGAGGCAGAGGAGAGAATAAGTGAACTAGAAGATAAAATTATGGAAAAAGAAGAAGCTGAGAAAAAAGGAGATAAAAAAATCCAGGAGTATGAGGGGAAAATTAGAGAACTAAGTGATGTACTAAAGAGAAATAATATATGCATAATTGGTATTCCAGAGGAGGAAGAGAGAGGGAAAGGTGCTGAAGGTGTACTTGAAGAAATCATAGCTGAGAACTTCCCTGATCTGGGGAAGGAAAAAGGCATTGAAATCCAAGAGGCACAGAGAACTCCCTTCAGACAGAACTTGAATCGATCTTCTGCATGACATATCATAATGAAATTGGCAAAATACAAGGATAAAGAGAAAATTCTGAAAGCAGCTAAAGATAAACGTGCTGTAACATATAAAGGGAGACCTATAAGACTCATGACTGATCTCTCTACTGAAACTTGGCAGGCCAGAAAGGAATGGCAGGAGATCTTCCATGTGATTAACAGAAAAAATATGCAGCCGAGAATCCTTTATCCAGCAAGTCTGTCATTTAGAATAGAAGGAGAGATAAAGGTCTTCCCAAACAAACAAAAACTGAAGGAACTCATCACGACTAAACCAGCCCTACAAGATCCTAAGGGGGAATCCTGTGAGACAAAGTACCAGAGACATCGCTACAGGCATGAAACCTACAGATATCACAATGACTCTAAACCCATATCTTTCTGTAATAACACTGAATGTAAATGGACTAAATGCGCCAACCAAAAGACATAGGGTATCAGAATGGATAAAAAAACAAGACCCATCTATTTGCTGTCTACAAGAGACTCATTTTAGACTTGAGGACACCTTCAGATTGAGAGTGAGGGGATGGAGAACTATTTATCATGCCACTGGAAGTCAGAAGAAAGCTGTAGTAGCCATACTTATATCAGACAAACTAGACTTTAAATTAAAGGCTGTAACAAGAGATGAAGAAGGGCATTATATAATAATCACAGGGTCTATCCATCAGGAAGAGCTAACAATTATAAATGTCTATGCACCAAATACAGGAGCCCCCAGATACATAAAACAATTAATCACAAACATAAGCAACCTTATTGATAAGAACGTGGTAATTGCAGGGGACTTTAACACTCCACTTACAACAATGGATAGATCATCTAGACACAGGATCAATAAAGAAACAAGGGCCCTGAATGATACATTGGATCAGATGGACTTGACAGATAGATTTAGACCTCTGCATCCCAAAGCAACAGAATATATTTTCTTCTCGAGTGCACATGGAACCTTCTCCAAGATAGATCACATAGTGGGTCACAAAACAGCCCTTCATAAGTATACAAGAATTGAAATCATACCATGCATACTTTCAGACCACAATGCTATGAAGCTTGAAATCAACCACAGGAAAAAGTCTGGAAAACCTCCAAAAGCATGGAGGTTAAAGAACACCCTACTAAAGAATGAATGGGCCAACCAGGCAATTAGAGAAGAAATTAAAAAATATATGGAAACAAATGAAAATCAAAATACAACAATCCAAATGCTTTGGGATGCAGCAAAGGCAGTCCTGAGAGGAAAATACATTGCAATCCAGGCCTATCTTAAGAAACAAGAAAAATCCCAAATACAAAATCTAACAGCACACCTAAAGGAAATAGAAGCAGAACAGCAAAGGCAGCCTAAATCTAGCAGAAGAAGAGAAATAATAAAGATCAGAGCAGAAATAAACAATATAGAATCTAAAAAAACTGTAGAGCAGATGAAACCAAGAGTTGGTTTTTTGAAAAAATAAACAAATTGATAACCCTCTAGCCAGGCTTCTCAAAAAGAAAAGGGAGATGACCCAACTAGATAAAATCATGAATGAAAATGGAATTATTACAACCAATCCCTCAGAGATACAAGCAATTATCAGGGAATACTATGAAAAATTATATGCCAACAAACTGGACAACCTGGAAGAAATGGACAAATTCCTAAACACCCACACACTTCCAAAACTCAATCAGGAGGAAATAGAAAGCTTAAACAGACCCATAACCAGCGAAGAAGTTGAACCAGTCATCAAAAATCTCCTAACAAATAAGAGTCCAGGACCAGATGGCTTCCCAGGGGAGTTCTACCAGACATTTAAAGCAGAGATAATACCTATCCTTCTCAAGCTATTCCAAAAAATAGAAAAGGAAGGAAAACTTCCAGACTCATTCTATGAAGCCAGTATATACTTTGATTCCTAAACCAGACAGAGACCCAGTAAAAAAAAGAGAACTACAGGCCAATATCCCTGATGAATATGGATGCAAAAATTCTCAATAAGATACTAGCAAATCAAACTCAACAGCGTATAAAAAGAATTATTCACCATGATCAAGTGGGATTCATTCCTGGGATGCAAGGCTGGTTCAACATTCACAAATCAATGTGATACATCACATTAATAAAAGAAAAGATAAGAACCATATGATCCTGTCAATCGATGCAGAAAAGGCCTTTGACAAAATTCAGCAACGTTTCTTAATAAAAACCCTTGAGAAAGTCAGGATAGAAGGAACATACTTAAACATCATAAAAGCCATTTATGAAAAGCCCACAGGTAACATCATCTTCAATGGGGAAAAACTGAGAGCTTTTTCCCTGAGATCAGGAACACGACGGGGATGTCCACTCTCACCGCTGTTGTTTAACATAGTGTTGGAAGTTCTAGCATCAGCAATCAGACAACAAAAGGAAATCAAAGTCATCAAAATTGGCAAAGATGAAGTTAAGCTTTCACTTTTTGCAGATGATATGATATTATACATGGAAAACCTGACAGACTCCACCAAAAGTCTGCTAGAACTGATACATGAATTCAGCAAAGTTGCAGGATACCCAATCAATGTACAGAAATCAGTTGCATTCTTATACACTAATAATGAAGCAACAGAAAGACAAAGAAACTGATCCCATTCACAACTGCACCAAGAATCATAAAATACCTAGGAATAAATCTAACCAAAGATGTAAAAGGTCTGTATGTGAAAAAATATAGAAAGTTTATGAAGGAAATTTAAGAAGATATAAAGAAATGGAAAAACATTCTGTGCTCATGGATTGGAAGAATAAATATTGTCAAAATGTCAATACTACCCAAAGCTATCTACATATTCAATGTAATCCCAATCAAAATGGCACCAGCATTCTTCTCGAAACTAGAACAAGCAATCCTAAAATTCATATGGAACCACAAAAGGCCCCGAATAGCCAAAGTAATTTTGAAGAAGAAGACCAAAGCAGGAGGCATCACAATCCCAGACTTTAGCTTCTACTACAAAGCTGTAATCATCAAGACAGCGTGGTATTGGCACAAAAACAGACACATAGACCAATGGAATAGAATAGAAACCCCAGAACTAGACCCACAAACGTATGGCCAACTAATCTTTGACAAAACAGGAAAGAACATCCAATGGAAAAAAGACAGTTCTTTAACAAATGTGCTGGGAGAACTGGAGAGCAACATGCACAAGGTTGAAACTAGACCACTTTCTCACACCATTCACAAAAATAAACTCAAAATGGATAAAGGACCTGAATGTGAGACAGGAAGCCATCAAAAGCCTAGAGGAGAAAGCAGGAAAAGACCTCTCTGACCTCAGCTGTAGCAATTTCTTACTTGACACATCCCCAAAGGCAAGGGAATTAAAAGCAAAAATGAACTACTGGGACCTTATGAAGATAAAAAGCTTCTGCATAGCAAAGGAAACAACCAACAAAACTAAAAGGCAACCAACGGAATGGGAAAAGATATTTACAAATGACATATCAGACAAAGGGCTAGTATCCAAAATCTATAAAGAGCTCACCAAACTCCACACCCGAAAAACAAATAATCCAGTGAAGAAATGGGCAGAAAACATGAATAAACACTTCTCTAAAGAAGACATCCATGAGAAAAAATGAAATAGGGCCTTTTGTAGCAACGTGGATGGAACTGAAGAGTGTGATGCTAAGTGAAATAAGCCATACAGAGAAAGACAGATACCATATGGTTTCACTCTTATGTGGATCCTGAGAAACTTAACAGGAACCCATGGGGGAAGGGAAGGAAAAAAAAAAAAAAGAGGTTAGAGTGCGAGAGAGCCAAAGCATAAGAGACTGTTAAAAACTGAGAACAAACTGAGGGTTGATGGGGGGTGGGAGGGAAGAGAGGGTGGGTGATGGGTACTGAGGAGGGCACCTTTTGGGATGAGCACTAGGTGTTGTATGGAAACCAATTTGTCAATAAATTTCATATAAAAAAAAAAAAAGAAGAAGACATCCAGATGGCCAACAGCCACATGAAAAGATGCTCAACATTGCTCCTCATCAGGGAAATACAAATCAAAACCACACTCAGATATCACCTCACGCCAGTCAGAGTGGCCAAAATGAACAAATCAGGAGACTATAGAAGCTGGCAAGGATGTGGAGAAACAGGAACCCTCTTGCACTGTTGGTGGGAATGCAAATTGGTGCAGCCGCTCTGGAAAACAGTGTGGAGGTTCCTCAGAAAATTAAAAATAGACCTACTCTTTGACCCAGCAATAGCACTGCTAGGAATTTACCCAAGGAATACAGGAATGCTGATGCATAGGGGCACTTTTACCCCAATGTTTATAGCAGCACTCTCAACAATAGCCAAATTATGGAAAGAACCTAAATGTCCATCAACTGATGAATGGATAAAGAAATTGTGGTTTATATACACAATGGAGTACTATGTGGCAATAAGAAAGAATGAAATATGGCCCTTTGTAGCAACGTGGATGGAACTGGAGAGTGTGGTGCTAAGTGAAATAAGCCATACAGAGAAAGACAGATACCAAAATGTTTCACTCTTATGTGGATCCTGAGAAACTTAACAGAAACCCATGGGGGAGGGGAAGGAAAAAAAAAAAAAAAAGAGGTTAGAGTGGAAGAGAGCCAAAGCATAAGAGACTCTTAAAAACTGAGAACAAACTGAGGGTTGATGGGGGTGGGAGGGAGGGGAGGGTGGGTGATGGGTATTGAGGAGGGCACCTTTTGGGATGAGCACTGGGTGTTGTATGGAAACCAGTTTGACAATAAACTTCATATACTGAAAAAAAAAAAGAAAAAAATTCATTTTAAATAGGTATGTAAAGTTGTAGAAGCTTTATGGAAAAGAAATATAGAGAAATGAATTCTATATAGTCAACCTAAAATTAGAATGTATTTAAGTTAAAAAAGAGTTTTAATGTCAAAAATATTTTTAAAATTCATAATCAACATTTTTCTTCGGTTAAAAGAACAAAGTTTTCTTATATTATCGGTCTGTTTTCAATAAGAAGTTGTAACCAAATGTTTTCCTTACCTTTAATATAATCTGCATAGGAAACAAAGGTTTTATATTGTCTTTTAAAAAAAATTTTTTTTTAATACTTATTTACATTTGAGAGACAGAATAGGAGCAGGGGAGGGACAGGGAGAGAAAGAGTCACAGATTCCAAAGCAGGCTCCTGGCTCTGAGGTGTGAGCACAGAGGCCGATGCGGGGCTCGAACTCACAAACCCAAGCTGAAGTCAGATGGTAAACTGACTGAGCCACCCAGGTGCTCTTGTTTTGTCTTCATCAGGTCTCTAAGCACTCAAGAAAACCAAGTCTTCTGCATATTAAGAGAGCTAAGTTTTGGGGCGCCTGGGTGGCTCAGTCGGTTAAGCGGCCGGCTTCGGCTCATGATCTCGCGGTCCGTGGGTTCGAGCCCCGCGTCGGGCTCTGGGCTGACGGCTCGGAGCCTGGAGCCTGTTTCAGATTCTGTGTCTCCCTCTCTCTGACCCTCCCCTGTTCATGCTCTGTCTCTCCCTGCCTCAAAAATAAATAAAATGTTAAAAAAAAAAAAAATTTAAAAAAAAAAAAAAGAGAGCTAAGTTTTGCTTCAACTTTGTGAGCCTTTGAAATCTTCCCTTGTCACTTTGGACAAATAGACAATTAAATACTGCTTCATAATGATCTGTAATTCTATTTGGTCAACTGTCCAACACCTTTTGATTTTTTTTTTTTTTACAAACTTCTCAAAATTAAATTTTAAATAGTCTTTTTCTCTAAAAGTAACTGAGTATTTCCACAAGATGCTTGAAACTTCTCAAAAGGTTTGCTCTCTCTCCTTATAAAAAGGGAAAGGTTAAACTGTGCTAATTAGGTACATTGGGTATTTTAAATTACATGACAAGTATTGTCAAATAAGAGATGCTAATTTTGAATATTTTTGTGTAGATATATGTTAAAATAAGTGTTCTATAAATTGTGTGAAACTCCTTGAAATCTGATATGTTCTTTTTTTTTTAATGTTTGTTTATTTTTGAGAGAGACACAGACAGAGACAGAGGGGCAGAGAGAGAGAGGGAGACACAGAATCGGAAGCAGGCTCCAGGCTGTCAGTACAGAGCCTGATGCAGGGCTTGAACTCATGAGTGTGAAATCATGACCTGAGCCAAAGTCAGACGCTTAACCAACTGAGCCACCCAGGTGCTCCTGATATGTTGTTATATATTACGATATGACATATCTTGAAGTATGTCACAGAAATAACCAAATTCCCTTGCCAATTACCTCATAATAAACTCTCATGAGACCTCTAACCATTGCTATTTTTAAGTCTTTTGTCATCTATAGCCATGATTTTAAGTACTTCATCTTCAAGGATAGTTATGGGAAATATTTGATAGTTTTTAATAAATTTAAGATTATAACACTGAACTGGGTAAGAATTTCTAAGATAGATTGCTTTAATGTTTTGTTTTCCAGATTTAAAGGACTTCTGTTTTTCTTCTCCTATAATCTATCTATAGCTCACAACAATTTTGTAAAATATATTTTTATTTAATTTACTTATTTTAGGGGAGAGAGCAAGCAGGAGAGGGGCAGAGAGAGAGGAGCAGAGGATCTGAAGCAGGCTCTTCACTGATAGGCTGACAGTAGTGAGCTTGCCGTGAGGCTCGAACTCACGAACCACGAGATCGTGACCTGAGCCAAAGTCAGACGCTCAACCGACTGTTCTACCCAAGTAAAGTATATCTCTAAATGAAAATTAAAGCATTTAACTTTTTCTCCCTACCTGATCCCTCTAGAATTCTGAAACTCTTATTAAATTCTTATTAAATATTTAATTAATTATCAAATATTAAACTCTTATTAAATATTCTGATCATTTATGACAATGTATGTATTTACACAAGTTCATGAGAATCTGTTCTCTTTGGAATAGCATACCCAATGCAACTACCTCCTGCTTTGACCAACGGTCGATAAAAGGAGATATACTTTAGGGGCGCCTGGGTGGCGCAGTCGGTTAAGCGTCCGACTTCAGCCAGGTCACCATCTCGCGGTCCGTGAGTTCGAGCCCCACGTCGGGCTCTGGGCTGATGGCTCAGAGCCTGGAGCCTGTTTCTGATTCTGGGTCTCCCTCTCTCTCTGCCCCTCCCCCGTTCATGCTCTGTCTCTCTCTGTCCCAAAAATAAATAAACGTTGAAAAAAAAAATTAAAAAAAAAAAAAAAGGAGATATACTTTAATATTGGAAAGGCCTCATTGCTGCTATTAAAAATAATCACGCTTTTGTAGAGCATTCATTCCACAGCATATGCTCCTGGAAGACAGAAATTAAAACATCACCTTTATAAACTGGGGACTTTATCTACTGGAAAACATATCTCCAGAAAGACTCTCTTCAACCCCGTTGGAAAGACATTAATCAGGAACTGTCAGACCAACTCTTGTGTCACCAAACTCCAAAGACCAGACCCTTGGATTCATGTGTCACATCTAAAGGAAGCACCAACCCCTGACTAGACCCACACACTCATAGGCGACCTAAAAGTAAAGATTTCCAGGAACTGAAGCATATAGCTGAAGAAGACAGCTTTCCCAAGACAATAAGAACAGGCCGGTATGCCCTCTCCTTACTGTTCCTTCTTACCTTGTTTCCCGCCCTGCCCCCCGCCTTTTTCACTTGGAGAGATAATACTCCTATGTGCATTTCTCAGTCTGTTGCAAAAAGGGAAAACCTGAGTTTTAAATCTGTCACCAGAAACTCCAATTTGTTCACAATGTCAGAGACCCTTTGGTCTTGTAACTAATTTCTCCATAGTCCAATGCCACAACTGAATACATATATAAGCCTATGGATGTCACCAATCAGGTTAGATTGATTTGACCAGATGTTCCCATAGCTTGTTTCAACCTGTCCACAATCATAACCATATTAGCTCATCTAACCGACTGAGCCACCCAGGAGCTTGTCCTGAATTACAATTCTGCTGCTAGTCCTAAATAAACTCATTTTGCTGATAAAATAACTGGCATTTTATTTTTAACGTCGACACCTAAAATGTACACAAATACACACACATATAGACAGAGGTATTGTAGCTTCTGTTTTAAAACACTATAAAACTCACCAGCTTATAAATAAGAGTTGGAATAAACTGTCTACTCATTCAGATGAGTAAAGTCTTTTACTATTTGTGGGGAAGACTTTTGAGATTTGTATCTGTCCCTGGCAGTAATCTTAAGGAGGCAGTGCTAGAATTTGGGCACAAGATTCATTTTAACTGTTTGTGTTTTTTCCCCTTTCGGGGCGCCTGGGTGGCTCAGTCGGTTGAGCGTCCGACTTCGGCTCAGGTCATGATCTCACGGTCTGTGAGTTCGAGCCCCGCATCAGGCTCTGTGCCGACGACAGCTCAGAGCCTGGAGCCTGTTCAGATTCTGTGTCTCCCTCTCTCTCTGACCCTCCCTCGTTCATGCTCTCTCTCTGTCTCAAAAAACTAAATAAACATTAAATTTTTTTTTTTTAAATAAAGGCCTCTTTCCATTTTTTCCCTTTACTCTCAGGTTACTGTGAGCTATGTTTATGTTTCAAAGACCTAAGATTTCTAACTTTAAAAAAGAAATAATGCACATTTTTTTCTAAGATATTTGGGGTAGTTGTAATTGACCTCTTTAAAAAAATTTTTTTTTAATTTTTATTCATTTTTGAGAGAGAGAGAGCACGAGTGGGGAAGGAGCAGAGAGAGAGGGAGACACAGAATCCAAAGCAGGCTCCAGGCTCCGAGATGTCAGCACAGAGCCTGATGCGGACTCAAGCCCGGGAACCATGAGATCATGGCCTGAGCCGAAGTCAGCACTTAACCGACAGAACCACCCAGGTGCCCCTGTAATTGACCTTTTTAAAATACAGGACAATTTTGTTCCAATATCTTGATGTTTATCTACAAGCATTTTGAGAGATACAGGTGAGCTTTAGAGGTTAGTAAAGATAGGTGGGCTTTGGCCATTTCTTGAGTTGGATTTCTGGTTTTGTAGAGATTTGCAAGACAAAGACCATTGTTTTTAATCCTCCCAAAGGAATTGGCTTATAGCCTAAGTATTAAGGGACTGACCCACCTTTTTAATTAAATGTGCTACTTTACATCAGGGAGATTTTAACTAGAATGAAAATCAGACAACTTAGGCCTTTGTAAGGTCTGTATAAAGCATTTTAACAAAAGCCTTGTTTCTGTGTACACAATTCAGCATTGGCTTCTATCAGTCCCTGAACATCAGCCCTTCTGCTGATCATCTGCAGACGCACCTAGGAGATATTTTGGTCACCTATTTTCTCTGTGGGGAAGTATTGTGCATGACAACTATCTTTCTAATTGCTCCCTGAATTTGGGAGATCTTCTGAAAATGGAGGGAAAAGGGCTTTATGAGTGAAGAGCCATGATTATTCAGGGGACATGAATTTCATTTTGATGGGGTCGGGGGGGAGGGTCTAGGATAGATCTATAAAGGACATTGCATAAGAATGCGTGAAGCTGGCAGAGGCCTAAACAGTAGGCGCAAAGCCAGCCTTACTACCAGTCTCAGGAGCTGGTTAAATTCATTTCCTCACTTTCAGCATTTATAAGAGTAACCTGTATACTTTGAACCTAGAGATTAGGCCAGAGTGCTCCCTATAAATGATGTAGGAAAAGGGAAGTTAAAGCAGGTAGATGGGGCCAGATTGTAAGAAGGGGGATTTAAGTTGGATTTAGACATTAAATTTGGTCTTAAGTCTAATTTCCCTTCTTTAATCTTACCAAGGGAGTCCCTAAGCTAGTTGTTTTACTAATAAGACAAAGACTTGTCTTTCCTTTCAGATATAACAAATTTAAAGGATCCACCATCTGGCCACTAACTAGTAGGTGTTTATTAACCTCAACGGCTACTCAAACCAACACACCTTGTAACAGAAAGACCCAAAGTCAACTTTCCAGGCTTAGACCATGGATGCAAAGGGCATGCTTAGAGAGGGCATCACCGATGCTGGCCCCCATGATCCCAAAAATCCTCTAAGAAAACAAAGGTGTTCATTGCACAGGCAGTAAGGATGGTGTAGTGAAGACAGTGTCTCTGTTCTCTCCTGGAAATGTGAGACATCTCCAGTCCCAGACTGCTAATCTGTGACACCAGGCAGGCACCACCGGAATGGGACTTTCCAGTATTAACAATCAATGAAGGTTGAGACACACATATCCCTTATGGCTGGGACCCCTCATGACAAACTCCACTGAGAGCTTGGAGAAAGGGAGAGGCTCGACAAAGAGTGCTGCTGCGAGCCTTGTGTTTCAGAACTGTATTCTATCCCACTGGCCACCTGGTACACCCCAGCAAGTGCATCCTTCAGATGACAGAGACCAGAGATATTCTCACTGGTCACAAAGCCAAGTTCTTAGGACGCAGAACAAGATGAAAGGAAAAACTTCATCTTGTTTTTACAGAGAGGACCCACAGCTAAGTTTGTCTAAACAGACACTGGTCTTAGGAGAACCTGAGCTCCCCCCTCTGTGAGGCTGGCTTGAACAGCAGGTGGATAAGGGCTTAGACTGGTGTCCTTTCCCTGTGGTATTATAAATCCTTTTTGTGACCAATGACACAAAAGACAAAGAAAACAGTAACCACCTCTGGGAGGAAAGGGATCAATCACACCAAGAGTATTCTACCAAATTTGCCAGAGTCACTAAGCCCAAGAAACTAGTTCTACAAATGTTTTATCTGACTAATCTAAACTTAGAAAGTGAGGGGCGCCTGGGTGGCGCAGTCGGTTAAGCGTCCGACTTCAGCCAGGTCACGATCTCGCGGTCCGTGAGTTTGAGCCCCGCGTCAGGCTCTGGGCTGATGGCTCAGAGCCTGGAGCCTGTTTCCGATTCTGTGTCTCCCTCTCTCTCTGCCCCTCCCCCGTTCATGCTCTGTCTCTCTCTGTCCCCAAAATAAATAAACGTTGAAAAAAAAATTAAAAAAAAAAGAAAGTGAGAGAAAATGGACTCCTCCCTCTTGCTCCATTAGACCCTGTGGGCAGAGAGCCAGGGGCTGACATGTAAATATTCCTATCTTCTGCCAGCTGCTGCTCAGATGTCCCAGGATGTCTCAGCTAACAGTGTCCAGGCAGGGAAGTTTGTCTTGCTGACTATGCCAGCTCTTGAGGAGGAAATATTTTCCTCTTCCTCAAAGTTCCTCGAGCTGGCCTAAGAATTAAACTGACAGGACGCAGATTCACAGGAGAAGAAAACAAAGTTTAGCTCACTGTCTGTAACCAAATTGAGAACCAAAGAAAAGACCCAGGCAGGCAGCTTTTATACTTTTTAGACTGAAATTGACAGAAAGGAGAACACTTATGTTTGGGAGCTTCCATTAGCAAGAAATTCTAAACAGAATTTGGTCTGAGGCAGTCATTAATAAAAGTGATAAGGGTTTATACAGCCTTTTCAACTCTGAATGCCCTACCTCTGATGCGGGTATCTTTTAGATTTTGGTCCAGGGAGGGTACCTTTCACATGTGAGATTTTTTTCCTGCCTTCTGGAGACAAAGGGGGGGGGGGGGGGTTGGGTGACTTTCTTGCACTGGCTGTTTCTTAAGTAATGTACCAAAGTGGCACATGTTAGGGTGGCCTATCCTTGGCCCCCACAGGTGCATCTTTACAGGTTAGGGCTTAGAATAAGGCAGATGCCAAGAGCCCCCACCATGAGACTGCTCTTGAGGCCTGGATTCTCCAGGCACTGCCCAGT
Source organism: Felis catus (assembly GCF_018350175.1). NCBI lineage: Eukaryota > Metazoa > Chordata > Mammalia > Carnivora > Felidae > Felis > Felis catus. Next base: position 25,502,984 of record NC_058384.1, on the reverse strand, counting down.
TGCAGGTCCCTGACTTCCCAGACCTGTGTGGCCCACACCAGGACAGCCAGACTTTGGCAGCTAGGGCCCTCCAGGCGGATATAGCTTGAGCCAGTTTGCAACTACTGACAGTTTCCAAGGTAGAAGGAGCTCACCCCCAAAATCTTTCTGAAGCATCAACTTGAAACTATCAGTTTCCATTTGACTGGCTGCCTGATGGGGTTCCGGACTTCAGCCATCAAACTCCCAGGTGTCTCATATTGAAAGATACCCCTGCTCACCTGCCCAGCTCTCCCTAACAAGGCATCCAATTTCCTCCAGTCCTGACTTCGGGGGAAATGTGTGTGTTTGTAAAGGTTAGGGCTCAGAATTAGGCGGATACTTTTGATCCACAAAAGCCCTCACCGAGGACACGGCCTATCCTGACACTTGCCCTGTTCCTTGACTGCGCTGACTTGCATGGCTCACACAAGCACTGTGTGTACCCCATCATCTGGCCATGGACGGCCGGGGCCTCCCGGCTCAACCGGGACCTAACCACCTCCGTAGCCTCATGGGTGGAGGGATCCCTTCCCTTTCCTGAGGTGGCAGCTTTACATAGACGACAGTCAGACCACACCTGCACCGGCTGCCTGATGAGGTCCTGGGCTTCTCCAGCAATCAAGGCTCCCCAGTGTCTCTTACAGGAGGATACCCTGGCCACTCAGGGAATCAGGCCTCATAAACCCAAGGGCCCGTTCTCATGAGCAGCTTTTGCCCACATTTTTCCTGTCACAGTCCCTGGTTATCCTGATCTGCATGGACCACACACACACAGAACGCACCCATAAGCCTGCCTTGTGCAGACCCGGCCCTCCAAGCTCATAGAGCTCCAGCCAGGCCCCGACCACTTGCATATCCTCTGGGGTGGAGGGAAAAAAGCGGAGGCCGCAGCTGCAAATGTGCAACAGTCAGTCATTTTGTGGACTTGCTGCCTGATGGGGTGCCAGCCTGAACAAGGAAGCAGGACTCCCAGGTGTCTCCTCGTGGAGGGATACCCTGTCCCGACCACCCTGCCTGTCCTCGGCAGAGCAGTTGAAAACCCTTCAGCTCTGCCTTTAGGGGGAATACTGCATAATGGGTAGGTAGGCCTTACAGTTCTGTCCATACCTTGCACCACCAAAAGCCTGCCACCAGGGACATGTCTGTCCCGACACTTGCCCTGTTCCAGGTCCCTGACTAACCTGACCTCACTGCCCACGCATGCGCAGTAAGCGCACCTTCAGCCACTTTGGGCTGCCAGGGCCCTCCTGCCCTGAGAAGCTGGAGCCCATCCCCAATCACGTGCATTGCCTCAAGGCTGGAGGCAGTCCACACTCAAAAATCACTCTGAGGCAGCAACTGAAACGTGTGACAGTCAGTCCCCGGGTGGACTTGCAGCCAGTGGCATCCTGGGCTTCCCTAGGAACCAGGACTCCCGGGTGTCTCCAAATAGGATATCCTTTCCCTGCCTGCCTGGCCCCTCACTGTCAAGACAGTTGAACAACCTCTCACTCTGCCTTAAGGGGGAGGATTAAACAACAGGCAGGTAGGCCTTATGCATTGGACTAATGTCTTGTCCCCGCAAGAGCCCCCTACTGTGATCCAGCCTCACCCAATGTCGCCCTGCCCCAGGTGCCCGGCCACCCTAACCTGCACAGTCCACACACGGTCAGCTGGATCTGGGCCGTAGGGGCATTCTGGGCCTGTGCAATGTCAGCCAGAACGCAACCACCTGAATGGCCTCAGGAACGAGGGAGCCCACTGCCCAAAGTCCTTCTGAAGCAGTGGGTTGAAACTGGCAACAGTCAGTCCCCATTTGGACCCAAGGCCTGATGGGGTCCTGGCTTCTCCAGCAATCAAGTCCCCCAGGTGTCTCTCGCTGAAGGATACGCCAGCTAGCGGCCGGCCTGTGATGGCCAAGTAGCCCGGATCTTCCAGCTCGGCCTTCAGCAGGAATATTCACATCTGTGCAGGTTAAAGCTTAGAATCAGGCTGATGCCAGGTACTTCCTCGTACTTCCCTTGTCACCCAGCCTCTCCCAACACTTGCCCTGTTCCAGGTCTCACGCATGTGTATTTTGGACCCCACTGGCCATCCTCAGGAAGCTGAGTCCCTCCAGGCCCATAGAGCTTGGGGCCATCCCCAACCACCCGCACACTATCAGGGATGGAGGGAGCCCACGCCCATTGCCCTGCGGTGACTGCTGAAATGGGCAACAGTCAGCGCCCACGCAGACTTACTGTACGCTGGGGTCCCGGGCTTCTCCAGCAGTCAAGGCTCCCAGGTGTCTCTTAATTAGGATACCAGGCCAGCCCACAAGGATCCAGCCCTGGCAAGCAGTCCAGATGACTCTGGCTTGGCCTTTAGCACTTGGGTAGGTTAAGGCCTATAATCAAGCGGTTGCCTTGTAACCCGAAGAGCCCGCTCCAGTGACCAGCATCTCCAGAGGCTTGCGCTCGTCAGCTCCTTAACTACCCTGACCTGCCCCACCCACACATGCGCAGTAAATACCCATAAGCCAGCCTCAGGCCAGCCTGGCCCTCCAGGCCTTTGGAACTCTGGCATAGCCTCGGGCATGGAGGGACCCAACATTCTGAAAATTTCTCTGAGGTGGCCGCTCCAAATGGGGGACAGACCCCATGTGGACTTGCTGTCCAGGGCTTCCTTAGGAACCAGGACTCCCAGGTGTCTCCCAATCGAGCATGTCCTTTCCTGCTCACCTGCTCCCTTGCTCCACAAGGCAGTTGAAAAACCTCCAGCTTTGCCATTAGGGTGAATATTCCACATTGCTGGATGAGGCTTGAGATTTGGCCCACGTTTTGGACCCCCAACAGCTCTCTGCTGTGACCTAGCCTCTCCTGACACTTGCCCCTTTCCGGGTCCCTGGCAAGCCTAACCTATGCCTCCCACGCAGGTGCAGTATACATTTCATCATCTGTCCTTGGGCAGCTGGGACCCTCCAGGCCTCTGAAACTATGGCTCATCCCCAACCACTTGCATTGTCTTAAGGGTGGAGGAAGCCTACCGCCCCAAATTGCTCTGAGGTAGCTGCTGAAATGGACAACAATCAAGCCACACGTGGACTAGCTGCCTGATAGGGTCCCAGCTTCTGCGGCCATCAGTTCTCCCAGCTGTCTCTTATTGGAGGATACCCCAGCCAGCCTGCCAGATCTAGTCCTGGTAAGGCAGTCAGGACTCCTCCAACTCTGCCTTCAGGGGACTACATATGTTTGTAGGTAGGTTAAGGCTTAGAATTAGGAGATGCCATGTACGCCCAATAGGCCTCTCCTGTGACCTTGCCTCTCCGACATTGCCCTGATCCAGGTGCCTAGTTATTCCCTATCCTGCATGGCGCACGCAGATGCAGTTCATCGTCTGTCAGTCAGTTTTAGCCTGCAGGGGGCACTCCAGGCCTGTGAAGCTCCAGACTGACCACTTGATTGGCCTTGATTGGCTTCAGGGTAGAGAGAGCCCTTCCCAGGAAAATCTGATGTCAACTTTTAGCTGGTGACTTAATACCCACCCCCTCCCAAATGGACTGCTCACCTGATGGGGCCCCAGGCTTCTCCAGCAATCAGGGCTTTCAGGTCTCTCTTACTGGCAAGTGCCCCAGCAACCCAACCTGGCCCCCTTTGGCCAGGAAGTCCAGGCTCCTCCAGCTCTACCTTTCAGGGGAAATACACACATTTGTGTGGATTAAGGATTAGGCAGATGCAAGGTATTTTCTGATGTGATTTTCCTGATTTCCTTAATGATGTGGAAGGTTTTTTTCTTAATGGCAACAAATACATTTGATCATTTCAGATAGTGATTAGTCCTATGATATCTTCAAAAATAATGATCGTTGTGAACAACTTTGGACAAGGAAAGCCCATCGAATGACAGCAGCTGAGGCCTAGCAGATGAAAGGAACCATCATGCTAAGATCAGCAGGATAAAACCCCAGGCAGAAAGGACCACAAAATCCAGGCCTTTGAGGAAGTGATGGTCTCAGGATTCTTGAGGAATAGAATACAGCTAGTGCAAGATAGGAGAGTGAAAGCAATTATCACAGAGTTCTAGGACTCTCTATGTGATGGTGACAGTTTGGGTTTTATCTTAACTACAGTGAAAAGTCATTGGAGGATTTTAAGCAGGGAAGTGACCTGAACTGATTTTTTTTTTTTTCAAGATCATTTTGTGGAGGAAGGATTGTTAGGGGACAAGTATGGAAGTCAGTTATGAGGCTGATGCTTCAGTTCCAGTGAAAAATCATTGTGGTTTGAGCCACGTAGTGGAAACAAAATGTTGTGAGCAGATTTGGGATTTATTTTGGAAGGAGAACCAACTGGGCTTGTTAATAGATTTGGATGTTGAGGGGTGGAGAAAAGAATCCTACAAGACTAATAATTTGGGGGCAATTAGGTGGAAGATGGTAATATCCATAAGTAGAACCTGCATTTCAAAACATGGATATCTTCTGCCTATTTATGATAATATTAGTCATGGTATTTGAAGAGATCGTCTAAAGAGAAAGGGGGGAAAAAGTGAATTGCTTGAGGCTTAAGTCAGGGACACTCCATGTTTAGAGGATGAGCAGAGAATGAGTTGGCAAAGGACACTGTGGAGAAGCAAACAATGGGGTGAGAAAAAGTAGGTGAGTGTGGTGCTGAGGATGCTAATGGGGGCAGGTGAAAAAGCAAGAGTGGTCAGCCGGTAGACTGGTGAAAACAGAGAAGTGTCATTGGATTCGGTGCTATGAAGGTCATGGGTAACCTTGACCTCCTAGGCTGCACTGGGAGCAACTGACGAAAGCCGCAATAAGCCCCACTCACAATTATCATTCAGCCCTGCCAAACTCACCATCTTTGGCTCTCTGGGGAGGCCACACCTGATGGAGTTGCAGACCTGGGTTTGTATCCTAGCTCTTCCACTTACCACGTTTGTGAACTCGAGCAACTTATCGATCCTTTCTGCACATTATTGCCTCTTCTGTAAAATGGAATAATTGCATCTCATAGCATTGTCCTGGGTGTTGATGGATGTCATGTATAGAAGCATTAGGCACTGGAAACCAGTAGGTGCTCAAGAAGTGGTAATTGTTACGTTTACCATAATTGTCTCCCCTGTATTACTTGTCCAGTACATTCCAGGTGGGCAACTTCCCTCTTCTCTATGTAACTGGCACTTCTGCTTGACAAGTCCAGGCACAGGATCACCTTGCCTAACATAGCACCTAACATGAGCTACAAACTCAGTGAAATGTTTGTGATAATGAGGACCAAGTGAGAAATATTTGCAGAGCATCCACAGAAACCCTCAGAGAATGAAAGCAGAGGGTAAAACGATCAGTTCCTTCCTTCTCTCTCTACAGACACCCCAGCCTCAAATTGTTCCAGAATTACTGAAAGGCTGAAAATAGGCTCCTTTTCCCATTATTAAAGAGGAGCATGCCCTTCCTTAAAACCTAACCAGGAATTATTCATTGAGCATTTTCTATTATATTTATCACTACTCTCTATAGTGGAAATATCACTTAGAGAAAATCAGACTGAATAAGATGACTCCAAGTTTTATTGACTATGCTTTACAAATGGGCATTTTGATTGACATAACCAGGTACTTACTACAAATCAGAAAAACAAACCTTAATTTTAAAATCTAAGGCAATCTTGCTTCTCCTAAAACCTTACAGAACAGCCTTAAGTTTCTTTCTTCCAGTACCTTTTTTTTAAGCAAGGAGAGGATGATCCATGCAATCATAGGTGAGAGTGGAGGACATCAGTGTCAGTTATGTTTAGTTTGACTTCCAACTCTTCTTAACTTCATTTACTGTCGTCATCTCTTCGGAAAGAACCTAAGATACTGTTTTATCCCCAGTTCCTCCCATTACAAGGCTCCACCTTGACCACCAGAACGAGGATAAGTGGAAAATACATCAGACTTAATGCCAGAAAATATGTTCAAATCAAGACAGTGATACTTTCTAGCTATGTATTAGAGTAAATCAATATGTCTCTATCCTCATCTGCAAAATGAAGATAACAACACCTACCTTACAGGATAATTTTGAAAACTAAAAGAGAAAATATGTGGGTGTAATTTATAAATTATAAAGCACGATTAAAATGTAAGGTAACATTATTATTCATTTATAAAGATGGTTCATTCATTTTTCAGTGACTATTGAATGCTACCATATGGCAGACATTTTGCTAGGCACTAATGATACAAATCAAAAAATATATATTGGGGTGCTTGGGTGGCTCAGTCAGTTAAGTGTCCAACACTTGATTTCAGCTCTGATCAGGATCTCATGGTTGTAGGATCGAGCCCCACATTGAGCTCCACACTGAGCCCTGTCCCTCCCTCGCTTATACTCACTCTCTCTCTCAAAATAAATAAACATTATAAATATCACTGGTCCTTGAAAGCTTACATTCCAGTGAGGAAGAAGCAAGCTCAAGGTGGAGAGAAGCATGCTCTGGTTATGGGTGCTAGGGGGCCAGAAAGAGCACTCAGACTGGGGGATGGAGGGTGGGGGGGGCTCAGGGGGCTTTCTGGGGAGGTGACACTGGAATTGTTTCAGTAAAAATCCAAAAGCAAGAAAATAAATCCAAGTCACTCCTCTGTGAGGTGGTCTACACAATCCATGGTCCTAGTCCCCAAGCCAGTTCAAAAGTGTCCCAATTCCTTAAGGCAGAGTTTCTCAGTCTTGGTACCACTGATATTTTAGGCTGGATAATTCTCTGTTGTGGGGGGCTATCCTGTGCATTATAGAATGTTTGGCATCATCCCTGACCTCCATCTATCTGATGACAATAACATGCCCTATCTCCCAGATTTAAAACCAAAAACATCCCCAGATGATGCTAAATGGCCCCGGAGGGGCAAAACTTCCCCCAGTTGAGAACTACTGCCTTGAGGTCATGGAAAACCAATGTAGGTGGTTCTAGAAGGAATGGAATTCATACAATTAGTGTCTGGTCTTATACTAGGTGTTCAACAAATATTGAATGAATGAATGCATGCATAAGTGGAGTAAATGAGTGAATGAGCTTTCTGGAGTCCCTTTGGCATATTCCTTTGGGGATCCATCCAGAAGATCCCTGGGCTAGTGATTAAGTTCTAAATACCCAAGTAAGTGATAACAATAACACGACGTGCATTTATACAGTGCTCTATGCAAGTTGTATGATCTTGGGCAAGTAATTTAAACTCTCTGAATCTCAGGTCTGCCAGTTCTGAAATGGAGATAATAAACCCTGTCTTGCAAGGTCATTGGCAGAATTAAATGAGACAATCAGAATTAAATGAGGTAAAACATAGAAGCATCACAGGTGTAGCCACTCAACTCCTGGGGTGTAACTGACAAGAGGAATCTTAGCAGGATGCCCTCCCAGCTCCTACCACTAAGCTTTATCCATAAAAAAGACAAGGAAGGTAGTTTGAGCATATACATTTTTCTGTTGTAAACATGTGGGAAAACTGGGCACTGTGTCAGGGCCTGATATACCCGCTAACATCCCCGCAAACAACCAGGTTAGTTAAGAGACCCAGACAGAGAGTTGTGACTTGCCCGAGATCACAGCTAAGTAAGTACCTCCCTGAACTCTAAAAGCTCAGCCACCACTCAGGGATGACCTCTATCACACTAAGGCTTGCTGGGATTGAGGGTTTTGGGAAAATGCTTTTTGTATTCTGTGTTCTGTAGTTTCGTGTAGACATAGATGACCAGATCGGGAAATTTCTCCTGCAAATACTGAAAAGGTTCTCCAATTCTCGACTTCATCCTGAAATGAAACATAAACATATTGGCATGGTTGCCCCCAAATCGTCTTCCCCCATTATAGCATCTGCGTCCAAAGATCTCTTTGCTCCCTTGGTTTCTAGAGCAGAGGGAGTAAGGACTTTAAAATCTGACAGAACAAGGGGCACCTGGGTGGCTCAGTCGGTGAAGCATCCGACTTCGGCTCAGGTCATGATGTCTCAGCTCGTGAGTTCAAGCCCTGTGTCAGGCTCTGTGCTAACATCTCAGAGCCTGGAGCCTGCTTCAGATTCCGTGTCTCCCTCTCTCTCTTCCCCTCCCCTGCTCACATTCTCTCTCTCTCAAAAATAAATAAACATTAAAAAAAATTTTTTTTAATCTGACAGAACAAGATTCATCTCCTAACTCTTCAACTAATTAGCAACTTGATTTTTGTGAACCCGTTTTATTCTCCATAACATGGAGATGATACAGTTCCACAGTCCCTTACCTACAATTCCAAAATCCAAAAGAGCCCTGAAAACTGCAAGCTTTCTGTGAGTTTACAGCTAACATTTTAGGCTGCACCAGCTGATTTCACTAACAGGGGCTACTTTTGAGACTTTAGCCAGCTGCCCGGGGCCCCTGCATTTCTTCCCACAAGGGAGTCACTACCCTTCTGTTCAAGAGAGCTCAGCAATAGCTAAAAAGGAAGATAAGAGCCTGTGGGGCACATCTGTCATTCACTGTAAGACCCTTGTGTTGGCCTTTTCCAGAGGGGAGGAATTACTTTTCTTCCATCAAAATAAATTTCCTTTTCTAACAAATAGCAGATATAAATTTAGAATTGGATTTTTAATTTTTTTAATGTTTATTTATTTTTGAGAGAGAGAGAGACAGAGCACACATGGGAAGGGGCAGAGAGAGAGGAAGACACAGAATCCGAAGCGGGCTCCAGGCTTCAAGCTGTCAGCACAGAGCCCAACACGGGGCTTGAACTCATGAACCACGAGATCATGACCTGAGCTGAAGTCGTACACTCAACAGACTGAGCCTCCCAGGCGGCCCTAGAATTGGGTTTTTAAATCACCCTCATTTCATAGATGACTTACAGGAACAGAAATAGTACTTACTCTCTGTTTTTTTCTTCATTAATATGTTCTCCCAAATTCCGGATGAACTTTAACAGATCACTCACAGTATTCTTATAACGTTTGCGTTTGTTTTCATAATACTTATTCATTTCTTGCATAACGTAGTTGTCAATCTACAAAACAAAATGTTAAGCAAAAATGTAGTAGCAACACAAAATAAACCCTAACGCACTATTAGTACAAAAAGGCAAAATGTGAATTTGAATATATGCCCAAATTACCATTGATTAATAAAGTAAATTAATAGAAAGAAAAAGAACGGAAGTAAATACTATAACATCAAAATGCTAACAGTAGTTGTGTCTAGATGTGGGATTATAAGTAATTTCACATTCTGGTATCTATTTTCTCAGTGAATTGTTTTCATAGGAAGTTAAATATATTGAAACATGGCTTAGACATTCGTTGGCTACTATCCTAGGAAATTTGCTCGTTAGACTGTACAATATTTTCATCCTGGTGGCCACCTGTCCAAGTTGGTAATTGATTACATTTCCCCCCTGAAGAGGGGTGTTGAGACTAAAATCGGACCCGGCAGCCATTGCCAAAATGAGTGTGGTGGGTTTTGTTTTGTTCTGAATCCTATTTCCAAAGGTTCCGTGTTCCTCCTTGCCTCTAAGTATCTCACAGCAGCGTCTCCCAAGCCCATGCCTTTCTCTGTGTGTTTGCACCCTTGTAGGTGGCTCTCCTTTTTACAAAGCGTTAGGGGTAAGAGAATAGCACCCAACAGTCGTGAAGATAGAGTCCCTCAAGAGTCACGGGTGACTAGACCACCCCAGCGAAGACCTGCTGAGACAGTCCACATGTGCCACGTGCAGCGCACCTGGGAGAAGGGCTGAGCCACTGCACGCCAGCGCGGGGCGCCCCGGAGGGAGGAGGCAGGAGCACACGCTGGAAAACTTGGCTCCTTGGGGCTGCCGCAAAGCTGAATGTATGACCGTGAAAATGGGCAAGTCGTGAGAATTGACAGAAAGTCAAAGTCTCAAATGGGAATTAAAAGATAAGACTTGAGGGGTGCCTGGGTGGCACAGTCGGTTAAGCGTCCGACTTCAGCCAGGTCACGATCTCGCGGTCCGTGAGTTCGAGCCCCGCGTCGGGCTCTGGGCTGATGGCTCGGAGCCTGGAGCCTGTTTCCGATTCTGTGTCTCCCTCTCTCTCTGCCCCTCCCCCGTTCATGCTCTGTCTCTCTCTGTCCCAAAAATAAATAAACGTTGAAAAAAAATTAAAAAAAAAAAAAAAGATAAGACTTGAGGGGCGCCTGGGGGCTCAGTCAGTTAAGCATCCAACTTCGGCTCAGGTCATGATCCTGTGGTTCATGGGTTCAAGCCCCACGTCGAGTTCTGGGCTGACAGCTCAGAGCCTAGAGCTTGCTTTGGATTCTGTCTCTCTCTCTCTCTCTCTCTCTCTCTCTCTCTCTCTGCCCCTGCCCTGCTTGTGCTCTCCCTCTCAAAAATAAATAAATGAACTTAAAAAAAAACCCTAAAAAATAGTAAAAAGGTAAGGCTTGAAGTCAGTCAAAATGCATCATAAGTCCATGAAGTTTTGGGGAAAGAACTGATGAACTGGGAAACAAAAGAACAGGTTTTCCTTCCCAGGCGCTGCCAATCTTTGCTTTTCCAGGTCTGGCTATTTCAGGTTATACCTCTGAGTCTCAATTTCCTCAGCAATTAAATGAACGGGTGGACTTCATGGCATCATCACTTCGTGCAGTGAGTAGCTTTAGCACACAGCATCGGCAGCCCGACTGCCCAGCTTCAGATTCTGTTGCTGGCTCTGTGCCTTTGGAAAAAGTATTTGCCTGTGCCTCAGTGTGCCCACCCACAAAAGGGAGGTAATTGCCTCAGAGGTTGTTATAAGGATTAGCTGTGGAAACTCTCACAAAGCCCTGGGAACTATAACTGCCATAGAGTCAGTGCTACAGAATTGTCAGCTGTTATTATCACTTGATCTTGTTTCAAACTTCTCTGTTTCTAAAAGTTTAAGTTTTAGCTGAAGTTTTATAGACGTTCATTTAGCAAAGAGTCATGGCATACCTACTCCATGCCAGGAATTCAGTAACAGGCATGACAACGGACAGTCTCTGCCCCCCTGGAATTTACAGGGTAGTGGGGGGAAATGGACACTAAGGCAGCAATTATGAGTGTGATGTGTCATCTAGAGGCAAACAAGGGAAGGAAAGCAAAATGAGACCCAGAAACAAAGAGGTGTGAGACAAGCAGTCCTAGATCAGGCATATGATTGGGAAGCTATTGGTTTCGGTCAAAGACCTGGGGATATGGATTCTCCCATAGTGCTTTGCACTGTCTCCAGGGAGCCCAGCATGTATCATACAGCCAGTGTTTCTGTGGGTCTCTCGGCCCTCCATGGACCATGCTGTACTCTGCCTTACATGCCCACAGCCTCACATGGGTCTAGCACAAAACTGGCACTCGATATGGATCTGCTAAGTAATAATAACGAAAGTTTTGGTAGCATTGACCAGATCGAGGTGATGATTGATTTGTTATGTTTGACTGTATTTAGTTCAAGTTAGGTGGACCATTTCTTGAAGAAGAGAAATTTGAAAGATTTCTTCATGGTGTGTTTCCCCAGGCAGAATGTAGATGTGTATGTGGGCCCTCAGAGCTGGGCTGGACAGTCGGCAGAGGCAGCCAATCTCTCCCTGGACTGAGAAGTCTCACGGTGCGGGACCTCCTTGGGGTTAAACTCTATTTAATCAGCTGCTCTTGTCACAATAGTAATAGGATGAGTAGCCAGGCCTCTCTTAGAACCAGGGCTGGAGGGAAAGAGCCACGAGAAAGGAAAAGACTCCTGGGCTGGGACGCGGCCATCCCGAAGAGAAGTCTAGATGAGAGTCTGTCTGTCAGGAGGGCCTAGCCTCTGAAAGATGAGACAGAGACCCGACAGGGCAGAGGGGGCTGGGATGGGGAGGAAGGCAGGGAAATCACATCTTCTACCCCTTGGCTGAGCCAGGCCAATAGTATACTGAAAGTTTAAAAAAAAAAAAAAAAACTAACATAACACATTACACAGATCCTTACTCCTGGAATAACTTCCAGACACAGGAATCGTGCATACCTTAGAAGTCCACTGGGCAAAACTTCTGGAACATTCAGACATTTCAAGTTGCAGTAGTTGGACAATCCTGCTGTTACATTTTCGCATTTTAATGTCCGATTCATTTCCCACATCCCTAAGGGTCCTATAGCGGCTGAAGATGACAAAATTATCGTGGTCATTCCACTCTGCCTTCTCTTTTCAGAAAGAACAATGTTACATTTTGGTTTTTGATAAAAGTAGTAAAACCATGTCTCTAAAAATTCTGTATGATGGAAGAGGCAGGCATCTTGCTCTCTTTCTCCGCTCCCCCTCCCCCCCCCCCCCCCCGGCTTTTTCTTTTCCTCAGAAAACAAAACCAGAATCCAGAGACATTAAGTCACTACTCCAAAGATACACAGTCAGGAGATGCCAAGCTGAGAGGAGAGCCCAGGTCTTCTGATTCCCAGACTAACTCCTTCCCACACCACCTAACCATGGTGGTTAATTTTATGTGTTAACTTGTCTGGCCACAAGAGACCCAGATTAAATATTATTCTAGGCATATCTGTGAGGTGTTTCCAGATGAGATTAGTATTTGAACTGGTGAACTCAGTAAAGCAGATCACCTTCCCCTTGTGAATGGGCCTCGTCTAATCCCCTGAGGTCCTTGAATAGAACAAAACCTGGAATTCACCCCTTCTTGTCTTATGGCTTCATCTGGGACATCAGCCTTCTTTTGCCCTCACCCCTTTTGGCTCTCAGACCTTCAGACCCTTACTGGAATCCCCATCATCAGTGCCCCCTGGCTCTCAGGCCTTTGGATTTAGACTAAATTACACTATTGGGTTTCCTGAGTCTCCAGCTTGCAGAGGCGGATCATGAAAATTCTCAGCCTCAGTACTGCCTGAGCCATTTCCTTATGAAAAATAAATATATATTTATATTTATCATTTGGATATATGATATATGATTTTATATATGTTATATATAAAATCTCCTGACTAATACACTCACTGTCTCCCTTCTGGATGCCTGAAATATGCAATCAAGCTTTACTTACTTCTCCCAACTCCAAAAGAAGGGATGACCCAGCAGGCCACTCAGATGCTCCTTCACATTTTCTCCAGGGTTGAACAGGTGATGAATGAGGTTACAAGTTTCCTCATCTGGAGAAAGTTGAATCACCTCTTCATTACTTTTAGTCTTCAGGGTTTCAAAAGGGATATCTCCCTTCTTTACCACATATAGGACCAGCAGTCCAAGGGCCTGCATGAAACCCATAAATTGAGCTAAAGGTATTCAAGAATTATCACTCTGTATGGAGGTGTGATATAGGTTATGACCAAATGGAAAGTGGGAGAAATCTCAAGGAGTCCACAGGCTTATTAGGGAGAAAAGACACAGGTAGTGTATAAAGAACCCTTCGAGGCAGTATATGGTCCCCACAACTGAGGTTTATAAGGAGTGAAAAGTAATCATGGGCCAGAGTTGTCAGGGCAGACTGCTTAAAGGAAGAGGAATTTGAGCTTGATCTTAAAGTATGGACAGCATACAGATAAACAGGGGAGAAGAAAAATATTTTAAGCAAGGGAAATGGTAGGAATCTGGCTGGGAACTGGGACTTTGGGTTGGGGCTATGTCAGGGAGCAGATAAAGGAGCCAGTCCAGGTCCAGTGGGACAGAGTGATAGCCCCAGGAGTTAGGTCATGACAGGGAGGAAAGGCCAAGAAGGAGGTCAGCATAGGAACTTCATGCAGCAGGCAAGACACCAGTCAGGGAAGAAGCTAAAATCTGAGGCTTTTAACAGCAAAGGCCAGACATGGATAGAGAGCTCTTGCTCCTGGGGTTGAAAGTTGAGCACCCTGGAGAATCCCCCAGGACAAAGCTGCCCTGACAGGATCAGAATCAATCTGGAACCTTTGGTCTGCAGAGGTCAGGCTCTGTTTCTGCCCTCTCTCCTCCCAGGAGAAACAGCTATTTCAGGGTCTTAACCCTTTTGGCCAAGATTAGTCTCTTTCAAGCTGAAGATCAATCTCATCCCTCCCTTGTGTTTCAGAGGGCTGTAGTATCTGGCCTTCCCAGGAGTTTAGCACCCCAGTTTGGATGGAATGGGAAAAGAAATTTCAACTGCTTTGTCCTTAGGCAGAAAATACCTCCTGCAGGAATTCTGGAGGTGATTTGGAGATGTTTCTTGGAGGTAATTTTAGAAGAGTTGTGGCATGCTCGATTTATTTACTATCTAGCTGGTGCAGGAGGAGAGAGATCCAAAGAGATACAGAAAGGAACCACAGCAACAACCAACTCCACACCAACCCAGAGAAATGCTACTGTCTGCACAGGACTGAAGGCAGCAATCTCTGGGAAAATGCTGTGAAAGTTAGTTAAAATAGAAATGATGACCTCTAATTGGCCATAGGACATAAGGGAATGAATGAAACAAAAAAAAAGGAAGGTGAAAGATGGAAAAGTAAACTAGTTGTAGAAATTACCTCTAGATCTGCCTTGATTTCCTGCAGCTCTCCACCCCACTTGATGCTTTTATCGAAATCTGCCAGGCAAACAGCATTCTTGGAATCTAGGGGATAGTTTGTAGAGATGCAATGAAAATCCTTTCTCTTCCTGTTGTAATTAACTTAAATAAATATGTTCCGCAATGTGCTACCATCGCCAAAGAAAGCAGCAATAAAGCTTATATCTGCATGGCCATTTGCTCCTCAAAAGAGCCATGTGCACCACATCGTTTCACCTGTTAGGTATATGCCAAGGGCAGGATTTAAATTTTATTTTTTTTCCAGTCCTGGGGGTGAGGTAGGATGAGGATAAATTTAACTAGCTCCCCATTCAGGCAATTCCTGGGGGCAAAGAGCACAGATTTATAAAGAAACCGCTGGCAGGAGTTATGTTGACTTCCTAAGGCTACACAACAGCTAACCAACAAGGTTCCAAATCCAAGGCCAGATTAGCACAGCACTCCACTAAATCAAGCCCATCACCCACAGCCCACTATGATGCTGTAAGCAGTTATCATGGATTAACCATGTGCTTGTTATGAGTCACTGCCTCATCCCCTCTTCAGAATCCTTCTCCCTGGAAAGAAGCCACTGAGTCCTCAGACAGAGGGATGCATGGACAGGAGAGATCCGGAACAATATGAGAGGAGAACAAGTCAGTGATCTGTCCTTGAAGAAGTAGCTCCTGCTTCTGGCTTGAAGGAGTCAAAGAAAGAAAACTGGGTAACTCCAGATAGGATGACAGTCAGTAGAATTGTGTGCTTCTCGAACCCTTTTTATTCTGAACTTAGATATCAAAGTTGCACGGAAACACACAGTCTGACAAAAATGCGTCCACTAAATTATTCAATAAGGGTCTAGTGAGGGGGAAAATGACAGTGGAGGAGGAGAACACGGCACAGACCCTGCAGGGTTCAGAGTCGCTGAACAAGGAGATAGATATTGAGTGAATAATTACACAAATAAACACAAAGTTAATTGCAACTTTAAAAGTACTAGCCAAAAGTGCAGGAAACTGAAAGTTTATAACAAGAACCACATGGCTGTATGTGGGAAAGAAGTCTTCCTTGAGGAAGGACTCTTAGGGCACCTGGGTGGTTCAGCTGGTTGAGCATCCAACTCTTGATTTCAGCTCAGGTTATGATCTCACAGTTTGTGAATTTGAGCCCCACATGAGGCTCCATGCTGTCAGCATGGAGGCTGCTTGGGATTCTCTCTCTCCCTCTCTCTCTCTCTGCCCCTCCCCTGCTTGCATTCTCTCTCTCTCTCTCTTTCTCTCTCTCTCTCTCTCTCTCTTTCAAATTAGTAGAATTTGAGTGGATAAGTGGAGCAGGGAAGAGAGAATTCCAGATAGGAATTCCCAAGGCAGAAAGGAACCCAAAGAATTCCGCTCTGACAGAAAGCAGGCTGAGTACCTGGAGAGGAGGGATGTAGGAGGTTGAAGGGGCAGATGGGATGCAGATCATAACCAGGGACTGTTTTCAGCTATTCGAACTAATAAATCCCCTTCATTGTTTAAGCCACTTGGAGCTGAGTTCTACTACTTAAATT
The DNA here is from genome assembly GCF_018350175.1 of Felis catus. Classification (NCBI taxonomy): domain Eukaryota; kingdom Metazoa; phylum Chordata; class Mammalia; order Carnivora; family Felidae; genus Felis; species Felis catus. Next base: position 25,487,004 of record NC_058384.1, on the reverse strand, counting down.
GGCAAGTGCCTGATGGAACACTTCACATCTCTGCCTAACACTTGATTTTTTTAACAAGCCCCAGTTTTGTTTTGTTTTGTTTAGATTCAATAGACATTGTTAAAGTGCTATCAAAATTTTAAACTTACATCATCACAGACTGTTAACAGTTGATGGGCAGAGTCCAGACAAAATCTGCCCACTCCACCCTGCTGTCAATGAATGAATCAAGAACCTCTTCATCCTCACTCCCACCTAAGATTATGTCATCTAAGATTAATATATTTGTAATTCTTAAAAAAAAAAAACAATGTGCATAATTTACATAAACAATGAATTCTTTCTTGTTTATTCTTTGCTTCTTGTAAGTTACTATTTTCTCCCAGACTCTCTCTCCTTCCTTATGCATATCCTCTAGCAGATCTTTCATATAGGGTCTGTGGGCAGAAAGTTTTCCTGGATCCTTGAATGCTTAAAAAATGTATTTCAACAAATGGTGTTGGGAAAACTAGACAGCTACATGCAAAAGAATGAAAATAGACCACTTTCTTACACCATACACAAAAATAAACTCAAAATGGATCACAGACCTAAATGTGAGAGCTGAAACCATTAAATTCTAGAAAAAGAAAAAACATAGGCAGTAATTTCTCTGACACTGGCCATAGAAACATTTTTTCTAGATATGTCTCCTCAGGAAGAGAAGACAAAAGCAAAATTAACTATTGGGACTACACTGAAATAAAAAGCTTCTGTACAACAAAGGAAACCATCAGCAAAACGACAAGGTAACCTACTCAGTGGGAGAAGATATTTGCAAATGAGATATCCAATAAGGGGTTAATGCCAAAAAGGTATAAAGAACATATGCAACTCAACACCAAAAAAACCCCAAACAATTCAATTAAAAATGGGCAGAGGACCTGAATAGAAACTTTTTCCAAAGAAGACATACAAATGGCCAACAAACACATGAAAAGATTCTCGACATCACTCATCATCAGGGTAATGCAAATCAAAACCACAATGAGATATCACCTTATGCCTGTCAAAATGGCTACAATCAAAAGGACAAAAAATAAATGTTGGTAAAAATGTGGAGAAAAAGTGTGCACTGTTGGTAGGAATGTAAATTACTATAGCCACTGTGGAAAACAGTATGGAGGTTTCTCAAAAAATTAAAAATAGATATGATATGATCCAGTAATTCCACTATCAGATATTTACCCAAAGAAAACAAAACACTAATTTGAAAAGTTATATGCACCCTTATGTTTACAGTGTTATTTACAATAACCAAGATATGGAAGTAGCCAAATTGTCTATCAACAGATGAGTGGATAAAGAAGATATACATATATATCGAGAGACAGAGAGAGAGAGAGAGAGAGAGAGAGAGAGAGAGAGAATGAAATATTACTCGGCAATCAAAAAGAATGAAATCTTGCCATTTGTGACAATATGGATGGTCCTAGAGGCTATCATGCTAAGTGAAATAAGTCAGAGAAACCTAAACACCATAGGATTTCATCATATGTGGAATTTAAGAAACAAAACAAATGAACAAAGAAAAAAAAGGGGCCAAACAAAAAAACAGACTCTTAAATACAGAGAACAAACTAGTGGTTTCCAGAGGGGAAGTGGAAGGGGATGGGTGAAATAAATAAAGGGGATTAAAGTGTGCTTATTGTGATGAGCAGTGGGTAATGTATAGAATTGTTGAATCATTATATTATACATCTGAAACTAATAAAACACTGTGTGCTAATAATACTGCAATCAAAAATATGTATTTATTCTGAATCACATGTGAACAATAATAATGTGACTGTTCTCTCAGTCAGTCCTGGATGCTATGACAAATCACAATAGACTGAGTGGCTTAAATAACAGAAATGTATTTCTCACAGTTCTGAATATTGGAAATCTGAGATGAGGGTGTCAGCAGGACTGGGTTCATGGTGAAGACCCTCTTACTGGTTTATAGACAGCCATCTTCTTGCTGTGTCCTCATATGGTGGAAAGATAACTAGCTAGCTCTATGACTTCTTTTTTTTTAATGTTTATTTATTTGTTTGTTTATTTTGAGAGAGAAAGTGCAAGTGGCAGAGTGGCAGAGAAAGAGGGAAAGAGAGAATCTCAAGCAGGCTCCATGCTATCAGCACAGAGCCCAACACAGGGCTTAACCTCACAAACCATGAGATCATGACCTGAGTGGATATGAAGAGTCAGAGAATCAACCAACTGAGCCGCCCAGGCAGCCCTCTATGACCTCTTCTTATAAGGGCATTAATCCATCCAAAGCAATTTTGAGAAAGAACACATCTAGAGGCATCACACTTCCTGGTTTTTAACTATATCACAAAGCTCTCATAATCAAAACAATGTAGTACTGGTATAAAATGAGTTAAACAGAATCAAGAGCCCCAAAATAAACCCACACATATGTATTCTTCACAAGGGAGCCAAGAATACCCAATGGGGAAAAGACAATCTCTTCAAAAAATGATGTTGGAAAAAAACAGATAGTTACATGCAAAAGAATGAAAGTGGAACCCTGTCTTACACCACTTAAAAAACTACTTTGAAATGGCTTAAGGCTGAAATGTAAGACCTGAAGCCCTATAACTCCTAAAAGAAAACGTAGAGGAAAAGCTCTTTGATATTGGTCCCAGCAGTGATAGTTTAGATCCGACGCCAAAAGCACAGGCAACAAAAGCAAAAATGAACAAGAGGGACTACATCAAACTAAAAGCTTCTGCACAGCAAAAGAAACCATCAACAAAATTAAAAGGGAATGTACAGAATTTAAAAAAAAAAGCTGTTTGCAAATCAGATATCTGGTTTGGAGTGAATTACAAAATTCATTCAATACAATAGCAAAGATAAAATGTTCTGACTGAAAAATGGGCAAAGGACCTGAATAGACATTTTTTCCAAAGAAGACATTAAAAGAGCCAAAAGATACATGAAAAGGTGCTCAATATCAGTAGTTATTAGTGAAGTGCAAAACAAAACTATGATGTAATATCATCCCATACATCTGTTAGAATAATCATCAAAAAGACAGCTGACAAGCACTGGTGAGGATGTGGAGGAAAGGGAACTCTAGTGTGTTGTTGGCAGGAATGTAAATTGGTGCAGCCTGTATGGAAAACACCATGAAAGTTTCTCAAAAAAATTAAAAATTGATAAAATAGAAAAGTATATTTGAAGGAAATGAAATCACCATCTTAAAGAGGTAACTGCATCTCCAGGTTCATCGCACCATTATTTATGTTAGCCAACACATAGAAACTGGCTGTGTCCATTGACAGATGAAGGGATAAATAAATAAATAAATAAATAAATAAATGGTACACACACACACACACACACACACACACACACACACACACACAGCGGAACACTATGCAGCCATAAAAAGACAGAAATCCTGCCATTTATGACAACATGGATGAACTTTGAAGGCATCATGCTAAGTTTAAGAAGTCAAAGAAACACAAATGCTATATTATCTCACTTATATGTGAAATCTAAAAAAAAATAAAACAAAACAAAACTGAGGGGCACCTCAGTGGCTCAGTTGGTTAAGCGTCCAACTTTGGCTCAGGTCATGATCTCATGGTTCATGAGTTCAGGCCCCACCTTGGGCTCTGTAATGACAGCTCAGAGGTTGGAGCCTGCTTCAGATTCTGTGTCTCCCTCTCTCTCTGCCCCTTCCCCGTTCATGCTCTGTCTCTCTGTCTCTCTCTCTCTCTCTCTCTCTCTCTCTCTTAAAAATAAACATTTAAAAAAATGTTTTTAAATAATGAAAAAAAAACTGAACTCATAGAAGCAGAGAGTAGATTGGTGGTTGCCAGTGGTGGAGGTCAGGGAAATGGCTAAAGGCAGTCAAAGGGTACAAACTTCCAGTTACAAGATGACTAAATTCTGGGGATGTCATGCACAGCACGGTGACTATAGTTAACAATACTGTATTATATAGTTGGAGTTGCTGAGAGTAGATGTTATAAGTTCTCACCACACATACACACAACGGCAACTATGTGAGGTAATGTGTTAACTAACTGTATTGTGGTGGTAATCATCTTGCAATATAGACGTATATTATATCATCACATTATATACCTTAAACTCACACAATGTTACATGTCAATTTTGTCTTAATAAAGCTGGGGAAAATGAAAAAATTATTTCTAATTGTGAAAAAAAAAGGCACTAATGCCATTCATGAAGGCTCCACCCTCATGATCCAATCTCCTCCCAAAGGTCTTATCTCCAAGTGCCCTTATATGGAGATTATTGTTTCAACATATGAATTCTGGGGTGACACTAACATTCAGCTGTTAAATAGGCTCTTTCTCCTCAGTGCCTTCCTTTGGCATTCAGGTTGCTGATGAGAGAAGTCCCTTACCAATCTGATTTTGGTTTCTATGTAGGTAATTTTTTTTCTCTTGGGAGCTTTTGAGGTTTTCTCTTTTTTCTTTGATGCTTTGAAATTCCTTTAAGATGTGGCTCAATGGGGTTTTTTCCATACTTACCTCAGCTCTTGGTGAGTCTTTTCAATAAGAGAACTATATCCATCTTTTAGTTCTGGGACATTCTCAGCGATTTTTTTTTTCAAATATTGTTTCAGCCTCACTCTCTTCTTCCCTCTGGAATGCCTATTAGAACTTCTGGATCTAATTCCTGACTTCTTAAACTTTTTCCCTTTCCATCCCTTTATACTTTTCTATTATTTCCTTGGAGAATTTCTTGGGCAAATCTTCTAGTTCACTCATTTAATCTTCAACCCAGTCTTGAGTTTTAAATTTTTATTTTATTATGTTTTTATTTTATTTTTGAGAGAGAAAGACAGAGCATGAGTGGAAAAGAGACAGACAGAAACGGAGACACAGAATCTGAAGCAGGCTCCAGGCTCTCAGCTATCAGCACAGAGCCTGATGCGGGGCTGGAACTCACAGACAGTGAGATCATGACCTAAAGTGAAGTCAGGCACTCAACCGACTGAGTCACCCAGGCACCCCAAGTTTTAAAATTTTAAACAATCATATTTTTAAATTCCAAATTCTCTATTTGGTTCTTTACACAATGCTTATTCTTGCTTCTTGGAAGACATGACCTATCTTTGTTCTCTGGTTTTATTCATTATATTCAAAGTTGTATTGTGGTTACTTAATAAGGTAAGCTAAGTAAATGCCCATGTACTAATCCATGGAATCTGTGAATATTTATTTATTTTTATTTTTTTAATGTTTTATTTATTTTTGAGACAGAGAGAGGGACAGAGCACGAGCAGGGGAGGGGCAGAGAGAGAGGGAGACACAGAATCGGAAGCAGGCTCCAGGCTCTGAGCTGTCAGCCCAGAGCCCAACACGGGGCTCGAACTCACAAACTGTGAGATCATGACCTGAGCCGAAGTTGGATGCTCAACCGACTGAGCCACCCAGGCGCCCCTGAATATTACTTTATATAGTCAAAACAAAAAAGGATTTTGCAGATGTGATTAAGAATCTTAAAATAGGAGAGATTATCCTGGGTTAGCAGGGTGAGTCCGAAGTGTAATCACATACATCCTTATGTAGTGAGGACTTTTAACAACTACCCTCTGTGGAGGCAAAGGGAGATCTGACAACACAAGAGAAAGCAATATGACTACAGAGGCAGAGATTAAAGTGATGCTACAAGTCAAGGAATAGCAGCAGCCAAGAGGAAGAGGCAAGGAACAGAGTCTCCCCCCACAGCCTACAGAGGGAATTTGGTCTTGGTGACACCTGATTTGGGGCTAGTGGTACTGATTTCTGGCCTCCAGGACTGTGGGAGAATAGGTTTCTATTGTTTAAAAAATTTTTAATGTTTATTCACTTTTGAGAAAAAGAGAGAGTGTGCAAGCAGGGGAGGAGCACAGAGAGACAGAGACCAACTCTGAAGCAGGCTCCAGGCTCTGAGCTGTAAGCACAGAGCCTGCCAAGACACAGGGCTCAAACTCAGGAGCCATGAGATCATGACCTGAGTCGAAGTCGGAGGCTTAACTGACTGAGCCACCTAGGCGCCCCATAAGTTTCTATTAAGACACCAAGTTTGTGATCATTTGTTTCAGCAACCATAGGAAACTAATACATTCAATTAGCTTTGTTTCCTTGGGTGTTAATTCTTCTACTTCATGCATCTCTCTTATGGTATTGATACTTCATGAATATCTTAAGTCATTTTTTACTATAAGACTCATTTTGCAGTTGAGAATCCCTGATGCCCTGTGAGTTGTTTCTGTTAATGCTATCTAACATAGGGGAATGGAGGCAGTTGTCAGAACTGCTTTACATTATTCAGTGAAACTTAGGGGTAAGAAGGACATGCCACTCAGTAGGGTGCTTTGGCACAAATCTTGTGGGTTTAAATGTTCTTTGTTTCTCTTGAGATCATCAACCACCCAGTGTCTTGAGTAGCAGCCCTGTCTCCCTGTCTGCAGACAGACAAGCCTGTCATAGATGCTTGGTCTGTGGAGGAGAGGGGATGCACAGGGTTTGAGCTTCCTAGTTTCTACCAATGCAGTAATCTTCCTGTTACCTGGTCCTTTGTCCTCTCCTGCCTCTGGCTTCCATTACTCTTGAGTGGGGCTTCTTTGCACTGATCCCACTTTTATGAGTAACATCTAGTTGTGGCCTCCTGCATTTATACTGGCTCCTGTGTCCTTCTTTAACCCCATCCAATCATGTTCAGTCTCTTAATGACTCTTCAAAGATTTTGTCCTGTAAAACTTCTTTTGTTATTGTGATCTCAGCTATGAAGTCATTTAACCATCTTTCCCTATCATTTTAGGGATTTAATACAAAGAATAGTCTCTAGTATATGTTAGGTTCACCACCTGAGGCAGAAATATAGTCTATTCTTTATTGTCCAAGCTTAAGAATAGAAGAGGTGGTGCCAGAAATTCTGAAGAATAGGTAGTGACAAGTAATTTTCTTTAGAACATGATATATGACCCTTTTGCATCAAGATAGACATTTAGAAGTGGGAAGGAGCCTGCCCTTGGCTGAATCTTGAGACTGCTTCACTTGGTAGAGCTGCACATATTTCTGGCCTTTGTCAGTCTCCCCAGCAAAGTTGCTTAACACCAGGAAGGAGTGCCACTAGTGGCTTCAAACTAAAAGCCAGATTCCAGTTGTGTTCTTAGGTTTACCTACTTCTTGCCAGGTCTTGTCCAGGACCTTAAACACTGTTCTCTGCCTTTCCATACCTGAACCCTCTTTTTGTCTTGTTCCCTTACACCTAGCTTAAATCTCAATGCATGCCTGTAGATTAGGTAACTGTTTCTGCTTAGCCCTCTAGACAAGAACTTGGCCTTGGTTGAGCACCTATAACACAGGTAACTTGTCTAACATACTGCACTTAGACCTCATAACAACCTTATCAAAGCAGTATTATCAGTCTTAAACGAGAGAATTAAGCCTCACAGAATCAAGTGACTTTGAGGTTGCAAAGCTACCAAGTGGCAGGACTGGGCTGCAAGCCTCCCTCAACCTGTCTAAAGCCAAGACTCTTTCTACTGCACCACATTGCCTCCTGGGACTTTACACTCAGCTCTGCTTCTTTTCTTTAATGTTGCTTTCATTTGTTTGTTTGTTTGTTTGTATGTTTGTTTATTGGCTTGAGCCAGTGGGTAGTGTCTTGTTCTGCCTACTTGGAGGCTGTTTCACTGTGTTGCGTCTTATCCTGGCATGCCCAATTTTGACCTCAGTTTTGCCATTCAGTTTTACGGTGACTACCGTCTTGTCTGAAGGAACATAACTTCAGGATTCTCTGACTTGCAGGCTACTTTAGGAATTCAAATTTCTGGAGCTGACCCCGTCTAAGACATACCTTCATACTTGCATTTGCCAAAGGAAGTATATAAGGTTAGCCTGGTATCCCATTGGCATCTGGGACCTCCATGTGGGGTAAAGGTTATACCTCATAGCAGGAGAGACCGCACTATAATTATGAATCAGTTTCATGAGTCCTTGAACAGAATAGTATACATGTACTCTACTCTTTTCCTATCTATAATGAAAATCCTTTCCTTTTGTAAATGAAGACCCCATAATTTTTAAGAGAAGACTGGGGGGACTTACCTATTAAGATGTTTCCGGGGTGCAGATCCTGATGAGTGTATCCACACAGTAGATGTAGTTCTTCCACAGCCTTAAATACAGAGAAAAGGACATGCCGGGCAAATTCATCTTCCTCATTTCCCACAGCCTCCCCTCTGTGCTTATCCAAGTGTTCCTCCAGTGTCTCCTCACAGAGGGCAAGGCACACATACAGACAGTCCTTGTGGCTCTCACTCCCATAGAACGTCACCAAGTCACTGTTTGCTCGGCTGCTCTGCAGACAGGAGACCTCCTTTTGTCCATGTGTGCTGCCTTCATAGAAGCGTTTCACAGCTACTTCCTGCCCTTCATAGAACCCCAGGTAGACACCCCCTTCAGAAGTGTCAGCAATTTTATATTCCTCATCAATAAAGATCTTGAGTTTGCCAATCATAGGGCGGTATATTCTGTGGAGATGTTCCAAGGCCTCCCCCCAACGTGAGCTTTGAGGCTTCCAGTCTTCAGCAGGAGAGTGAAAATCTTCTCTGGCTCCATGAAGGAGAAGAAACTTTGCAAGGGAACTGTCATAGTTGCGCCTCGCTATCATAACAAGATCTCCACAGTCTGTGCTGGCTCCTTTCTCGCATAACAGTTGAGCAATTTCTTCCAGTCTGAGTTGGACAGCCAGCAGAAGTGCTGTGTTGCCCTCACTGTCTGTGTCATTAATCTCTATATGCTCTTGTTCCAGAAGCATCTGCACCAAACCCAAGTGCCTCTTTTCCACTGCCAGGATCAGGGGTGTCTTCCCTTTCTCTCCCCTCACATTGACATCAGCCCCATGGTCCAGCAGAAGGCGAGTGAGGACCTCCACTTTTCTATCATCAGAGTTCCTAAGTGCATAGATCAAAGCATTTCTGCCCATGTTGTCACGGGCTTTGACATCTGCCCCCATCTCATCAAGGAGGACCTTCAAGGCATCTACATGTCCATTTTCAGCAGCATCCATTAGAGCTGTGGCCCCTCCTTTTCTAAGCCTCTTTTGATCCTCCTTTGTCCTTCGACTCAAATTCACCTTTGCCCCACTCTTATATAGGAATCTTAAGGCTTCGACTTTACCATTCACAGCAGCTTCCATGAAAGCTGTGAAGCCATTAGCATCATACTCATTGACCTCTGCACCTTTAGAAAGTAAAAGTTCGAGCACCTTCACCTTTCCTCCAATCCCAGCGATGATGAAGGGAGTGGCCTCATTCTTCTTCCTCAGACAAGGATTAGCGCCGTAACGAAACAGAAGATGTAGCATGTCCTCCTGGCCACTTTGTACCGCATTATGCAACGGTGACCAGCCCCACTCCTTTTCCTGGAAATTGACATCAGCCCCTCCTTCCAGCAATTGCTGAACCAGCTTGATGTCTTCTTTTTCAACCGCTTTGATCAACTGGTTGTCCTCCACTGATGCCCTCCCCTTGCTGGAGGGTGTGGGTCTCTCCTGAAGGTTGTTATGGTTCTTGCTCTCCATGATGGTAATTACCAGTGGCTACAACTCTGTGCCTTTCCTTTAAGAAAATGAAAATTTATCTTCTTGGGACTTGATCAAAGAGACATGGAGCTCTTAGAACTCCTGTCAGGGTAAATCGGAGTTATCTGACTACGGACCAGCAGTATGAGGGAAAACAATACTCTTGCAGTCTTCTGACATCCCACCAGGAGATGAGAGAGCTATCTGTAATTTCACAATAGTGAGGAAGCATTTGAATTGGAAAAATTAATCTGGTTATTAATATAGAACTATTTGCTCTAGAAAATTATTATGCTACAGTCCCACCACCCAGAAATAGCCATTGTTAACATTTTAGTATATTTCTATACATTTTTAAAAAATAGTTGAGATCATGCTATGTAAGGATGTTGTATAAGTATCCTGCTTTCTTTCACTTAATGCCATAGTATAAATAATTTCCTATGTTACTGCAAAGTCTTTTAAAATATTTTTAATGGTTGGGGCACCTGGGTGGCTCAGTCGGTTGAGCAGCCAACTCTTGATTTCAGCCCAGGTAATGATCTCACGGTTGGAGACATCAAGCCCTTGCCTCAGACTCGGAACTGATAGCATCAAGCCTGCTTAGGATTTTCTCTCTCTTTCTCTTTCTCTCTCAAAAATAAATAAATAAACCTAAAAAAATTTAATGGCAATATGCCACCAGACAGTTGCTTCATTTCCTTATTACCGAGCAGTATTTTTTTTTAATTTTTTTAATGTTTATTTATTTATTTATTTATTTATTTATTTATTTTTAATTTTTTTTTTCAACGTTTATTTATTTTTGGGACAGAGAGAGACAGAGCATGAACGGGGGAGGGGCAGAGAGAGAGGGAGACACAGAATCAGAAACAGGCTCCAGGCTCTGAGCCATCAGCCCAGAGCCCGACGCGGGGCTCGAACTCACGGACCGCGAGATCGTGACCTGGCTGAGGTCGGACGCTTAACCGACTGCGCCACCCAGGCGCCCCAATGTTTATTTTTTTGAGACAGAGCATGAACAGGGGGAGGGTCAGAGAGAGAGGGAGACACAGAACCCAAAGCCGGCTCCAGGCTCTGAGCTGTCAGCACAGAGCCCAATGCGGGGCTTGGACTCACGGACCGCGAGATCATGACCTGAACCGAAGTCGGCCGCCCAACCGACTGAGCCACCTAGGCGCCCCTATTTATTTTTAAATGTTTATTTTTGAGAGAGAGTGCAGGCAAGGGAAGGACAGAGAGAGAGGCGGAGAGAGGATCCCAAGAGGGCTCTGTGCTGACAACGGCGAGCTCAAGGCAGGGCTCGAAGTCACAAACCATGAGATCATGACCTGGGCTGAAGTCAGAGACTCAACTGACTGATCCACCCAGGCACCACTACTGAGCAGTTTTTAAAAACAATTTTTAAACAACACGTTTAAAGTTAGAATTTTTTTTAACCATTCTAAATAATGGTTCAGTTAATTTAGCTTTTTAAACTTTATTTTCTTTCTTTTTTTTATTGTTTATTTTTGAGAGAGAGAGGGAGAGAGTGCAAGTGGGGTAAGGGCAGACAGAGAGAATCCGAAGCAGGCTCCAGGCTGTGAGCTGTCAGCACAGAACCCGACACAGGACCCAAACCCACGAACAGCAAGATCAACCTGAGCCGAAGTTGGACGCTTAACCAACTGCACCCAGGTGCCCCTAAAGCTTGTTTTCTTATGAGAAATCTTATAATAGATTTCTTATGATAGATTTCAAATAACTGAATGCCTGGTCAAAGAGTAATGGCACACTAACAGGTCTTAAGTGTTAATTTGCTTCAAGCCTACGCACTGGTGTGTGCTGACCTAAGTCCCTCGGTCTGTAGCGGAACTAATCTACTTTCCTTGAGATGTGCAGACCCCTGGCCTTGAGGAGTGAAGGGCCAGCTGCTGCTGATGCCAATATGTCTGTTCAGGGTCCTACTGACAAATGACTAACTGCCTGGGCATCTGCTTCTTCGGCACGCAGCCCCCACCCCCTCCCTTTCCCCATGCCTTCCCCAGCTTCCCTTGCATGGGGAAGATGGTCTTTGAGACGTTAGTCTGCCATCTTCCCGGGTTGTCAGATTCCTGAATAAAGCAACCTTCCCTTTCCCACCATCACCTGTCTCTCTAGTATTGATTTTTGAGCAGCTAGAAGCCAAACCTGAGTTTGGAACCAGTTCTCTGTCCCACAACAAAAGGATATGATCGTTTTAAAAACTCTCAAGCTATGTTAATAAATGTCTTCTGATGTCATATAAACATACTCTTGCCAGAAATAGATGGGCTCTTAAAAAAGAAAGAAAGAAAGAAAGAAAGAACTCTCATTTATAGGGGGAAAAGAAATCTGTGTTGTGTCAATTTGCATTTCCTACGCCACAGGAAGTGTGATTCCTCTCAGCGTGTTTGTTCGCTGGCGCTGGGCAGGTCTTCTTTGTGCTTCTATTCAAAATAATACAGAAAAGCGGAAAGAGCTTAAGCTCCAACCTCACAAGATTGAAGTCTGAACCGCTGGTTGTGTAACTTCGGACTGTTACTTCCTAATTGTGTAGCATTAGATTATTCTCAATTTTGTTTCCTCCAGAGGGGGCAACAGTAAATACAGTCATGCATGTCACGTATGGCAAATATTAGGCATTCAATAAATGAGAGAACTAATAATGTCCCACTATGAAAAAATAATAATTCAGCGAATCCTGGTCTCCCCACCTGTGTGCACACACACAGCACATAAACAGGGGACCTGGTGGTGTTGATTTAGTCCAACAGCCCTCCGCCAGGTGTGAGTAACAGAACTGCAATTCAAGCATGAGCACCAAACTGTTACTTGCATATCTGTAAAACTGCACCTGCTACAGAACCCACATAGCAACCACTTTTTGGCAATCTGGCCACCCTGACAGTATCAAAGGCCCCTCCCTCAGGGATTTCATCGATCGTGCTATGAAAGCACACCACCCTGGCAATGAAAACTTTGAGACAAATATTCATGTGCAGGGTTCCTGTTACAGCAGGTGTGAGATGGGCTGGTAGAAATAAAGAAGCAGGGAAGGGAAGGGAGTCAAAGAAATCCCAAATAAAATATCAGAGTAAAGAGCCACTGCAGCAAAAGTGCTATCATAGACAACAGCCGGCTTTCAGTTTCGTTTTCTCCGACTCACCAGAGGTGCCGGAGAAAGAAGGCTTGAGTTAAGCAATGTGTGAACTGTGGCCAAACCTTGGAGCTCCCAGGAGGGCTCCGGACCAAAGGGCCCCCTGCCAGCGGGCTCTGAGCTCCCTCCCGAGTGTCCCACACCCCCTTCCACCTCCAGACCCGGAACCCAAGGAATCCCTCGAAGGGAACAGCTTCTCAGGTTTTCCCAGCTCTCCTCTTTGCGAGGTCTTACCTTCTAAACTCAGACGCCCCTCAGCTATTCCTTTGAGGTCATATACGCCCCTCAGCTATTCCTTTGAGGTCATATAATCTTCAAAGCTTGTCGCCTACAGGAAAGCACTTCTTGCAAGAGGTCCCTGAGCCACAGGGCGGAGCTGAGAGGAGGAAAAACTGAGCCAGAAAAGAAAGGATCAGGGCCTGAGCAGAGAGCCCTCTAGAGGACAGTGGGGCCTCCACTCTGACTGCCCATGGCTAATTTGACGTCCAATATAGAGCTGTTCATCTTTCAGCCCTTTAGGCTTTCAGGCCACCGCTTCCAGCTCTATCTTTACATGTTCTTCTAAATCCCGACCTTTCTGAGGGAAATGAGTGGTAAATGCATATTTATTGAACTCTGTGTGCCAGGCGCCCTGCCCATTGCTTCACAAGTGACATGACCCCAGTTGACCCCTCACAAACCTGTTGATGATGAACCTGTGGCTCAGAGAAGCCAGATAAACCCAAAGCCCAAGCTCCCTCACTCATGTGGGCATACGCAACTCACTCACTGCCCGAGGCACGGAGGCCTCCTCAGGCGGGCCCCAGGATGGCAGTCTGGAGACTTGGTCCTGCAGCCAGCACTGTGGCTGTTTAGGGGAGTGACCTCAGGCGGGTGGATGGTTTAACCGCGTCGAGCCTCAGTTCCCTCGTGGAACATGGTTTTTAAGATTCCTTTCTGGGGGCGCCTGGGTGGCGCAGTCGGTTAAGCGTCCGACTTCAGCCAGGTCACGATCTCGCGGTCCGTGAGTTCGAGCCCCGCGTCGGGCTCTGGGCTGATGGCTCGGAGCCTGGAGCCTGCTTCCGATTCTGTGTCTCCCTCTCTCTCTGCCCCTTGCTCGTTCATGCTCTGTCTCTCTCTGTCCCAAAAATAAATAAACGTTGAAAAAAAAAAATTTTTTTAAAAAAAGATTCCTTTCTGCTCTAGAAGTTCGGTTCTTGCCACTTTCCTCGCACTGAGATGCATACTGTGTACTCAGGGCCGCAGTGGGAAATATTCCTGTCCACAAGGAATATCCAGTCTTGCTGGGGAGACAAACTCCTGACCATCTTGAACCAGGAGAAGCAAAGAGGGGGTGGCTCAAGAGACAGGTAGAGTGTGACAGCGGGCCTGGTAGGAGGAGACTTCGTTCTGCTCACAGAGATGCCAGCCACTAGGCTGGTGCACAGCTCCAGACTCTGAAGAAGGAGCCACCAAGAGCAGAGGCAAGCAGGTCCAGGAGTGAGTGGGAAACTGAGGCAAGAGCATGCAGAGAAACATAGGCCAAGGCTACATATCATGATGTCCCCCTCCATCCCCTGGACTTCCCCTTTCCACACACAACATGCTAGGATGGGGACACAGGGTCCTTCCCCTTTCCTTCTTTGGACCAGAAAGAGCCCTAAGGCTGCAAGGATTAGCCCTAAAGTGCGACTAAACTGCATGTTACTTACCAGAATCTCTTCTTGTTGGATCTTGGCAAGAAGACAATGGGGTCGAGTTGAATCAAATACATGACTGATATTCTCACAGCTTCCTCACAATTTTGCTAATGAAATCTAGGTTTCCCGGCTTTCCTTTGACTGTAGTAATCATGAACCTCACCTATTCTGTGAGCCTGTTAAGAACAGATGAGAAAGTAGAGATGTGGCTAAAATCGGAAATTAAAATTTGCAACCAAAACAAACAAAAACAGGATGCTCATGACCCAAGTGATCATAAAGCAGAATTCTGAAGGAATAAACAAAGGAGTAGCAAGAAATGTGGGCAAGACGAAACAGTTAGCATAGCTAGAAACTCCCTAGCACCTGCGACTGAATAGAGGCTGTTGCCAGGGTATTCCATGCTTAGGAGCAGGAAATGGCAAGACTCTTGCTAGCAGATGTCAAGGCACTGAGTCTCCAAAATGCTTTGGAGCAAGGACACCGGAACCAGGCTGCCTCGCTTCAAAGCCGACTCTCCCACTATAATAGAATAATTACCAAAAAAGAGCCACATTTTTTTTTCAATCTTCCCTTCACCCATGCTCTTCACAGTTTAACTTCATACTGGAATTCTCATTAAGTGGTCTCGTTACTCCCCTCTTTGAATCTTGGCTGGCCCCGTGACTTGGTTGGCCCAGTAGAATGTGGCAAAAGTAATAGTGCACCAGTTCCAAGCCTAAGCATGTTTTCACTCCCTGGGGACCCTGCCACCATATGAAGAAGCCTGGACTAGCCTGCTGGGTGGTAAGAGAGACACAGGGCCCAGACACCACCATTGCCCAAGCCAACAACCAACCAATCCTTAGATGTACGACTAAGGCCATCCTAGACCTGCCAACTCTTACCAGACCACCAGCAGATCACAGATGCAAAAACAAGCCTAGCTGATATTAGCTGAGCCTGGCCAGATAAGCAGAAGTGCCTACCTGACCCACCGACTCATAAGCAATAATACAGGCTTATTATTTGAAGCCACGGAGTCTTGGAATGGTTTGTTATGCAGCAACAGCTAACTAATATATAACTAGCTAACTCTTTGAATTTAGGCAATTTCCTTAAGCCTTCTGGCCTCAGTTTCTACATCTGTAATATGGTGATAATAATAACAGTAGTGACCTCAAAGGAAGGTTGTGAGGGTTACAGAAATGAATATATGTGAAGCACTTAGGATAGTGCCTATGGCATATAAGCAGCTACAATTTGTTGAGCACTTACTGCCTGTGGGGCACTGTGATGAATATTTGTCATAAATTTTCTCATTCCGTCATCACAAAAGCCCTGTGAAGCCAGTACTATTGTTATTCGCAGGTTACAGGAAAAAGTGAGGCTCTGAGAAATCCAGTAATGTGCTGAAGTTTACTCCACTGAGAAGTAGCAGGTGTGGGACTGACTTCAGAGCCCGCTGTCTAAAGCAGGACCCTACATTGTCTGTGAAACTGCCTCTTGGAACAGGCATAATGGGATAAGTTAAGGCACTTATCCTCTCCAGCAGAGAACTCTTTCTTAAGTGGGGGCCCATCACAAATAAAAGGTTAATCCACACAGCATTGCTTTTCTCAAAGTTTAAAGCAAATCCTCGTCTAAGTTCCTTCCAAAGCTTGGAAATCACCAACACTGGAAGTCGAGAGGTATCTTTTCTAAATGATGGAGACTCAAACTCCATTATCTAGCAGCTAACCGCATTACATCCCTCACCCTTGGGATCTTTCTTCCGTTATTTAAATTTCAAATTTCTTTTCTTCCCTAAAGCAATTTGAATAGCTGGACCAATTTAAAAGTTTCAGTAAAAGGGAATTACCTTGAGATCAGCCCTTAATATGTCCTGAACACCTTTCTCTCTTCACCTAAGAGCTTCAGTTTTTAAAGTTAATTTAGCCCTATTGACTAAAGTTCACTAAAGAAATCTTGTTCTAAACCCTGTACCCACCGGGCTGTCTTAAAAGTTACGCTAATAATTTTCACTCATATTAAAATTTCACGTGTTTATTAAAAAGCATTAATAAACAAAACTATAAGTTATACCTCTTGGATACCATTCCAAAGGAAGTAGCCAAACAAAATATGGCCGAAGTCAAGCAATACTAAGGAAAAAGTATGCATTGCCTGATATGGCCACAGGGAGGCAGCAGAGGGTGAAAGATGGGCCAGGGGTTCTTGGCAGTCAAGGAAGCAACAACAGCACCATGTGGAAGCAGCACTAGCTGACTGGGGTGAGGAGGGGGGTTGAGCGAGTTGATGAATGGCTCAACCCTTGATTTCCTCACTTGAAATTCTGTAATACTCTGCACATCAGATGATATACAATACTGGAACAGTTGGACTATTTTTGAAAGAAAAGTAGATTTGGAATCCTGATTCTTCCAATCTGCTCAAAGTCGGTAAATAATTACTACCTGATGCCCACCGTGTACAAGGCGCTGTTTTAAGTACTAGGGATCAGGTAATAATAATAGTAACTAACATTCATGGGAAAATAAGTGCCAAACACTTATTTCATTCAATGTTCCCAAAGAGGGGTGCACTTTTATTATCTTCATTTTACGGTGAGGGAACTACCTTAATAACTTCCCAAGGTCATAAAGCAAATGAGCCAGGATTTCAACCCAAATATTTTGACTCCACAGCCAGGGCTGTGAACCATTTTGCTGCAATCTGTCCGGTTCCATCTTATCAAGGTAAAGGATATGGCTTTTGACCTTGAAGAGACCAGTTTAGGGGAAGGAAAACAGCATGAATTGCACCATGCAGTATGTACAACAAAGTGAAAAAAAGAGTGTGTCCTAGAATCACGGAAGTGGGAGAGATTAACTCTGTGCAGTTGACATCTGGGAAGGCTTCACTGAAGACGTGATGTTTTTGTTGGATTTAGAGGAAGGCATTTCCCTCCTCACCCCCAAACCCCCATTTAAAAAAAAAAAAAAGAGAGGAAGAGGGCATTCCCAGCACAGGGAGCAGCATGTGTGTAAAGGCCATCTGGGCAGGGGACAGGTCAGAAGAGGGACTTGGTTCAGCTCAGAATGAGCCTCAGATGCCATGGTCAGATCTGGACTCTCTCTTGTAGACAAAGGTGAGCCATTTTAATGCAGCCATGACACGCTCATATCTGTGCATTATGGGTGAAGATTGGCAGTGTGGGAAATGAATGGGAGAGGCCAGGGAGGGAGACCAGGTGGAAAGCTGTCTTTGTAGCTCAGACTGGAGAGGACAAAAGGCTCCTCTAAGGAGGTCTCCGTGAGCCTGGGAAGGAGAAGCTGGACCCAACCCATTTCCAAGACTGGATGCGATGACATAGGGATGAGATGGAGAAACCTGAAAAATGGGTGGCCAGCCCTTGTGTATATCAGGGTTAGAGAAACAGAAGGCAGTGCATATTGGCGGGGGATGATGATAACCTTGGTTTTGAATGTGTTATGTATGAAGAGCCTGTGGGACATCCAGGGACGGATCTGGATGGAAGTTGGAAACCGTAATCTAAACTTTTCTCCTGCTGGATTTAAAACTAATCATTAACTCAAGAGCCATTTCCTGAATGCTTATAGGCGAGGCCCTGGGGAGGAAGACCTGCCTAATCCCAGGAGCTTGCCCTCAGGTAAAGAGAAGCAGAAAGCAGGGATCTAAGCGCTCTAATTCAGTTATGAGCAGCTGTGGTACATTGAAAGAGAGGCATCCGTAATCAGACCCAAAGGTTCGGGGAAGGCTTCCCAGAAAGATCCTTGAGTTGGTCTTTGGAAGATGCCTCCCTAGCTGAGTAGACATGGTGGAAAGCAATGATGAGAGGAGGGGACACAGCAGGCAGATGGTCCAGGATGAGGAAGCAAGGAAGCCCGAGACAGTAACAGCGAATCTGGGAACTGTGACAGATTTGTTTTCAAGGGACAGGGGAGAGAGTAGCGACAGAGGCCTAGGAGGCCAGCATTTCCCACTTAGGAAATGCTTTGCCTGCTGAGTCAAAGTCTAGAGTGCTCTGGGGAAGGGGCTAAGGATACCAGAGACACTTGCTTAGCAATGTGATCTTCAAGAAGTCACTTAAGCTCTCAGAGAACCATCAGAGCATGGGACGGTTTTGAGCCTGACACCCGGGTCAGCAAAGAGGTGTGTTTTTTGTTTGTTTTTCTTTATTTTGAGAGAAAGAGCATGCAGGAGGGCAGAGAGAGAAGGAGACAGAATCTCAAGCAGGCTCCGCACTGTCAGCATGGAGCCCAATGTAGGGCTTGAACTGAGGAACCATGAGATCATGACCTGAGCCAAAACCAAGTCAGACGCCCAACGTACTGAATCACCCAGGTGCCCCAGCAAAGAGCTATTCTTATCTCTGATGTGTACCTGCCACCTTCAGCCACACCACGGAAGCCAAGGCCACTTTTTATGTGAGAGGGAGGTTTAGTGGGGTGGGGACAAGCCTTGAGGATGGTCCCACTGGACTGTGGGGCCTGTGGCCCACACTGCAGATATAGGAGGTCTCCCATCCCCGTTCGTTTCTCTCACTCACTGATTACACCTGCCTTTTCCTGCTGACCAC
Source organism: Felis catus (assembly GCF_018350175.1). Taxonomy (NCBI): domain Eukaryota; kingdom Metazoa; phylum Chordata; class Mammalia; order Carnivora; family Felidae; genus Felis; species Felis catus. The sequence goes on along the minus strand of NC_058384.1, from coordinate 25,468,037 downwards.
CCACCCTGCTTAAAAAATGTGTGCCCGTGTCTAGCCGCATTCAGAATCCCCACCCGCTATGAAATAAATGAAGCTACTTTCTGGTGAAAGTACAGTTACTGCTTTTGGTTTTCTGCCAGGCACCCAGTGGACACACTCAGATTCATGAGAAGGTGAAGAGATGGAAGGAAAGTAAGAAGAGGACAATGTGGATACCTCCCCGCCTCCCTGGGGACCCGTCTTTCATCATCCATCACATCCCTCCTCCCATCTCTCACACACTGGACATCCCCCAATGGTGTAACTGGGCTCACATCTCATCTCTGCTGCTGTCTCGAGCCAGCTGCCCTGGGCATATTCCTTGCCCCACAAGCTTCAGTTTCCTTGGTGTTACAGGCTAATACACCTACCTCACAGAGCTGGCATAGGGACCAAATGGGACCAGGGCCTGCCACAGCATCTGACCCAATCTTCTCTGGCCCTAAGGTCCGGATCCCTCCTAGAACTGCCCACAGAATTGCCCCCTTAGATCTGGGTTTAGAGTGCGAATCTACCGGGTTTTCTGCCCGTCATACCCCGAGTCTGGCCACAAACTCAGACTATCAATAGGGGAGAAATAAAAGTCAATAGCAGGTCCAGATCTGTGTACAAACAGATAATTCAAGAAAAGTTCTTGGGCCGACAGCACTAGGGGGACCCTGAGCTCACCCTGTCCCACATTTTCAACTAGATATCATCCACATCCAAGCCAACCAACTGCAGAGTACAAACAGATAATTCGACGTAGAAGAAAAGTTTAAATACTGGTAACGGGGTGGGGCAGAGGATTGGTAGGGTAAGCAAAGGGAACAAATAGGCTCTTGGCAATGGATGAGCAGATATGATCCTTGCAAACCTACCCCCAGATTCTTGCAAGCCCAGCTCAACCCCCTTACTCCCCTCAGCCCCTGGAGTGGAGCGGCCTTGCAGACAGAGTGGCTTCCCGGAGCTCATCTCAAAGACTTCTACGAAATTATTTTAGAAATATGAATCCTTTGAATGTGCATGAAATTCTAGTGCAAATTAAGAATGGGCAAAAGTGAAGATGCCCAAAAGCCACCCCCTAAGTGAAAACATGTGGCTACTCGACCGAGGAGTCCCGCCCCTTGTGTGTCTGTTAGAGGCAGAGTTGGGAATGGTTCGTGCTGCGTCAGCCGGGCAAAGGCCATGGGCTCCGAAATGACAGCAGGCTGACAGGGTCCAATCAACACAACAGCCAGACACCAGCTGGGGCCATCGTCAGCTGAAGGAAGTTACCAATCTTGGTGGCCACCCTTAGCACCTAGCCCCTCCTCATCAATTCTGCCAGTCACCAGACAAACATGGGTCTTTCCCCTGTGCCTCTTCCCGGAACACAAAAGCTCTCCCGCGTGCCCCGAGGGATTTCCGGAGGCTAACTCCTCCACAAGGCTTTCCATGGCGTTTCTCCTCGCCTCTTCCAGACCACACAGCCCCCACAGACAGAATCTCATATCTGGGCTTTATGTTTATTCTACAAGAATATAACATGTTAAAACAGGGAAACAGGGATTGAGTACACATTCCTATCTAGGAAACCAGCTCCATTGTCAACAATAAATAAATATTTAACCAGTGAGGAGTCCCTGACACGCTAAGAGGTTCCCAGCACGTAGAGGTAGAGTCTGACGGTGGAGAGGGAGACAGTCAGGCTGCCAGTTCCTGCTGAGATTCTCCAGCAGAGGCAAATTGAAATTACAATAATAATAAATAACAACAGCAACCACACAACAGTAATAAAATAATACGCTATGACAATGGTCACAAAACCAACAATACATTATACTTAAATAATTTTCTCCTGGAGGAGCTCACAGCGCAGAGAGAACAGTGTTGCTTTTCCTGGGGCATAACGGGGCTGCCGGGTTCATTTGCCTCCGTGGCCCGGGCTTGTGCAGAAGTCTCACCACAAAATAGGTGTTTGGTGTTGCCCTGAGGTGACGAGCAGGTTCTGATTTCTCCCAGTCCACCTCCTCCAAGCAGTCTCTCCCCCCAGCTGCACTCCCAGCTTCTAAAGTCTTCCGAGGGCCATCTCGGTTCCAGGCCCAACTTCCCCCCACACTCTGGTAAGGGCACCTCACATCCACAGGAAAGAAACACAAGGCTCCCCTTCCACTGAGGGCGGCTCTTTTTCCCTGTTCTCACACCCACAAAAAATACTGGCTTGATTTCAATGGAACTTTTGGAAACTGCCAAGAGAGTTCTCATGACCCTTTTCTCCCTAGCTCCACCCTGCTGGGCCCAAGAGCTGGGCTAGCCACTCACTGTGGGGCCCCACACCTGCCTCCTCATGGGCCCTATGTTCAAGGGCAGCATGGAGCCACGAGAGGGCACAGCCCAGCAAGAGGCCCCACAGGCCCTGCTCACAGGCGGACCTTGCCGCAGGCACAGGGTCAGGGACCACCTACAAAGGTCACCAAGAGCACCAAGATTAATTTCACAGGTGCAAGATGGCCCCTTTTCCAGGCTCTCTACTGACTTGCAAAGGGGCTCAAAAAGCCAGTTTTTGAGGTATAAAACTCTTGCTTGGGGAAAGCATCAAATTGGTTCTCCAGCCTCAATAAGACTGTGAGGCTGGACACGGGAATGTTAAGAAGGGCAAGCTTAGCGACCCTCGGACAGCCCAGAGGTGAAGTGGACAGACTGGGAACGCCCTTCTGTGTCCCGGACAGCCTGGGAACTAGGAAAACAGGATGCAATCGGAGTCAGCTGTTCAACAGGCGGAAGAGCTGATCTGGTGGTCTTCCCTCTCTCGTTTACAAGTTCCCCTTATCCAGGCTGGAATATTTCCTGCCCCGTGGAGAACAAGAGCCAATGATCACTCCACCACCACCTTTCCTTTCCCCGGAGAGCCCCACACAACCCTCATCTCCAGCCCTATCCGCTGGTCCTGGAAGCGGGGGGTGGGGGGACCCACTCCTGCACAGAATTCAGTCCCACAGTATCTAGAGGAGAGGGCGCTGCTTCCAAAACAGGCTGCCAGACGGGGTTTTTCCTTCACTGTCCTCTCGGGCCTGCTTTGCAGAACCTGCCTCAGGGATGGGCGACTCCACCTCTCTTCCTGGCTGGCTTCCTCACTGCCACAAGGCTCAGGTGTGTGAGGGCTCCACCGGGCCGCAGCTGGACGGAGAGGCCAAGGCGGCCGCGGCTTGGGCGGCCAGGTCCCGGTAAGCAGGTGACTTCAGGAAGCGCGGATACGAGTCCTTCTCCATCAGGGTGCGGGTCTTCCCCTGAGCCACGTCAAAGCAAGCGGCTGTGGCGGCCTGCACATTCGTCCTGGTCAGCTCCCTGGTCTCGTGGTCTATGTTCACCTGTGGGAAGGAGGGCAACAACGTGGGTGAGTGGAGAGTGGGCAAGGCGAGGGGGTCAAGGGGTCAGGGGGCCGAGGAGAGCCTGACGGGCAGGTGCAGCAGCGGAAGGGGTACCTGACTGTGAACCTGGAAGCTGGGGTCTCCTGAGCTGACCATTAATTGGCTTTTCAACTGTGGGCCTGTCCCCACCTCGGATCCAGCGTCTGCCCTCAAATCTCTCACAGTTATCAAGAACATATTAAGAATGTATACAAATCCGGGGCCTCTGATTCTTGATTTGGGCTCAGGTCATGATCTCATGGTCATGAGTGTGGAGCTTGCTTGGGATGCTCTCTCCTCTTTTCTGTCTGCCCTCTCCCCCACTCACACGCACTCTCTCTCATGAACTCACTCTCTAAATAAATAAACAAACATTAAAAAAAAAAAAAGAATATATACAAATCCAATCCCATTTCATCCCTGCCTCTATACAGTCCTGGTTCATTTCGCCATCACCTCTCTCCTAGGTTAGTGTCAGAGCCTGCTAATTGGTCTCTCCCCTCCACCCTCACCCCTGTGGTCTATTCTCCAGCCAGCAGCTACAGCGAGCCTTTTCAAACTCAAGTCAGTCTGTCAGCAGCAGTGTTGTCTTCCCTGGTCACTCGGAGGAAAAGCCAAAGTGTATGCTGGGCCCGCAGGGCCACCTAGGCCCACATCTGGCCACCTGTCTGACCTCATCTCCTACTCTCCCTCCCTCACTCTCCGTGCTCCACATGGGCTCACTGCCTGGTTCGTAGTAACTAGGACATGTGTTCTCTGGCTTTTGCACTTGCCATTTCCTGTGTTAGAATGTTCTTCCCTCCCTTATCTGTTCATATGTCACTTTATGGAACAGCCCACCCATCACTTCCCTTTGTAAAAACAAAAAGACCTCACACATCCACCCATCCGGTACTCCTGTGCTCCCTTTTTTTTTTTTTTTTAATGTTTATTTATTTTTGAGACAGAGAGACAGAGCATGAACAGGGGAGGGTCAGAGAGAGAGGGAGACACAGAATCTGAAGCAGGCTCCAAGCTCTGAGCTGTCAGCGTAGAGCCCGATGCAGGGCTTGAACTCACGGACCGCAAGACCATGACCTGAGCGGAAGTCGGACGCTTAACCGACTGAGCCACCCAGGCACCCCCTGTGCTCCCTTTCAAATCCTGCTTTGTTTGGATCAAAACACGCACCATCACCTGACATATATTTATGTATTTCACCGTTATTGTCATCTTCTCCCATTAGGGTAGAGACTTTTGTCCCTGTTATGTCTCTAACAACTATAACAGTGCCTTGCGTGCAAATGGTGCTCAATAACTCTTTATGGAATAATGTGGTAAAAATTAAAGTGCTCAGAAAATACAATACAAAATAGGATACAAAAGCAAGGTATTACTATATTCTCTCCACAAGGTGGCCCCGTGCACTTTACCAAACTCTGAGGCCAGCCATGGAGACCTGAGGGAAGGTGGAAAAATTCACCAACCACATACCAACCAGCCTGAGGCACCGTCAGCCAGGGGACTGAAGCAGGTCGCACAAGGTCCCTAGGGTGACCTGTCTCCCCACTTGTATATTTTAACCCTCTAATAAGGGCTTAGTTTACAAAAGTAGGTATGCACCAAAGCCAAAACACCTGTCAATCCCTCTAAGCCCCATCAGCGAGTCTGAGGGTAACAGCACCCATGAGTGGCACAGAACCTGGTTTTCCTAGTCTCCAGCCACAGAAGCCCATTCATGCCTGTGCAAAATAAGATCACTCTCTATACTCAACCCTTGCCCTGCTGGACACCCACCACCCCCAGTTCTCAGTGGGGAAAGAGCAGGCAGGTGGAGGGTCCACAGGACATGTGGAAGCTCTGACCTCTTTTGGGGCTTCACTGCGGATGAATTCATCAAAGATCTTGTGAGCCCGGGAGGCCAGCTTGGTAGCCGACCGGAGCTTCTTAAACTCCTCACAGGCCAGCCAGAACTCCAGGTTCTCCTCACTGAACTCCGTCTTCAGGAAAGCGTGGAAAGCGGCTACTCCATCTGGGGTTGAGGGGAGAGAGGGAGAGACAGGTCAGACAGTGGGACAGCGAGGAATCAAAGAAGAAAGACAGCAATTGTAGTTAATGGCTCTATTTTTAGGATGTAATTTTCTTGAACAAGGACCTGCCTTTGTATTCTGAATAGAGGCTGGCACACTAGGGGATGGATCATTATTATTATTACTACAACTATTATTTTGCCCACGCTTTCAGCATCCCTCAGGCTGGCTCCAAAGCACATGGGTACACATGTGCCACCCCCGGACGGACACAACAGGATCCTACTCACTTTTACTGCTCAGTAGCAAGTCAAATGACTCTTTCCACCCCAGCACATCTTCTGAGAAGTTTCTGCTAGAAAACAAAACAAAACGTAAAGATTTTACTTAAAAAAAATCAACAAACTAATGCCTAGCATAAATCCTAGCCAGAACTCTGATGGAGGTTGTAGAATTCACACAAAGTGATTACTGGAGCAGACTTCTCCAACCCTTGGTTGAGGCTACAGGTATTTTTGTAGGGGACAATTCAGTAATGGGAAACCAAAGACAGGGGCCTTCTAGTCCTCAGTAGATAACTCTAAGACTGTCTCTTCACAGTCCAAAATTGTTTCTATTCCTCTGACCCTGGGCTTTGTTTTCTACATTTCCCCTCGTGGAAATAAGGGCCTCAGGAATAGAGATTAAGTCTACCCATAACCCCAGAGCCTAGAGCAGCACCTGGCAGTGTTGATTTTCAATATGAAAGGGCTTATAGGCAAAGTGCACACTAATGGGAGTAAAGTCATTGACTGAAAAGCCTCAAGTGTTCTTAGACCTTGTCCTAGCCCTGGTTGCAGAGACAGTGACATCTGCAGGTGGAGGAGTCTGGTAACTAGACATTCCGACTCTGGGCACACAAATCTGTGGGTGGACCAAGAACCCTGGAGCCACCGACCCAGTCACCCATAGCAGACCAGCAGGAATCTTCACTAAAATCTTCAGGAAGGGGTCACCAAGATGTACCCTCACACGTCCTAATTTCTGTCTGTATTTTCCTCCTTGTGGCTCCTCTCCTCGGTCTGGATCCCTCCCCTCTAGAGCCCTAGGCCGGCCAGCAGGACTCACCCCTCTTTGCCGTGTTTGCTACTCCACTCGAACTTGCCAACACTGCCAGTATCAGAGCCCAGCTCTGATTTGTGAAGAAAGATCCCCAGCCGTGTCTTGAACTCTTTGGCTCTGGAAGACAAAGCAGGCACATGGGAGGATTCCCCATTTGCTCAGCCAGGGCAAAGAGGCGTCCCAGAAGAGTTGGGGCTGGTGCCACCCACCTTCTAGCCTCAAGGGTTCCTGGGAACCTTCAGCTGTTCCCAGGGCCTAAACTTTGCTTCTCTTCTTAATATCACCAACCCAGAAACAATGAAAGTAATGTTTCAGCTGTTCCTCAGTAGGACTTACACTTTCTGGGTTCAGAGCACAGCATACATGGCCTCTTTCACACTTAAGTCACACTAATCTATCTTTGTGCCTGTTGATTAGCAGAATGCAGCTCGGCACCCTCTAGGCTTGTCATGAATATTTCTGGAACTTTGTGGAAACTGATTCCTGCCTTCTCCTTCACAGCCACCAGCTCCGGCAAGGGCTAGAGGTGGCTGAGTAGCTCCCTGGGAAGTGGGCACATCCCTCACTGGTGGACCCAAAAAACACTTCCCTGCCTTCTCAGGGCCAGGGGACTCATGCTCCTAGATCTGGGCTGTAGAATGAAAACCAAGCGTTTAAGAAACTAGAAAGGCAGTTCTGCCTGCTGATGCCAACGTGCTCTTCGTGTAGCCGATCTTTGGCAGGTCACCTGAGGACTGCCATTTGTCAGAGGCTGGGCTATAACAGTAAACAGTGGTCCCTCCACTTCCCCTTGTTTTTCCTCCTCCCTTCTCTTGGCCCGTGGCGTCTCTAAGACTCTAAGGGAAGCACCTGAGAACGTGGAACTAAGGTGACCTCTGCCTCTCCTCTCAAGTCAGTAGAGTCCCATTCTCCCGCCCACCCGGTCCCCAAGCCTGCCACTCCACTCCTTAAGGACTGGTGGGGCTAGGACTTCTTCCTCCGGGCGGCTGGCAAGCTCCATGGGACAAGCTTCTCTTACCTCTCCAGGCAGGTGGTGGGGAAGGCGGCCAGGGTCCGGCACATAGCTGCGGGTTCAGAGCAGCACGTCGTGGGGAGGATGGTGATGGGCTCCAGCGGTCGCCGCGAGCGCGACGAGACAGGGGGGCAAGAGGCGCGACTGGCACCGTTGAGCAAACCTGAGCTTTATCGGACTGCACGCAAGGAGGCGCAGCTACCGCGGCTTTTATTTCCTCGGAGGGAGTGGGGCGGGGCTGCGCGCCACCGACCAATCGAAGCGCGGGGAAGGTGGAGGCGGGGCCAGGGAGATCGACGGGGCGGGGCGCCCGCCACTTGAACACAGCTGTGAGTCTCTGGGCGCACGCGGCGGCCCCCTCCTCCGGGCGGACGCGGCCACGCGGAGGGAGAAGCAGCAGGGAAGTTACACGGCACGAGGTGCGCCCACTCAGTTTAGTAGGAAAAAACCCGTCGGCCTCTAGTAAAAGCAGAAAGCCAAGTCAGCGGTAGCAGGCGGATTTGCGTAGGGGGTGGCACATTGGGGAGGCAAACACACAGTGCCAGTCACAGCCTGAGCCTGAACCTGCGGGGCCCTGAAGGACGGGAGAGAGGGGCGCTAGCCGGGCAAGACAGCGTCGTGATTATACTGATAGCAACCATTTACTGTGCTCCTACTCGAAGAGCCATCCCATCACCTCCATTTCAGAGATGAAGAAACTGAGTCAGAAAGTTAAAGAGACTTACCCAAGATCAGAGGGTTGGAATTAGCAGACAAATGGCCCGGGGTCGGGGGGCTCTTTATTGAGCATCTGTATGCCAGGCATTTTTACTAAGAGTCAGGTTACGTAATTTGCTCAGCCTTACACAATTAGTGTTATGCCAGCATTCAAATATGAATTTCCCATGCTTTTTCCACTGCCCTACCACCCAAAATTAGAATCCCAACACCTCTGTAAACTGATAAATGATCGACCCTGGGTTTAAGCAGCAGCTAATTCAGTGTCCTAATCTCTGAGATCAAGGACATCTTCCCTCTCTCCCCATCTTCCCATGAAAGCCTTACAGCCACCCCCACCCCTCACCCCCGTTGCCCCTCAGTTCCCTTGGAATTGCTACTGAAGAGGCTGCATGTGAGGTTTAGAGTGTGGAATCCAGAGCTGGATTTCCAGGTTTCAAATCACGGCTCCACCACTTACTAATGGGAGACCTTGGGCAAGATTCTTGATCTTTCTGTGCCTCAGTTTCCTTATCTCTAAGATGACAATATGATACACCTATTTCATAAAGTTATGAGGATTACATGAGTTCTTAGCTAGAGTTCCCTAGGAGACAGGAAATGCAGTTCCCCTGAGGCATTGCCTTGCTGGGGAAAGTTCTCAGATCAGAGAGGGAGTGAGAGAAGCAGGGTTAGACAGAGGGAAGAGTTAAATGCCATGCTGCTGTGATACAGACCACCATTGGCCCCAGGGGATGCCCCCATTAAAGCAAGGGGGCAGGCCTTTGTACCTCACATTAATCATTCAATGTATGTGGTGGCCCCAAGAAGATGCTTAATCTCAAGGCAACTGCCTCTGTCAAGGGCAACTCCCAGAGAGACTGTGCTGTGAGCCTACAGCAGACAACAGGCTGGAGAATGAGGGCCTCGGTCCCAAACAAGAAATCTTGGTGGTATGCCACAGCACCCCTACCAAGGTGGTTAGATCAGTGCTGAACACATAGTCTGCACTCAATAAACTTTAGCTCTCGGGTCTACTTACTAGGAATACAGGAATCACCAGACAATAAGGAAAAGTAGTAAGTTTTTTGTGCCTCTTGGAATTTAGGTTTCCATGAGGGGCATCTAAGAGTTGCTGTTCTTTAGCAAAGCCTGGGAGTAAAGGGTCAGAAGAGAGAGACAGGAGGAGAAGAGGTCCTCACCTGAGAGAGTAGGGTGACACAGCCCAGAAAAGCTGGTCAGGGAAGGAAAGGTTAAAACCACAGAAGGGGTGAGGACAGGAAGGCCTGGAGATTGTCGAGGCGTTGCTTGAGCAAAAGAGGCCCAAATCAGAGCAACATGTGGGGCCATTTGACAAAACAGATTCTCTTGTTAAGCCAGGGCCCGTAGAAGATGACCCGGTTAGTAAAAACATAATGCGCTCTGAAGAGTAGAGTCAAATCCTTCCCCAGCCTCCCAGTGGGTCAGTGGACAGAGGCAGGTACAAACACTGGCAGCAGCATCTCAGGTGCCAGCATCCCACCTTCACCCCCATCTCTGGGTCTTCCTTTCTCACAAGTGCAGGGCTGGGTTGGTGTGGGGCAGGGGTTGGGAGGGGGGCAGTGGTGTGCAGCCAGGCAATCGAAGAATGCCTCTTGAACATCTGTGCTGCTCAGCACAACCCTCCATCCACACGAGGAAGCAGCCCACCCTCCCCATCAGCAGCACGTTCTGCTGGAGGAGTTGGTCAGCTGAGGGGAGGCCCGATGCTGCACCCGGTGCCGCTCAGCTCAATCCCCAGCGTGGGATTGTATTATGCAGCTGCCAGGTGGGGATGCGGGTGGTATCCGGGACAGCTTCTCTTCAAGCGACAAAAACAAGTTTATGGACGGACTGAATGCCCGGTCTTGCCCCCAGTAGCACCATGTTGGAATCAGCCCAGACGTGGCCACATAACAACAATGATAGTGATTATGCACAGACCCTCCCTAAACCTTCCTGTTCTGTCTGCATCCCTGTGAATAGGCCAGAGGAGCCTCTTAATTTCTATTTTGCAGACAACAAAACAGCCAGTGCCTGCGGTGACCTTACTTAAGGACCCTGGAACTGAAAACAGCTGAAACCCGGGCCCGCTCTCCAGATCCTGAGCTAGTGCTTTCTCCCATTGGACAAACAAGGCAAAAGAGGCAAGAGAGACAAAGCGGTGCTTGCAGCCTGGCAAATCCAATCCGAGAGCACAAAGCTCCCGGCTCAAGATGAAGAGCCCTCTCTGAGTTCAACCTGCCTCCCGGTTGCCATGGTTACCTCTTCAGTTTCCAGACAGAAACTTTTTGAAGTTCACAATGTATCCCAAATTCTCTTCCCAGCAGGTGGGCTGGTTCATGTCTGCAATTTCAGTAATGACTCCACAGTTGCTGGAAATCCAGCAAGTTAAGCCCACCTGTGAACCTCACAGGCTTGGGCATGAACCTGACCTCGTTTTTGCCCAGCGCTTGCAGCTGTGCTGCCTTTAATGGAGGGTGTGGGGACACAGCTCGGAAGCCTGGGTCATCTGGGATCAGGATTAAATATCCCACAACATCCCAGCCACACTGCCCTTCACTCCCGCCCCTGCTCCTCTGCAACCCCACCCAGCACCACCCTTTCCACTGAGCTGAAGTCTACACAGGACCTTGTCTGCTGAAAACGATCCGGGGAAATGGAAACATTTTCTCGACTTCTGATTTGGTGCAGATGATCCTCACCGGGGTCCGAATGTTCCCAATTCCATCATCGATCTACCAATAAATATTTAGTAAGAATTGATTATGTTCCCTGGCCGGTGGAGGAAATCACAGCTTTTAGGCTCTTCACTGAGTTTAATGACCTTCTATTTCCTCCTCTCTGAGGAAACAGAACTAACACAGTAGGGAAGGAGAGGTGAAAGGAAGTTATTGACAGGAGTTGCAACAGAAGTCCCGGAAAGTGAGAGCTCAGGGAGTGTCTGCGATGTTTTAAAAAGGAGTGAGTGGGGTTTGAGCACAATGGAATACAGCCAGACATGCTAGATGTGAAGGAAGGAGCGTGCTCCCAGCGGGAGAGTTGTACAAGCCAGTTGTAGTTTGGGAGTGCGGGAAGATTTAGGAATCCCACGTATACAGCAAAGGCTCTCAGGATGCACAACTGCATATCACGGTTTGATAGAAGCGTAAAAACAGCAGGAGCAGCACATACCGTGAGGCAGCTCAGTGACGAGAGAGATATCCCTTCCTGAATGCATGAAGTAGACAGTCACCGGGGCCATCTCCCTGCGAGGTCATGACAACAACTATGGGTGCCCTCCCCTCGGGCAGGGGGACTTGAAGGACTTCAGCCTGGATGCAGGAAAGGACTGTTTTTCCTGGTTACCCTTCAGAGCACTGGGTACAGCTCACTTCAATGGCTGTTTTATTCTTCTCCCACTTCTTCTCCTCTTTCCTCTCCCTCCTGTCTGGGAGAGGTTCTGAGGGTATGGGGGTTTGGGAGGCCTGCTTTCCTCCTCCCCCACCAGGCTAATGGACCCCTGGCTTCCAAGGCAGGGCAGTCTCAGCCACTTGGGAAGGAGGCTGAAACTCTTCAGCGGAACCTATGGCTTATAGGACCATGTCTACACTCTTCTGTACGGTATCTAAGGCTCTGACCGCCTGATCTCACATCCGTCATCGCACACCCTAAAGCCCAACCAAATTCAGCAGTTGGCAGGTTCTCATGTCTCCGTGCTGCCTTGCACATAGAAAGCCCCTGAGCGTGAGATTCTCTTGGCCTAAAGGTCTCTCCTCTCTCTGTAATACTCTCTTTAAAAGAAATTTCCTTCATGTGCCTTCCAGCCAACCCCACCTACATCAGAGGCAACCATTATCCTTAGTCCTAAAACCACAGGACCAGTGTTGACTCTTCTTGACCTTATCACTGAATTTTGAGACCTAATTTTGATTTCCAGTCTGTTTGCTCATGAGCTCCTGGAGGGTAGGGACCATTGCCTTGGCCACCTTTTTATCTTCAGCCCCTAGCACCACACCCTGTTCAATGTATGTATCTAAGTAAGTGTTGAGTAGATGGATGGCTTCTGTTTCAACACCAATCATAACAGCTAGCATTTATTGAACACTTACTAAGTGCCAGGCTCTGTTCTGTGTGTTTTCCTCTGAATTATCTTCCAGTTCTCATAAGTGCCCCCACAAGATGGGGACTTTCTTGTCCTCATTTTACCTTTGAGGACACTGTGGCAGAGGCTGGTTAAGTAATCGGCCTCGGGTCACACAGCTACTTAGTGGTCAAGCTAGGTTTTGATCTCGGATAGTCCAAGTTCAGAACCTGTGCTCCTAAGCACATGTCATGCCTGCTGGAGGTATGGCATTCTCCAGAAAACGGCATTTGCTCACTATGAGAAGATAAAGGCTGAGCTTGGGAAATCATGGCAGGATGCTACAACCCCTCTTTCTGTTGTAATTTCCTCTTCTCGTTTCCTCTCCAAACATCTCTTCTTCGCTCACTCCATCCTTCTCTCGTCATGCACATCTCCCACTTTCTATCTTTGCCCTTAGTGTATGTCATCACTGGCCCTAGCCTCTTCTGCTTCCTCAGTCCCTTGTGTGTGTGCAGTTCCCAAGAGTGGTTGCAGAGACCCCCCTTTTCTGCTGAAGTCCTTCCATTAATATCTGGGCTTTGATTTTTCTTTGCAGGAAAGCTCCGAGTTCAGCTGCTCTGCCCTGCCACCCTTTCCAGCTGTGTTTCTCCATCCCTCTTTGCTCTTGTGGGACTGCGATTCCTATCCAGAAGGAGCCCCAGAGCAGCTTCTGAGGGAGGCAGATCTTCATCTCCAGAAGTCTTTGGGATGTGTTGGACCCTGGGGACCTTTGCTTGTCCTCAGCCTCCTGGGAGCCTGGCTGCTGATAGATGTTGCTTCCAGTGTTTATGCTTTTTCCTAAAGGCTGGTTGTGGCCCTTCAGCAGGTTCCTCGCTCGGTGTATGACGTCTGACCCACACGCATGGTCTTCCCCTCCTGACTGTGACTGTTAGCCCTACCCCACACACTAACCAACCATCCACCTGCCTCAGACTCCTGAATTCTCACTGACTGCTGGTGCCCAGCATCCTCCCCACAGCATGGCTGTCCTCAGCCTGTCCCCATACTCGCCCCCTGTCACCTTCACTCTCACCTACAAGTGCTCCTGCTGTCATATTGATGCGTTCTCTAAAGTACCAACTAAATTAATGGCTGTAAATGACCCCCATCTCACATAAGACTGCCAATTCCAAAATAGGAGAAACTACTCAAGAACCCTGGGTTTCTAAATGTCTTCCTCTTTCTCACCCTCCCTCCTCATCCCTTTGTTCACTTTTGTCACAAATGTCATATTTCGGAGAGCATTTCACTTCCACTCACTGAGACATAGAAACAAGTTTGTCAGAATGCAGATTTTCCTCCTTTAATAATTTCCCAAGGCCCTGAGGAACCACTTAGGATGAAAGATGAGGGGGGGGGAAATGGGAGGTCTGGGATTTGCATATGACTGAAAGATGATGTTTACAATTCCAACCCCCTCCTTCTTCCCAGGCTGAGGATGAGCACTTTTGGATCCTAGAACTGCAAAGTCAGACAGGTGCTACATGCTGGGTTGTGCCTCTCTCCAGGCAGGAAGTAAGCCCTGGGATTGGGGGGGGGGGGGTGGTGGTGGAGGGAATCTAACATGCCACCCTCTAGCTGGGGAGTAGAAGGGGGGATTCTGACCACTCACTGTCTCTGCCACATTCCTCAACCAGGGCAACCACCAGCGCTTGAGATGGGCAAGGAGAAGGCACACTGTTCTCTGGGAAGACTCTGAAAACAGCCTAATTGTTGTTTTAAGGGAGGACAGGGATACAGAATAGGTGACGAGGAAGCATTGTCTTATTCTCAAACTGGGAATGTGTTTGTATGAGTATGTGTGTTTGCGTGTGAGAGTGAGTGTGTAAGGCAGGGAAACCTCTACTGTAGCCGATGAAGCCCAAGCCCACCACCCTCATTTCTCAGGGAGCCTCAGCACATCAGACTATCCCTGATCCCAGAGACACGCAGTGTTGGGAAGTTAACCATTGAGAAGCGGGTGTTCACTTGGGCAAATCCAAAATGGCCCCAGGGAGGCCTGGCCTCCTGAACCTTGGTGCCCAGCACGGTCTCTGGCACAGCACAGGAACTCATTAAATCGTCAACGAGGAGTGAAGGAAACACATCCCATTCTAGATGAGATCTTTGGGATCACAGACATTCTTGGCTGAACTTCAACCAGACAGCTTTCTGGAAATGGGTCACAGACCGGCTGGATTACACAGTGAAACAAGACTATGCATCTCCCAAACTCGTCTCCCACTGTAGCTTGTGGAGTCCCCAGTGCAGGCGAACTGGCACTAAGTCGGGGAAGGGTCTGGCAGATGTGAGTGGTTCCAGAGCACAGCTCAAGTGGGAAACAGGGCACCACACACACATGGAATCTGTGCCTCCTCGTCATACTTCTCTGAAGGTCTTGAGTAAGGAAAACTCCAACACACCTTGTCCCCTTCTCTCCCTCTCCTCTAAGTACTTGACAGGCATGTGCTGGGAAGAAGCTGTGGGCCGGACCCAGCTCTGTGTTTGGGAGTAAGGACAGACTTCAGCCGGCTGGTGGACACCTGGCCCTACTCTAAACCCGGTCTAGAAGGAAGGGAAACTGCTCTTTGTATGCCCTGCCATGATCTAGCAGTGAGCTCAGTGCTTTATAGACACCACCACAGATGGGGAACTGGACAATCATGGGTAAGTAGTCTAACCGAAGTGACATACCCAGTAAATGCAGGTGCCAGGACTGGAACCCAGTTCTGTGTGGCAGGTCCCAACCCAGGGCTACTCAATGCCTGTTCTCTGGTTTCTGAGCAGCTCTTTCACAGGCCCCTGGCCACTGCTTCAGGCCATGTCTCCACACTGCCCTTGTTAGGGATTTCTAGCTGCTTACGTAGGCCACTGAAGAGACATAAGGACTGCGGGAACAGCAAACACAGCATGTGAACATCACAAGCACATGCGGAGATGTTAGGTCAGAGCTGCAGGAGGGCCTTTGTCATCTCGTGGGAATTAGAGACCTGCCCTCCACGCAGCCCTCTTCCCCTCCTTTGAGTCACCTTCCATGAACCCCCATGTCAACAGAGAGAGTGAGGGTGAGGGTGGGGAGGGCCGATGCAGGGACACAGAGGGAAAGCAGTTTTATGGGAAACGGGAGGGCGACACTAGCCGTGAGTGCGGGGCAAGTTGTAAGGAAACGTGCCTCTCACAATGTGCCCGAGACACCTGAGCAGAGGGAGGAACGTGGTTTGATATGCGAGCAGTTGGAGGCTGGGGCTGGCGGCGTTGGGGTCGGAGGGAAGGGGCAGGCAGAGCGAGAGGAACAGGTGGTCCTTTCACAAGCTCCCAGGCCATCAGCCCCTGACATAGCAGCTGTCCTAGAAACAGGCCCAGGTGGACGGAGGGAAGAGCACAGCGGGGGGGTGCGTGATGTTCTGCAGAGAAAGAAATGAGCCCTCCCTAATGGGCCCCACGTATCTGAGCACGGGGAGACACGCGGCGAGCTGTGTGACTGAGCCGGGCTGAGCCCCTCCCTTTCCACCAGCCCGCTGGCTGTGCTGCTCCAAGTATGGCCCCAGGGAAACCTGCTGGATCCAAATCCCCAGGCTTCCTGAACCCCCACCCCCCCACCGGGGCTGCAGTAATAACCATGATAATCACTAACATTTAGTGAGTGCTTTCTGGCTCTATATTTATGGTGCTTCTGGTCTTCATCTCATTTAAGTCTTGCACTAACCTCTGGAGGAGGTACTCTTACTGTTGTTGTTCTACAGATGGGGAAACTGAGGCAGGGAGAGGTTAATGGAGGGAGGGACAGAAGGCAGAGCCTGGTACCTGGTCATCTGACTCTTGCGCCCGCGCGGTTAGCCACTCCACACACTGCCCCCACCTCCTCCGGAGCTGCAGAAAGCCCTTTCCTGGCCTGGATTTCAAAATGCTCATTTCTCAAGCTCCAAGAGGATTCGGGAGATGAGGGTTTTTATCTTCCCTTATAGTTCAATCTGGTCTTCACTTCTTGGGAAGGGGCAGAGGGAGCACAAGAAAAGAACTTTCTGCTTCCAAGACACAGTTTAGAGAGGGCCAGTCCTGGGACCCCCAGCAGATTTGACCCCGGGGCTGTGCCATTCATCTAGAACATCCCTCCCCTCTAGAAATGGTATTTCACCTATCCAGCAACTACAAAGTCTTCACCTGGAGCTTGGAATTTGGAATTTCATGCATATGAGCTCATTTAATGCTCACTGTGAACCTGCCAGGTGGGCTGCCCACCCTCTGGCTTGCCTCCCATGTCTGTGGCTGCTCCTCTTGTCTTTTGCCCGTTCATCCGATACGAATGCTGCCCAGGGCTGTGGCCTTGACCCACCTCTCTTCCAGTATGATAGCCTCTTTCAGAATAAGCTGTGATTGCTTCTGCCACATCTGTATGCTGATGACCCCCAAACCTATCTCCCCGGCTCCTGCTAGAATTCAAGAGCCTATATCCACCCGCAAGTTGGGTGCCTTCATACTTAACTTGTCCAATATGAATTCAGTATTATATACACACCGCCGCATTTGACTAGATTAGTGACATTATTTAACGGTAGTAAGGCATCTATTCACTTGGCTCTAAAAGAAATCTCACTCACCACCAGTGATCCCTTTTTTCCATCCTTTCTAACTCCAGTCGGCCTCCAAATCCTATCTACTCTGATCTGATGTCTGGAATCTTCTCCTTCCATCTCCACAACCTTTGTCCCCACCCTCTCTCATGCTAACCAGTCTTCTTCCACCCACTCTGGTGCCGGATAAAGATAAATCAGAGCATGGCATCTCTCTCTTCCAGAGCCTTCAGATTCTCCCACTTTCCCCAGGGTCATGCAGAAACTCCATATCAGGACATTCCAGTTCCTCCACAGTCTGGTTCCAATCAGTTGCTCCAATGTCCTCTTCTTCCTGCTCCCCTACCCCTCCAGCTCTGGTCACCCTCCACAACCTTTTCACCAAATACTCCATGTTGCCCACCCATTTGCTTTTCCTTGTATTGTCATTGCAGCCTGGAATGACATTCCTCTTTTGTCTGATAAACTCCTACTTATCTGAAAAGACCCAACTCAAAATCCACTCTTTGAACGTCCTTGTTCTTAGAAGATGCATGCTGAAATGTTTCAGAAGGGATGTCATGATTCCTCTCACTTACTGTCAAATGATTCAGCCATAGCTGTACCTTGAGAGGGAAAGATAATATGGCAAACTATGGTTGAACCTAGGTGGTGGTTGTAATCATCTTTCAATTCTTCCATATGCTTGAAAATTTTCACAGTTAAAATTACCTCATCTCTGATAGTTTCCTCATTGCCTCTGACAAAATGAATGACCCCTTTCTCTGAATTCCCGTAACACTCTGCATTTGCAGCAATATAGCACTTCACTACATTTTACTTTAATTTTGTGTTCGACAACTTTCTCTTCCATAGACTGTGAACCTACAAAACCATACTAGCTGCACATAGTAGGCACTCAATAACTGTTTATTTCCTATTTACGTCCCCTCCTGTAAAGCTGAACTGAAGGAGCAATAAGCCACATGGGGCACCTGGATGGGTGTCTGACTTCGGCTCAGGTCATGATCTCACCGTCTGTGGGTTCAAGCCCCGCGTCTGGCTCTGTGCTGACAGCTTGGAGCCTGGAGCCTGCTTTGGAGTCTGTGTCTCCCTCGCTCTCTGCCCCTCCTCTGCTCAACCTCTGTCTCTATTTCAAAAATAAATAAACATTAAAAAAAAATTTTTTTAAATAGGCCACAGAACAGGCAGCCCAGCCCCTGATGCTTCATTCTCCAATACATGGATGGATGCCTGTGAGCATAGGACAGGCACCTTGGGGGAAGATAATAGATGGCTATTTACTGGATAACAGAACATAATTTAAAACTCAGGAGATCTAGCCTCTGTGACTGGTTCTATGACTAGCTGTGTGATCACGGGCAACCACCAACCTCTCTGTGTCTCAGTTTTCTCACTTGTAAACAGAGAGTAATAATATCTGTCTTACCCATCAAATGGGAGGAAAGTGTGTGAATGAGCTCTGAGAAGTCTAAGAGATGTACAAAGAATGCGGTGCTATACTGATTTTTGTGATTAAAATGAGCAAGACCTTGTCCTGACCATGACCGGTGAAGAATTCTGAGTCACTGGGTTTTGGGGCAGGGGAAGTGCTTTGCTTCCGTGAAGAATGGGAATTTCCACCCAGCTGGAAGTAATGAGAGGCTGTGGCTTGGGCCTCATTTTCCCCACCCTGCTTTCCCTTTCCTCTGACCAAGTGACAATTGCTGGGAAACAGACAGAACCAGGGATCTTAAAATAGAGCAGCAAATGTCTGGACTCTCTGCCCCAGGCTTGGTTGCACCATCAGTCAACTCACACTGCATACACACATACACAAACGACTGGCTCACAGGGGCATCCACCCCTCCCGGAAGACCAAGGCCGTGGAAAAAGTAACACATTGATTCCAGAGAAGAGCAGTCATCCAGGAATGCAGTGTTGTGGTTGGCTGCCCAGGCCCAGCTCCGTCGGGAGGAGATGCCTTCCCTGATGCTCCTGTATCCTCTGAGGCCTGGGGCTCCCCCAAGGACCAGCTCTTCCTGGAAACAATGGCAGTCGCACTGGCCCCAGTAAGCTGTGGAAAGACAATGAGAGGCCTCTAGGGGAGGTTCTATGACTCACTGGTTTCAGAAAAGCTCGACTTCCCAGACTGTGAGCGCTTCAGTTGGGGATGCTTATGCAACAAAACACGGGCAGCCTAAAGTACTCTGAAGTGGAGAGTCACCTTGAAGACCAGACCCTTCATTGTGTGACCCCTCAGACCCAAAATACTAATCTGGTAAACTTTCAGCCTGATCCTAGAGAAGGGGTCCTTTCAGAGTGCGAAGGTTGAGGTGATGAGACAAAGATCATAATCCTGAAAAGCAACTGTTATGCTCATTTGAAATTCTCCTAAGTTCATTCATTCATAAACAGTTGGTGCCAGGCAGCACATCCCATATATGCACTCATTTAATTGTCACTGTCTACAGGAACCGTCACTCTCCCTGCTTTAATAATGGGGAAGCTGAGACACACAGAGGTCCAAACTCTCACAATGGCAGCACCGTGATTCAAACCCAGGCAGGCCGGGTCCAGTGTCTGTGGGTGTAACCACTACACTACAGCCAGCAGCTGCTGGGAACCTGGCAATGGAGGGGCCCTGGTGAGGATGGGGAGGAGGTCTGGCAGGTAGCTTACTTTCAAGGAAGGAAAACAGATAATGAACGACTATCAAATTGGTTAAAATAATTGCCAACAGTGATTAACACAGTAAAGAAAATAGAAAGTCGGGTGGGGGGTGAGGGCACTAGTTTAAGTAAGGTGGTTTGGGAAGGTGTACTAGTCAAGTTTCTGTTGCTAAGGACAGAAATGAACTTTCTCTGACTTAAAGAGAGAATAATTTTTTGAAGGGAGTTCGGGGCAACCCACAGAATTTTCAGGCAGTCTCAGAACAAAGATAAGAACAAAGGGAGGCTCAGCAGCCAAAAATCCCTACACAAAACCGCCCTGATGAAGACCCAACAGGTACCAGGGCTGAAGGCTAGACGTCTCAGCCCTCTCCACAACCACGGCTGGAACTCCCCAGATACTGCTGCTGGTTCTGCTGCCCTGGAAACCGGATACCGCCGCCACCACTAACCCTGAAGTGGATTCTCCACCACCCCATTTCTTTGCACCACCAGCTCCTGACTCAAAGTCCCAGATGGGTGCACCTAATTGGTGCCCTGCTGCTTCTGACACAAAAGTCCCAGGCTGTGCTGGGAAGGCATTGGCAGCTCTTGGCACTGGTCCCACCCTGTGCTGCTGGATACGCAGGCCTGTGCTTAAGGCACTGTTGGGGGGAGGGCAAGAGGGGATGCTGACTATCCATCCACTCTTTTTTGTTTTTAATATTTTATTTTTGAGAAAGAGAGAGAGAGAGCGTGTGAGCAGGGGAGGGGGAGGGAGAGGGGGGGGACACACGATCTGAAGCAGGCTCCCCTACTGACAGCAGCAAGCCCATGTGAGGCTTGAACTCACCAACCCTGAGATCATGACCCAAGTGGAAGTCGGCTGCTGAGCCGCCCAGATGCCCCTATCCATCCACTCTTTATTGAAGTCCACTCCCAACCCAGTGTGGCTGATGCAGCCTTTCTCTTCCCACCAACCACCGCCCCCCCCCACCACTGGCAATGGGATTTCAGCCTCCCTTCCAATAAAAATAATAGCTACTAATTTTGAGTGCCTATTAAATGCAAATCCTTCACAAACATCATCTCTAAGGCTTACTACCTCTTTGCAAGGTAGTTAATTACCCTCTCCATTTTCAGATGCAGAATCTAAGACTTGGAGAGGTTAGAAATCTCATCAAGGAAGTTGCTGAGCCCATATGTGAATACAGGTCTGTTATGCTCTCAGGAGCACTGGCTACCTCCCAAGGGGATTAAAATTCAGGCAAATTTTCAGCACCGATGTGACCCCCTCCTTCTGAATCCAGGACATCATACATGGGGGGAGGGAACAGTAAACTCCATCTGGATTTAGGACCAAAGGTCCTACAGCCCTTTACCTGCCAATCACCTATGGTCTTCCTGATACCCCAAGATTGCAGCTGTCCCAGCCTTTCAGGTGGCCAAGCTCTGTAAGACCATTTGGCAGGAGTCTCTGGTGCCTTCTTTGTCAAGGAGGACCCACACCCCACTGAGCCTTGCCCCACCAAGCCTCCATAAAGCCCCTCTGGGGTTCTACACTTCCGGACTTATACTGCTATAAGCAAGGCTCACTTTCATAAGATACATATGGCCCCTAAAACTACACCTGAGTTGCATTTTTTGTGAATCAATTCTAAATACTCATTGGCTTACACCATCACTTCAGATATCATTGTTAATCTCCAAACTCTCTTCACTGCGAATTGACCACCAGATACTTCAGCTTAAATTATCATCCCCCTGCCCCCTCAGGGCACTCCAGTGGCTCAGTTGGTAAACCATCTGACTCTCAATCTCAGGTCTTGATCTCAGGGTCATGAGTTTGAGCCCCAGCTCAGGTCTTGATCTCAGTGTCATGAGTTTGAGCCCTGCATTCAGTGGAGGCTACTTAAAAAAAAAAAAAATCATCCCCCTCTGCCTTCCCTACTTTTCCACAAAAAGATCCATAAGCTAACATTTAAATGTACCAGGGAAGCTTACCATTAATGCATTTCCAAGGGGAATCATCTTAAAGTGAAAAAATTGCTCCTTGAAAAGGAAAATCATCCCCTAAGACATTCATATTATGAATTGGATGGTTTTTTTCTTGGTTTTAATGCATCATATTCCATGTATATACCTAGGGGTCTAGTCATAAACTAGTACTGTAAAATGGGTAATTTGCTCAAAGAGAACGAAGAAAGAAAGAGAGGTAATGAGAATGAATATAGATTTCTGGGCCTTTTTGTTACGGGTTAATCACAGGTCACCCAGCCAGTCATTCAGGACTCAGTTTCTCTCTTTGACACACAGAGCATAGATCTTCTGTATATTTGATGAGGCTGTCATGAGATCTTAATGAGGCTCTCTGGTTAAGGTCCTTTGAGATAAGCACAAAGTATTATTAGAATGCAATCCATATGCATCTATTAAGAGAGCAGCGTCTCACCTACCACTGCTTGCTAAGTGCCCCCCACCCCTGGCCAGGTTTCTATTTTCCCAAAGTGCCAGTGCCTGCATCATTCCTAAAAAGGAGGTTTGGCATTGCATCATTCACACTTTTCCCCAAGGCCTGAACAACAAGACAAACAAAATGGCTGTAAGGTCGAAGACTTGGTCTCTGGCTGCTGCTGGAATTGTGCGCAGCAGTATTTCCCCTGGCAACAGACAGCTGCTGTGTTAGGTGTGAATCAAACATGTAAACCTCTGGAGATTTGTCTTTCACTTCTCCGAGACACAACTTAGCAGAATTGCTGAAAATATGGTGACACATTGCCTTCGCACAGGGCTGTCAGGGAGACGGAAGAGAGGAGTGAGGATTACTCTTCACTAGTGCTCAGGAGGGACTCCAGTCCCTATCCCCATCCTCCCCTGGGCCTCCGTGCCTTGACATCATCTCTCTTCTCCACTCTGAGTTTCTGGAACTATCAGACTATAAAAGCAGAGCAGGCCCCTAGCTGCCCCAGACACCTTGGATGGTGATTACATCCCTAGAGGTGCCAGGACTCTGTCTGGAGACCCTGGGCAGGAATCAGGCTAGAAATGAGCTTGATTCCTCCATCTGTCCCCTGATTACTTTGGCTAGGAACCTAATCCATGTGTACATACATGCAGACCTGTGTGCACACACATGTGTGATCCCTGAGCTAAAGGACAAAAATTCTCTCCAGAAATGCCAGTAGTTACAGCTGCATTCCTTTGTCTTTCCTGTTGGAGGGTTGATGATCCCCTGATGATGTGTGAGCAGGAAGACACATTCTGCATCCTCCTCCAATGATGGATGTAGGCAGGCTTAACGATGTAGAAGCTGGGGGCAGCCAGGCAACCAATAGAAGCCTATCCTGAACTCTCGCACTTGGGGCCCAGGGGATTTATTTTATGTCATTATTATTTGGAACACTTGGCATCAGTTTATATGTCAATGTACACATATCAGCTAGGAATCCCAGCCCATAAACTGTTTTCTTTATTTCCTGTAGCCTAACCTGATTTTTTCAATTTAAGCACCCATTCCACAAACTGCTAGAAAAGCAAAAAACAAAGATCAGATCTACCAAAGGTACTCTCTGCAAAATGGTACCAGGGCTATGAGGCTTTCTATAACACCAGGCATCAAGTAGTGGGAATGAGCAGCCCTCTGATCTTTGATGCTCTGTCCATTCAGGTTTCTGCTCAGACAGCTACAATCCCTATCTGTGATCAGGTCCAGAAGCTCCCTGCTGCTGTGCTACTTCTCTTGTGGAACAGGAATCTTTTACACAAGTATTGTCTTGTGGACCCCTTGCTCTCCCAGGCCTTCCTTTCTAGCATCTTGCTGCTCTCTGGAGACAACCCTAGCAAACAGATCACAGGCCCCCTCTGCTTTGATAACCAAAGCTATTTACTCCTTCCTGCCCCAGCCCCAGGGGAACCTCTTTTGAGTGGTAAGACCAAACTGCCTCAGAAAGGAGACTTACAGATACTTACAGATGCTGACATTTGGGGCTGCCCATGGGAAAACAAACAAACAAACAGGTTTCCTAAAAGCCCCACTCATGCACACAGAGCTTCCAATGATGTTCTTAGTGTTTTACTCTTACACACAAGTGAACAACTGAGGATCGCCAGACCTTAGAACAAAATCTTGAACACAAAAGAGACTAAAATAAATGATAAAAAGGAACCTGGAAGAAACAGAAAGGATTGAGGGAACAGAATAAAAAGTAAACAAACTAAAACAAAACAAACCCATCATTAATATCCTTAGAGAAGTAGGAGAAAATATTGCATTTATGAAATAAGATCAGAGTTTTGTTTTGTAAGAAATAATCAGAGAAAAAGCACAAGCTCTTGGAAATTAGAAATATGATAGCAAAAAAATAAAATAAAATTTAGAGGATAAAGCCCAGTGGTCTTATTTCTAACTAGTAGGAATACCAGGGGGAAAAAGCAAACAGAGAAAACAGTGGGAAAGAAATTACCAAAGAAATAATATAAGCAAATTTTCCCCAAAGTGAAGCATAAATCTCCAAATTGACAAGACCTACCAAGTGCTCATACTGAATGTGAAAAGTCCCACATCAAGCCCCACATCATTGTAAATTCAGAACCCCGGCACATAAAGGAGATCCTAAAAGTTGAGACAACAGAGTGAGGGGGACCAGGGAACAGACCAAAAATGATGAGCAGGAATTAGAATGGCATCAGTCTTCTCAACAACAACATTGAAAATGGAAGACAATGGTAATGACTCCAAAATTCTAAGTGAAAATAAGTTTAAGCCTGGAATGCTATCCCTCCCGCCCCCGCCAAATCAAGAGTACATAGAGAATGAGATTTTCAGTCAGAAAAGTCTCAAAAAAATTTTATCTCCCATGTATTCTTTCTTAGAAAGCTACTAGTGTCTGGAAAATATGCTCTGTTAAAGTGAAAACAAGAAAATAAAAAGAGAGGATGGGGTAGGAGACAAGAATTAGGAGACAAGAGAGAGGTGAAAGGAATTTTCAGGAAGTCAGCAGAGGAAAGGGTCATAACAGCTAGACAACAGAGAGAGCAGCCAATCTCCATACAAGGTCAGCAGACTCCAAGAGAGCCATCTGGGAGGGGTTGAGGGGGTATCTGTCAGGCTCGACAACATGAAAATGTTATTGAGCAATGTTTCACAGAGCTATGGGCGCATATTTTGTATGTGGAAGAACTTAGTCAACTGTTGATATAAAACTAAATGAATGAAAATTAAAGGCAATTATTAACCCCAGGAAAAATTTTTAAAAATGTGCAAGAATTGATATGTAATTAAAATACATTAATTGGTTTAACAGTAAACAATATTTATACAATTATGATAACAACAGCATTGTTAACCAGAAACAGGGGCAGGGTAGAAGAAGACAAGGAGGGAATGTACATGGGTTTAAAATCCTCATTACCATAATAGGAAGTCTATAACTAACACCTAAAATTGATAAGTAAGCAGCACATTCTGTGAATTGGAAATCTAGGGGAAATACCAGATGAATAACTTAGAGTTGAAAGTGGTTTTCTCTTTGGAAAAGGAGGTGGGGCAGAAGGGAGACAAATAAGAATAGCTGATCTTTATTATGTGTTTTTCTACAAATATAACTTAAAACTAAGTATCCAGGAGTAGTTTTATTTAAAATAAAAGTATATTAAGTAAATATTAAAACTGAACCCCCAGTCATGTATGTGAAACAGATAAACAGGTCTGACACATAAACAGATCAGTAGAGAAAAGAACTACAGGTGCTACCTATACTCAGGTAAGGTGTGGACACCAAAGAGAGGGGAGATGACCAAGAAATTCCTGACTTCTACTCTTTCATCTTATCCAGGGACATTGCTGCCTGTGTGCATATACAGATGTGGCTCACTTGTAAAAACCTGAGAAGCAAGGTAGAAACTCACCAAACACTCCTGGAAAGGTGACAGGGTCTGTAGGTTAGGACGCTAAACATGAGCATCACACTGCCTGCGTTTGAATCCTGGCTTTACCACTTACTAGTTGGGTCGTTTTGGACAAGTTACTTACCTTCCTCAGTCTCCTCAAATGTTTCTACCTCAGGGGATTATTTCAAGGATTCAGTGAGTTATTGTGTAAAGGGCTCAGAACAATTATTGGTATATTTCAGTATTCTCTCAACAGCCACCAGGTGAATCTGCTGAGTGCAGACACTGGATAAACAGTGTGTGTGTGTGTGTGTGTGTGTGTGTGTGTGTGTTGGGGAAGGGGTGTGGATTACAAAAAGCTCTAAGCCTATCCCTGCCCTCTAGGAGCTTAAGGAGAGGGTAGGGATTGGGGAAAAAGAAACACCTGTAAGTAGGCATTTTACCAGTACTAGTGACCAGTAGCTGGATGCAGAAAGAGGGGGGGGGCGGGGAGCAGGGCTAGTTTCCTAGAGACAGTGACTGTCAATACATGCTCCATGGGAGGGTCTAGGAGACACTCTCTGGATGGTAGCATCAGTCTCCTTTCTCTAGGAATTTCTCCTTCCCCTCCCACCTCCATGCAGTAGAAGCAGAAGCTGCTACTGCCTCTTTGCCTCCTTGGCCCAAGGAAACACATCCAAATCAAGTTAGCCTCTTACCTGAAAATTTTGGACACAAAACTGAGACAGAATTTTTTTCCCTCTTGATTTCTTTGTGTTAGGACTCATATGTCAACATGAAAGCTATTGGTCATTTTTTTGCCATGGGAACTGGGAACTAGGAAACAGAAAAACAGTCTGCAAGCAGAGAAAAGGGTGCAGCCGACGCACAGATGGACACCAAGGCAGGAAGAGAAACAGGGCTTCTGGGTTCCTCAGGCTCTGCTCACTGTTTCTGATGCCAAACAGGCTATATCCCTGTGTAGGTTCCACGGAGACCCCAAGTACTCTGGCCACCCCCACCCCCCATTTTGTTAATGTTGCTTAGAGTTGAATTTATGTGGCAAACCAAAATTTCTTTAGTAAAAGAGGAGGTCCCTCCACTCCTTGCTCCTGTACAGGCAGCAGAAAAAAAAGATTTGACCATATTCCCTGATCTAGTGAGACTTTTGGTAAGTGTAAACCTGGAAAAACCCAAAGGAGTCCCTGGGGTTGCATTGAGAAGCAGTCTGGCTCTGGGCCCAGACCAGAGCAGCTCTGCTTCCTGGGAGGGACTTGGACTGTGGAACAGGCTGAAAGAGTGGACAGAAACTCTGGGCTGTGGGAGAAGTCGAGGCTATCTGGCTGAGGCTCATTCAAGCTTGAAGTACAGAGGCTGAGGTGGGAGGACTGACAGGGAAGGACCAATAAGCATGGCAACAGGAAGGCGAAAAGGAGTGTCAGTAGCTACTAGAGGCAAAGGTGAACTAGAGGAGGGGGTGACAAAGCAAGACTCCGGTGCAGGCCAACGAGTGGTAACCCTTCCACCTATTAACTCTGGCCTCCTCTGCCCATTGTATGCTAGGCAGCAAAACTTGGGGTCAAAGGAATGAAAGGCCAGCTTTTTGAGGGCTCTGCTATGGAGATGAGTCACAGAATTATGGGGTGTTTCCATTGTGTTCCTCTTGGTGGGTATGGCTAAGGAATCGCTGATCAGCAGTTAGAAGCACCACTCAAAGCTACAATTCAAATACTCCAAAGAGCCAAAGATCAGAGGTTGGGAAACCTGGTAAGGCTTCCTGGAGGAATTAGACCTGGAAAGATGGATATAATTTAGACGTTTAAAGACCAAGCTTTGGGAATGCAAGCTGATGCAGCTACTCTGGAAAACAGTATGGGGGTTCCTCAAAAAACTAAAAACAGAACTACACTAGGACCCAGCAATTACACCACTAGGTATTTATCCAAGGGATCCAGGTATGCTGTTTCAAAGGGGCACATGCACCCCAATGTTTATAGCAACACTATCAACAATAGCCAAAGTATGGAAAGAGCCCAAATGTCCATCGATGGATGACTGGATAAAGAAGATGTGGTATATATACATACAATGGAGTATTACTCGGCAATCAAAAAGAATGAAATCTTGCCATTTGCAACTATGTGGATGGAGCTGGAGGGTATTATGCTAAGTGAAATTAGAGCAAGACAAATATGTGACTTCACTCATATGAGGACTTTAAGAGACAAAACAGATGAACATAAAGGAAGGGAAACAATATAAAAACAGGGAGGGGGACAAAGCATAAGAGACTCATAAATATGGAGAACAAACAAAGGGTTACTGGAGGGGTTGTGGGGGGGGGGGATGGGCTAAATAGGTAAGAGGCATTAAGGAATCTACTCCTGAAATGATTGTTGCACTATTAGTTTTGATGTAAATTTAAAAAAATAAAATAAAAAAGATTTAGATAGGCAAATTAGAGTTCTGAACCCTATATTTCTTTTTTGTTAAATTATGTATCATAATTATGATATCTCTGTTCCATTGGTTAGGATTAACAGTAAGAATTAAATAATATCTGAAACATACTAGGTGCTCAATAAATGGAAATCGAATGTGAAAAATAAATAAATAAATAAAGACCAAGCTTTGCAATATCCAGTAGACACAGAGGATTCCTCTTTGTAGCTCCATCTCCTGGAATCGTAACACAGCAGATCCTCAGAAACTACCTACTTAGTTGAATTGGATTCCAAGCAAAAGGAATAGCATAATAAAGGCAAGGGTTTGGGCTACGTATATGGGGCCACACGTAGCAGTCCTGTGTGTGGTAATACGAGGCACAAAATAGATCAGTGGAAGACATATTGAAAAACAAGTTGAGGCCAAGGCTGTAATTTCGGAATGGTTGGTCCGTTCTTGAACTCCCTGAGGACAGGGGCCATGACATTTATCCTAGCCTGCCTCATCACAGGCTCAAGGCCTGTGCAGAATAGACACACAGAAATTAGTCCATTTAATTAGGACCTAGTGCACAGAAATTATTTTTGCACACAACCATTTATATTGACATGGTAAATGGTTCGGCGTGTAGACTTATGTCTGAATCCCACTTGACTGTTGGGGGTATACTTTTTTCTGACTCCTTATGTTTTCATGCGAAGGGACTGCCCTAAAGTTAGCTTTTGTGTCCCCAACTTGTTCCCTAACTTTACTCAGTCCTACTAATGGCAGTAGCAACTCCCTGGTCTGAGTTTGGAAAAAGGAACTGGGCATATGCCCAGAGTGGCTTGTCCTCAGGAAGCCTGCAACCCCTACTCTATGCTAAGTTTAGTGGGGCCTCAGGAGAAGCTTGCAATTACAGAGTTCATTTCAGTTCAGGAGAGCCTATTAGCAGACCCATTTGGCAGCCCTCTCAGCCAAGCCTTCCAAACCAGCTTTTATCTGTAATAAAGTTGACATTTTCATCCTTGTATGCCTGACTCCGGAGTCAGACGGAGTTAAGAACTCAGGAAATGAGTGGGGGAAAGAAGTGTTAGTTATTGACTCCCTGAAATCCCAACTCTTACTGGCTTGAGAATTTCTTACCAGTAAGATGGTTATGATGATAATAGCCATTATATAGGCTTTAGTGAAAATTCCAAAAGATAGTATGTTAGATGCTTCTCGGTTCAGGCTGCTATTCACAAAAATATCATAGACCAAGTGGCTTAAATGACAAACATTCATTTCTCTCAATTCTGGAGACTGGGAAGTCCAAGGTCAAGGCATGGGCAGATCCAGGCTGGTGAGAGCTGACTTCCTGGCTTGTAGATGGCCACCTTCTCACTGTGTCCTCATGCAGCCGAGTGAATACTCTGGTTTCTTCCCCTTCTCAAAAGGACACTAATCCCATCATGGGGGCTCCACCCTCATGACTTCATCTTTACCTACTCATCTCCCAAAGCCCCCACCTCCTAATACCATCTCACTGGGGGGTAGAGTTCAACATATGAGTTCGGGGGAGGGGACAAAAACAAGCAGTCCATAACAGATGCTCAGTAAATGTTTCTGACATCCTCGTCTTTAAGCATATCCCTACGAAGGCAGAGTGTGTCCTATTCTATATGTCTAGCATATTTTTTGATGTTTTGTAGAGGTTCGAAAAGTGGAAATGATCATTGTAGGGTCTCCCAGCGACTGATTCATTTCTGCCCATATATTTTAAAACAGTTTATTGAGGCATAGTCAACACACAGTAAAGTGTACATATTTAAAGTGTGAAATCTGATGTTCTGACATATGTAAACACCAGTGAAATCATCACAATCAAAATAGTGAGCAATCAACTACCACCCGCCCTCTCAGATTCTCTCAAATCCCTTTGTGATCTCTACTTCCCACTTTGCCCTGCTCACCTGTCCCCAGGCAGCCACTGATCTGCCTTCTGTCTCTAAGGATTAGTTTACATTTTCTAGAGTTGCATATGAAGGGAATCACAGCATATTCTTTTTGTCTGTCCACTCTTTGAATATAGTGAAGGAACACTGATCCTGAAGTCAACAGATCAGGGCTCTTGTTCTAAGTAGATAATAACAGGTTGTATGATCTTGGACAAACCACGTAATCTTTCTGTGCCTCAGTTTCCCTTATCAGTAAGATGGGGAATAATGGTGTCTGCACAACCTCACAGATTCGTTTATGGTAGAAATACTGCATAAGGTATAATACTAGAAGACTCCTTAGTCTCTTCAAGCAAATAACTGACTCTGTGCCTTCTTTTGTCAGGGAAGTGTTATACAGAGTGGAAAAACAGAAGTAGCTCACATCTTCCTGGCTTTAGCTTTCTCAGACCCTAAGCCTTGATAAGGGCATATAGGTATGTAGAAAAGTAAAAGGAGAAGGGATTTGTGGGCTCATAATGATGCTGTCTTAGGGAAGCAGTAGGGAGGGTGTAGTGAATATTTCTCACCAGGTTCTCCAAAAATCCTTCTGATCCACCTCCCTCCTGATTCCTCTAATACCTGAGTGTCTCTGGGATTCTGAAGGCATATGAACTTGTATCTTATCAATCAACACCCCCCTCTTCTCCCTCCTACCCCCTCTGGGTTCAGGTTTGGCCTCTATCTTCTCTGGTAAGTCATTTGTCATTTCTCCATCTGCTATCTCCATGTATTATTGTGGGTTACAGATGTGATCTAGTTTCACAAAGCTGAAGTTTATTTTGCTGTTTCTTATTCTCCTAGTGGTTTGTGAGTTATTCATCAGAGAGGAAGGGTACAGAAACATCTTCACGCTGCCTCCTTGAAATTGGAAACTAGTGATTTCTTTGCCTGCCACTTTTTTATGAAGATATGATTCACATACAGCAGAACACACAGGTCTTAAGTATTTTAGGCTGAGGAGTTTTGACAAACATATCACCCATGTAACTCACACCACTAGTAAGATCTAGAACATTCTCATCACCCCAGATAGTTTGCTCATGTCTCTTCCCAGTTTCCTGCTACCATTCCACCCCATCCCATCCCCAGCCAGGCACTTACTTTTCTGGTGTTTTTGTTGTTCTTGCTTTTCCCATTGATTGGTTTGCCTGTTGTAAAATTTCACATAAATAGAATCATACAGAACGCAGTGTTTGGCTTCTTTTTGGAATTATATTTATCAGTAGTGTATTCCTTTTAATTGCTAAGCAGTGTTTTCTATGATATGATAGACCACAATTTGCTTACCTATCTTCCTGTTTGTTTTTTTCAAGTTTTGCTTGTTGTGAATACAACTGTTATGAATATCTGTGTACATGTCTTTTTGTGGACCTGTTTTGAGACCCGTGAGTGGAGTAGCTGGGTAAATACATATTTAGCTTTAAAGAAATTGTCAAACTACTTTGTATGAGCTTGTGTTCACACCAGCACTGTATAAGAATTCCAGTTATTCCACATGCTTGTCAACCCTTGTTGTGATCAGGATTTTCATTTCACATATTTTGGTGGGTGTGCAATGGAACCTCACTGTTGGTTTTGGCCTAATTTTTCCAAATGTTCCCTCATCATTGGTAGAGCCTCTCAGAGCTCTGAACAGGGGTTTCTTGGCACTCTTTTGGGTTGTCATTTGTACGTCACAAGTGTGGCTATTTATGGGCAAGAGAGAATCATTATGAGGCTATGCTAATAGTAATGCGGGTTTCTGTGTTTACAGAGGGCGGTGACTGTAGCCCATTGGGAGATGGCTCCCTGGCAAAGAGAAATGTTAATGTGTCATTTGCGAACTTAGAAAAGAGGCCTCAGAGGCCACAAGTGAAAGATTATATAAGCATTGACATCTATTTAAAAAAAAAAATCTAGCTTCATGGGTTTGGTGCTGTGGATAAAAATAATTTGGAGGCAGAGAAAAGATACAAGAAAAAGTTTTATAACTAAAAAATAAAGAAGCACTTGGAAACCCATCGAACTGTTAAGGACACAAAGCTGTCTCAAATGCTGGCACCACTATTTACACAGTTAGCTGTTGGCAAACTGTTTGATTTGCATTTTCCTAATGATTGATGGTGTTGACAAGTTTTTTAATTTGGTGTACTGGCCACTAATGTACATCCTTTTGTGAAGGGTCTATGTAAGTCTTTGAGCAATTTTAAAGATTATTCTTTGTTTTTCATTGCGTTCTAGCAATTCTTTACATATCCCGGCTACAAGTTTATTGTCTGATGTGTGTTGTAAACATCTCCTCCCAGCATGCCTTCCCTGTTCATTTTAACAATGTCAATTGATGAACAGAAGTTTTACATTTTCACATAGTCTCATTTGTCATTTTTCCCTCTTATGCTTAGTGCCCTTTGTGTCCGAAGAAACATTTACCTGTCTCCAAGCCAGAAACGTATTCTCCTGTTTTCTTCTAGAAGCTTTATGGAAACTATGGCTTTTTGAACTAGCCTCTGAGAAACCCTAGAAAGGCTTTGAGGGGAAATGTTGAGGTCTAGCCACCTTAACCCTGACTTTCTAGTTCCTTTGCTTCCTCCTTCTTCTGCCCCCACCTCAGTCAAAGCAGCCTCTCACTTCACTTTACGTATTGAGGCTTTAACTAAAATTTCACTTGACCAAAAGATCCACTTTTTCTCTATTTCTTGTTCCTTGAATACAGGAACCATGCAATCTTTTATTCTTCTTTCTGTCCTACGTACCTTGTGAACACTTAATACAACTTGTTAATTGAAATAAATCTAACCAAACTTGAAAATGAGAAGAGAAGGTCTACTCAGTTTAGCCGAACCTTACATAATATGTACTCCCGGGATTCCAATCTGGGCCAGGCTCTGCTGAGGGGAGCGAGGCTCCCAGTGAGAAGATCAGAGGCCTCTGTCTGCAGCAGGGCTCCATAGGAAGCAATAAGAAAAGCATCGTCTTACACTTATGTAACCTTTTACTATTTATAAAACACCTTCATGTACCCCATATCCAAAAAAGAAAAGAAAAGCTCCTAAATGTAAAAAGACCTTTCCCTACTCATAAAGACGAGCGAATACCCTAGAGTTTTAAATATATGGGGGCCACGGGGAGTGGGGAGGCTGGCCACATTTTCAATTTGAACAGAATTCTGGCCCCTTGGAGTGAGGAGAAAAGACACCCAAATGGCTCTTTCTAAGTTCCCCACTACCCCACACCTTCCCCAAAATTCCCACTGAAGCTCAAGATGAGCCCAGCTTTATCCCTTCAGGCGAAGGTCTTTATCCCTGGCAAATGCAAACGCTGTGGGAAAGACGGGCACACTTTAGTCCCCCTCCGCGGTGAGGCAGGAGGCAGGATTGGCGGTGTGAGGTCAGCAATGGCCATGGTGGGAGGTATTTCCAACGGGGACACTGGGGGCCTCCAGGGTCTCCCTTCCAAGTCTCGTAGCTGTGCTCTGGTCAAAATCCGCAGACACCACCCCCGCCTCTGCGTTAGACAGGCAGGTGTGACCTAAAATACAGGATGCCCTCACTTCCTGTCTGTGGCAGTCGCCTCCACCCCAACGCCTTGTTTCTGCCCCCACATTTTCACTATTGATCTCAGGATAACCCCATCTGACCTAAGAAACTGTCCCCAGTCTGTTTCATACCTAAAAAAAAATGAATAGTTGGAGACATTCCGATGGTTAAGATATCATGAAGATTTTTTTCTTAAGTACATAAAAAGCTCAGCCCCATGCCTACACATAATGGGTGTTCAGTAGATCTGTTTTGGAAATAAGTACAGAGTTCACCCCAGCCTTCCGGTCTGTCTCACAGACCTCGACCTAATCATGCTGCTGGGCTGGGCTAAGTCACTTTTTTGAGGGAAAAGAAGGTTAACTATCTCAGGACAAGCCTAATGATTTTTAAAAGACCCGTGGGTTGTGAAATCACCAGTACCCCCACACCATCTGCCTGATTTCCATCACCATGAGGGTTCCCCAGAATTGCTTCAGTGACTTCCTTTCTCCTTCCTCTGCTTCTGAAACAAGGGCTGGGAAAAAAGGAGACTTGTTTTTTGTCATGTCTTTCCCAGGCATCCTGCTCCAATGGACAGGGGGCTCAGGACGCAGGGATACAAATCAGCGATCCGCTTCCATCCCCGTGACAAACGTCACCCATCTATTCCACCAAACTTATCGGCACTGAAACTCGAAATGACCCTTCCTTGTCAAATCTGGATTAGGCATTTTTCACTCTGACTGGTGTGAGTCTATCAGTCCGCTGGAGGAAAACCCGAGCTCTGGAGAGGATTCAGATTCAGCAAACAGTTTTTGGAGGTCTACTCTGTGTCAGGCACACATTGCATTGTGTGTGTGCGCGTGTGTGTGTGAGTGGGTTTAATTTATAGACCAAGCTGCATAGTACAGACAAGGAGAGCAGGGAAAGTTTGGGATCCTAACCCAGGTTTTACAGCCCTAGGTCCAAGTCCAGTGTTCTTTCCATTAGCCCATAGGAGCCACATGGCGTGCAATCCCAGGCCGCCTTCTCCAGCATCCTCCTAGAATATTACAGACCACATTGGGCTCTCTCCTCTCTGGACACCAGCAGCATGGCCATGTGTCTGTGTCACCTGGAGAACCTGCCCAGGCCCGGGAGTTGTATCTTGTTCTTTCCATCCACTGATAGGGTGCAGGGCATATAGGAAAGCAACCGTTTACTGGGGGCACTTAACAGCCTGAGCTTTCTCATATATACTGTCCCCAGAGCTCTGCAACACAGGATAGATAAGCTTTATTATTTTCTCTGGTGGGAGAGAGGAGAGGAGAGCAGGAGAGGAAGGAAGCACAAGGAAATTAATGAGTGACTTAGACTCCATCCCTAAAGGACCAAAGCACTAAGAATCCTGATTTACGGGGAGCAAGATAAGGTCCATGGTTGGCTGGGAAAATGGAGAGATTAACTTTATTTCTTGAGTACCTACTGGATGCCAGAGAGTGCATTAGGAGGTTGTTAAGAACATTATTTCATTTGATACAATCTTGTAATCTCTGCAGTCATATTTTTAATGGACTTCAGTGCACAAAACTGAATTAATCTTCTAATACTTCATTCATTCATACTATCCTTATTGGTCCGTGCTTGGGTCTTAATGGTTTTTTTTTCAATCATCTGTTTTAGTGATCTGATGAACACCCTTGAACCTACATCTAACTCAAGAATTGTATCTATTCATATGTTCCTTCCCTATATTGTCACAAACTAAAATAATGTACCGGCCCTCTTCTGTAGTTAATTTTCATAACAGGCTATTAAGAATTGCTGGCTTAGCCTCCCTTGTCCATAAACTCTTGAAATAACAAAACAAATAAGTTTATCTGCTTGATTAAAAAAAAAAGAATCCTTCCCTACCTCCCCTTACAACAGGCCAACTCCATCCCCTATCACTTCCTGTCTCTTTTTTTAGATTGTATATCTATGGAAACTTTAAAAAATATTGTTTTAATTATATTCAAATTTTAATAGAAGGACTTGCTTTTTTAGCTCAACACTATTTTGCCTCGATTCATCCAGCGTTGCTGCAGAATCACCGGACACCATCCACTTTCACAACTATGTGATACTCTGTTGAGTCAACGTACCATAATCTATCCTCTTGTTTTGAGAGCTTTTTATGTGGTGTCCAGTCTTTTGCTACTGCTACTAAGTGCTACTGTTGCTATTTCGTGCTACTAAGAACACTCTTGTGCACACCTTTTGGTGTCCATGTATAAAAATGTTTCGGAGGTTTATATATCTAGGAGTGGAAATGCTGGGCCCATTTTACAGGTATGGAAACTGAGGCTCAGAGAGGTTAAGGAAACTGTTCAAGATCACATGACTAGTAAATAACCAGATCCATCATTTGAATCCAGGACTACTGTGAAGAACAGAAGGTGAGGAAATACTGGGGGATAGGAGATAGAGGGGGTAACATAATTATTAAATTATATTTAATAATCTTAGCTTGAGACTAGAACTTATAATCACTGAATGTTCTCAGCACTTTGCATACCTATTCTCATGGCTGTGGCCTGTGCTGGGCATGGGAAGCTCCAGAGGTTGGAAGAACCTCTAGGCAGCCCTGGTTCTGGAGGAAGTCACTTGACTCCTTAATCCCCCGGGGCTGACTGCTTAGCCACAGAAGTGGCAAACCTTTCTGGGTTTCAGAAGCTGCCCTTTCCCAGGGCACGTCCTCCCTCCTACCAAAGATGGTGCTCCCAGACTCTGCCCCTGCCCAGCCTGCCATCCCCCATGGTGTGCGCGCACGCGCACACACACACACACACACACACACACACACACACACACACAACACACAAATGCACAACACCAGAGCCTCCTCGCTGTTCCTGATGGGCAGCCTGGATCCTCACCCGCTCTGGCCCAGCCTGCCCCCTCCACCCCATGCATATGCACTTCAGAGGGAGGCCACCCACAGAGCCATTTGATCATCCTGAGTGCAAGGCCACACCACAGGCACAGGCAACAGGCAGGGAAAACAGGACCTGCTGTGTGGTGACGTCAGTGATGGGGCAGATGGGCATTCAAATAAAAATGAGAATTACCAGACAGATACGCCCTTGGCAGAGCAGCTGTTCCCTGGCCTCGGGCTTACAGGATTCCCAGATCTGTGTATATTTAAGTAATGGCAGGGCCTATAAAACCCCTCCCCAGAGGGCCTCCAGGCCCAGATCTTGTTCCTCCGATAGAGGCCTCACTCTTTCCCGAGCCATAGACCTGCCCTCACCCACACCTTCACCTTCTATTCACCTTCTAATGGAATTTGCAAGCAGTTTTAAGGGAGATTGGAACTGAAAAAACTAATATTGAAGCCCTACAGAGAGTCAGGGATATCTATGCACAGGAAGGACAGCCCAGTATAACCTTGACTCTAGAGGGAACATCCAGGCACTCACTGTGCATCATACAAGAGCCCTGGGCAGCACAGGCTGCCATCCAAGAAGTATCAGACTTGACACTGGCCCTTTGGGAGCTTATAGTCTGGGTAAAAAGAGAAAGAAAATGAACGACAGATGAAAAGTTAAATAGGTAGCTTAGCTCTCCTGTAGAAGAAGTGATCTAGAGAGGTCTTTTCTTCAGGAAGGCAAAGTGCAGGCCCAGGAAGTGGTGGAAGGCCATGGCTAAGAGCTTGGTGCTAATCAGACACATTCGGTCTTCAATCCCATCCTGCCATTCGCCTGGGGAAGCGGCAATAACCCTCAGAGACCAACGTACCTTTCTATAAAATGGGATAATGGGGCGCCTGGGTGGCGCAGTCGGTTAAGCGTCCGACTTCAGCCAGGTCACGATCTCGCGGTCCGTGAGTTCGAGCCCCGCATCAGGCTCTGGGCTGATGGCTCGGAGCCTGGAGCCTGTTTCCGATTCTGTGTCTCCCTCTCTCTCTGCCCCTCCCCCGTTCATGCTCTGTCTCTCTCTGTCCCAAAAATAAATAAAAACGTTGAAAAAAAATTTTTAAATGGGATAATAATGCCTGCTCCATAGGGCTGTGCTGACGCTTAAACAATGAAATGTTTGTAAGTTCCAGTGTATCAAATAAACAAGTCCTGGGGATGTCCTGTGCAGCATGGTGACAATAATTAACAACACCGTACTGCATATCTGCAAGTTGCTGAGAGAGTAGGTCTTCAAAGTTCTCGTCACAAGACGAGAAACTTGTAACTAGGAGGTGATGGATGTTTACCAGCTTTAACCATGGTGACCAGTATGCAATATACACAAATAGCAGATCATTATGTTGCACACCTGAAACTAATAAAATGTTATATGTCAATAAAAGCTCAATCAAAAGACAAAAGCAAAAGCCAGGACAGCCCTGCCTTGTGATGATGAGGGGGAAAAAAAAGAAAGAAAATGTTTGTAAAACATGGGCTTATAAGATGCGCTTCACGAATAGCAGTGATCAGTGATCCCTATGTCAAGAACTGCGTGACCCCATCAAGTTCTCTGCTCCAACTCAGCGATTATAGGGTGTGTTTTACCTCCTCACCTTGTCTGTTTCTTCTCTCTCTCTCTCTCTCTCTCTCTCTCTCTCGGTCATGGATGTGTACATACGGCCTTGTTTTTCCCTGCAGCTTCAAAGAGCATCTCCTCTTCCTCTATCCCCACCAATGTCCCCCCTCCACAAGCACAGACCCCCCCTTCCCCCCAAATGGCGTGAGCCTCTAGGGTAAGCTGAACCTGTCCTCGTGGAAGAGCGAGAGCAGTAAATAGGCTGAGCCCCTGAATCTCTCCACAGCGGCCTGGCATGGCCGGCCTCTGTCTAGCCTGCTGCTAGCCTGTCTGGCTCTGGGACAGATGCTTCCCTGGGGCCAGGGAAGTAGAAGCAGGGGCAGGTGCTACTAAGACAAAAAGGCTGGCAGACGGGCCAGCTGCCAGAGTGTGGAGGGGGGCCCTGTGTGTGGGACCTTAGGTGGGGCAGAGCAGGGCACGTGATGAGCATCTGGGCCGCTGCACCCTGCTCACGGCTCACCTCCCAAAGCTAATGGCCCAGGCAGGCAATGCTGAACGCCTCCTTTATTCTAGAGGCCAGGCTCTCTCACTCCTCCTCAAAAGAGGGCTTAACCCAGGCTGGCGAGCAGGTGGCCAACAGCTGCTCCCTCCACAGAGCAAGACTGTCTCCGTGGCTACAAAGCAGGTCCAGATGCCACCCCTCTGCGTGAGAATGTCTCCTCCGGCTGAGACCAGCCCCTCGGAAGAGCTGCCTGCAAAGGGCCATTTGCCAGTGGGAGGGGCCGGGTCCTGCAAGCCCCTTGGCTGCCCACAGGCACCACCTCCCCTCTTCCCTTGCAAGACCCCTTTATCTTAGCAACTGCCAGCCCTGAGTCAGGGAAGCAAACCAATAGATTCTTATGGGTAATTGCTGCATATTCATCTCCCCAGGACTCAACTCCCTTTCTCCCCTCTATGGGGAGACTGCCTTGCTCAGCATGCCCCCACCTGGGGGATTCTGCAATTTGAATGTGATGATGATGCATAAGGTCCTAGAGGCTCCCTTCCAGCTCCTCACCCCTTCCTTGCCATTTCCTGGCAGACGTTGCGAACCTAAGCCCTGCGGAGCTGTGGATTCAAAGCATCCTCGCTATTGGTGACAGCTGACCTGGGGAAGCACTGACTGGAAAACCTCGACAATTTCATTTTATTTAAGGTTTGTGTGGTTTTTTTTTTTTTTTTATTTATTTTGAGAGTGAGAGAGATAGAGAGTGCAAGTGGGGGAGGGGCAGAGACAGAGGGAGAGAAAGAGGACCTCCCCCCCCCCCCCCCGCAGGCTCCACGCTATCAGCACAGAGCCCTACGTGAGGCTCCATCTCGCAGACCGTGAGGTCACGACCTGAGCCAAGACCAAGAGTCGGATGTTTAACCGACTGAGCCACCCAGGTGCCCGGACAATTTCATTTTTAAGACATAAGATTAAAATAATTTTCCTTAACCTCCCAGCAAACGTATACACAGCTATTCTGCACTCGAGGTGGGTTCCGGAGCCACTGGGACCTTGAGTGAGAACATGCACATCAGTGATGTTTCTCACATGTCTCCAAAGGCTACAAGTCAGGAGTAGCATTCTGGCCCCCCGCATAAAGTGGGGCAGGGCATACCAAAAGCGCTCCATCAGATAATTTGGTTTTGCAACTCACAGGATCTTGTTTTTAGCTCGGTCAATTCAAAGTTCGGGTCATTTGTTTGCATTCTGGTGTCTCACTGGAAAGCCTGCATGACAAGTGAGTGATCCCTGCTAATTTAGGTCGTAGGGCATGTAAGGCGGGGACCTAATACCCTGGCTGGGGCCGAGCACCCTCCAGAATGAAAGGCACCTTGTTCTGCTTCCAGTGTCAGACATCCCATTTGTCAATACAGCTTACATTCAACCTACCGCCCTGGACTTTCTACTGCCCACAGCCCCATGATCAGTTCTGGGATGGTAG
Organism: Felis catus; assembly: GCF_018350175.1. Classification (NCBI taxonomy): domain Eukaryota; kingdom Metazoa; phylum Chordata; class Mammalia; order Carnivora; family Felidae; genus Felis; species Felis catus. The sequence goes on along the minus strand of NC_058384.1, from coordinate 25,428,295 downwards.
CAAACCCGGGTCGAAATCTCCGATACCTGTGGGTACTATTTTGGCGTTGCCTACACATGCCAACTCCTGCCCAGTGCTTTGCCCATCTCATCTCCAATCCTCACAGCCACCCTGCCTGGAAATGTGGGTACTACTATCCCCCTTTTGCTAACAAGAAAACAGAGGCTAGAAGAGGCAAAGTTCCTTCCCCACGGTCACACACCCTAAAAAGCAAAGGTTTCATGATTCAATCTCAGGCATCCGAATCTCCATGTTCTCACCTGCCATGTGTGTAAGAGGAGAGCCCCTGTCCCTTTTGTCACCTGCAAGACTAATCTTAATGCCTGAGGAGATGGGGCTGTTTCTCCCTCCGTGGGCAGGGCATGCCCGGAGCCTGTCCCACGGCAGGCAGACGCAGGAGACAGAGACCCAGCACGTCTGGGGTTGTGGGCAGGGCTATGACTCAGCCTGCCCCGGGAGAACCACGGGCTTGGAGGAGACGGCAGCAGACCCATCATCCTAAAGGAGACAGAGCACAAAGAGCAGGACAGAAACCAAACAAACTGGCACAAGGGCACCTGAACGCGCAGCTGGGGAAAAGCTCGGGCAGATAATCGGCGAATCCAATTTCCAGCTGGCTCTGCAGTGCATGCGTCAGCCACCAGCATTTTCCATCAGGCCTTCCACATCTCCGGGAGCCCAGATTTTTGAGCAAGTAAAAGATAAGGAACTGACCCCCATTCCCACCCCAACCCTCACCTCCGCCTCGGCCTGTGTTGGCGTATACATGCATCCTTCCCACCCCAGGGGCAGCTCAGCTCCAGCACCCCCTCCCCTCCCCTGCACCCACGCACCTCGCCCCACCCATGCATTCCCTTCTAGTCTACAGCAAAGCAGGGGTTAAAAACACCAGCTGTGGGTTTACAGGGCTGGGGTTCTAAATCCAATTCTGTCACCTGCAGGTTGCATGACCTTGGGTATGTTAAGCTCTCTGTGCCTCAGTTTCCTCATCTGTATGCGGGGATAAGAACCCAAAATGGTATCTACCTGCTATGGGCTGAACTGTGTCATGTCCCACTCCCCCCCCCCACCCCCCCACCACCGCCAGCAAATTCATATGCTGATGCCTTAATCCCAAGTACTTCAGAATATGACTGAATTTGGAGATAGGCCTTCAGAGAGGTGATTAAATTAAAATGAGGCTGTTGGGGTAAGCCCTTATCCAACCCGACAGGTGTTTTCACAAGAAGAGGAAGAGACCCAAGGGGCATGGTCACAGAGGAAAGATGGCAAGAAGGTGGCCTTCTACAGCCAAGGAGAGAGGCCTCAGAAGAAATTAATCGTGCCTGCACCTTGATCTTGGATTTCCAGCCTGTAGAACTGTGAGGAAATACATGTCTGTTGTTTAAGCTACTCAGTCTGTGGTATTTTGTGACAGAAGCCTAGCAAATCAACACCCTACCGCATAGCATTGCGGTGGGGATTCAACGAGACGGAGCATCTAAATTGCTCTACAAAGCTCCTGGCTCCTAAAGTGTCTTCTATTATATGGCCGCTTTTGAATCTACAGCCACTCACTTTCTATACCCCTCATTTGGTAAGCCTTGTGCCAATGCTTGTGAAGGGCTAAGTTCCGGTGAGAGGTAAGTAAGTTCTCTGAGGGCCCAGGTAGTAGATTTCTGACCTCCACATCCAGCCTACCCTAGAAGTGCCTAATCTAGAAGGGCTGCTCAAAAACATTTGTAGAAATAATATTGTTTCAATAATTATCCAGGGACTGGAGTAGGGAACAAGGCAGACAGTCTTCAGGAAGTTTATGGTTTAGTGGGAAAGGGGGAGACACTGATCACGTAACACCTTTTGCCTTCAATCAAGAAGCCAAGCGGACTTGGAATGGAGGTGCTGGCTGGAGTCCTGGTGATCCGTGGGAGAGAAGGCACCAGCTGGTACCCACTGTGTGCCTGCTATGTCCTAGGCATTGGGATAAACAGGCTTCCGTGTTAACGTACACTGTGTTCACAACAGCCCCAAGCAGTTGGCTCTGTTTTTATTTTAGTTCTACAGATGAGAAAACTGAAGCACAGGGAAATAACTTTCCTAGGCCCACACAACTTGTAAGCAGAGTTCACAGCCGAGATTCAAACTCAGACTGTCTAGCATCAGAGCCCCAATTATCTGGAAGAGTGTGCTGACGGAACTCCAGTCAAAGATGGTTCTCTCAGGCTCGCGGCTTTGTTTTCATGGCTGGGCACACAGCCACTGTGACGTGCGGTGGGGGGATTGGTGTCCCCTCTGTGCTATAGAACCAGTCATGGGCAGGGGAGGCAGCACCCATGACAGGTCCCCACACTTTCCTTCTAGCTTTCGAAATGGCTTTGTCCCCTACCTCCTGGACAGGGGACAAGAACAGACCTCAACTAAGAAATGCATCCACAGGAGGGAGTTATATCAATGACTTCTCTTGTTTTCCTCTGGCCACTTGCTTGGTGTAGACAATAGGACAGAAGGGATTTTGCTTGTTTTCCCCACATTTACTGCGTGGTAATGAGATGCTCAGCATAGTGTTAAGTGTTTTCCATCTGAAAGAGGCTCTGTCAAGGCCTAGGAGATAGATCTCAGATCCAAAGGGTTCCAGACCCAGCAAACACTGCAGGGAGGGAGCAGAGGACCAGTGAGGGGCACTCCAAAGCTGTCCCACCAGAGAAAAAGGTCAAGGCCAGAGAGAATTTGTGAAGGTTTTTGGAGCTTTTAGTGTACTATGAGTCCAGCCTCCCTCCCAAAGGGCTAAGTGCCCAGGGAGTGTGGGTATACAGGGTTCCTGGGAGAGCCTGACATGTGCCCCTGAGGCTTGGAAACCTAATCCCAGCCTAGAAAATCAAAACATGAGCTGGGGGCTGGCAGGGGGCTCTGGCTGCAGAGCAGAAGCCTTGTGATTCTAGGGTCAAGTACGCCCCAAATGCTTCCAGTCGGCCAGCTGTGGGTCTCTGAGACGAAGACTGGCATGGGGTCATCCAAGGAGCTGTCCCAAAGGGTGGCCTGGAGGAACAAACAGAGAGCAGCAGAGAGAAGCTAGGGCACTTCCCAAGAAGGAGCAAGCACCAGCCAGAGTAGGAAAGCATTCAGCCTGTTTAGGGGAGCTGGAGGTAAGAGGGAAAGACTCCTCAGAGGCAGGGTCTCCAAGGAACCCAGGAAGGACCCACCAGAGTTTTCCCAGGCCCAAAGAGCACCCCCCCCGCTCCCTTCCCTCTCTTCTTTCCCTGCCCTTCTCAGTTCTGGAAGGGTCAGAAACCCAAGTGGCAATAAGGGTAAGGGGCATAGCTGGAAAGAGAGGAACCAATCACACACCCTCCCCAGCAGCAGGTCCCTGTCCTGCCCAGGCTGCTACCCCTCAAAGCCCAGTCCTCAACACTGGATTTTGGGAGTGATGGTTTGCATGACAAAAGGCTTTTTCAGTTAACCCAAAGCATTCCACCTGTGAAGAAACACCCGCTTTCCTTTAGACAGACCTTCTCTGGTGCATTTTAATGATCTGGATTATTAACATTTCGTGTATCTCTAGCTTTTCCCCACACCTGCAAAATGAGCTTTTACAAGCAGACACTGCACCCTCTTCTCCTTTGGTCCCCTCCACGGACCCGATCACCAGAGACCAGTGTGCTTGATGACTAAAGCACACTTTTCAGGGACACGCCGACCGTATGAAGTGCGCCGCAGTCATGAGCAAGATCAACCCCCTCCATTTTCAGACTGCTCCAGCTGAACAAATACATACACCATCCCTCAGCCTTGTCTCTCCCTGCATTTCAAGCGGTAGGTGGTGCTAATAAAAACCTCGTATGTGTGTAGCACTTTACGGTTCCGAAGCCACCCTCGTCACCTAAAGTCACCCTCCACCCCCCACACCGTCCCAAACCACTCCCCACCCACACGGCTGCTTTTCCTGATGGCCGCCCCGTGCCAGCCCCTGCCTGGGGAGGCCACGTGCCCCCCTGGGGGAGCCCGTGTGTTGTGCGAAGCGTCTCCTCATAAAGAGTCAGCTGGCCAGAAACGTGGGCAGAGAGCGAAGGGCAGCGTGTTCAGGGTGTGTTTATTATGTTCTCACAGCCTTGTTTATAGTAAAGGTGAATGACATTATCCCACTTTGCACAGTAATGAGACAACTCAATGAGGACTCCGTCAGCCAAGCGGTTTACATGGCAGCTGGGCGGCTACGGATCTGTGGTGCACGCCGCGTGACTCAGCTAGGGCTCCCGCGGCTGGAGCGCAAGCCGCCGGCCACCTTTCCCCGCACGCGGCACACGGAAGGTGGCCGAAGGGTCCAAAGGGAGTAACGATCCACAAGGGAGCAGTTTCTCGAGCGGGCCTGGCCCCCAACCCTGGGAAGGCCAGTGGCCCCGTCCTGCAGCCTCCCATCTTGGTCCACGGCATCCCTGGGCGGTCCCGAGAGGCCACAGGGACAGGAAGACATTTCTGCTCTTGGCTTCTTCCTCCACGATCTCAGGCCAAGTGGCACAGGTTCTCAAAGGCAGGGGTGACTTTTGCCACCTCTCCCGCTTCTGACCCGGAGAGACGCATATTTAATGAGGGCTGATGCTCTGCGCACTGAAGGAGAGTGTCAGGTGGAAAATCAGATTCCTCTGCTTTGCGTGGAAGTGGGCACAGACAGGGTCAGGATGGTTCCGGGCGCTCGTGTCGATGGGGACCATCTCTGCCTCTGCCTGTGCCACTTTCACCTCTCCCTTCTGCTTCATGGAGAGGCAGCCGGCACCTCAGCCATTTGTCTTTCCCACCCTGTTCCTTCCTCTTCAGTCTCTCCGCCCCCCCCCCCCCCCCCCCCCCAGCTCTCAACACAATGGATTCGTGTCTTTCCCTCACAGTCCAGGGCCCCGGGGCATGTGCACACCCCGGCCCCCGCTCCCGGAGGCTGGGCCTGCCGCCCGGGGCAGAACACCGTTTCACAGCTTTGGTTTATTCAGAGCAGCAAGTTCTGGGGCGGGCGGGGAGGGGGAGCACCAGAGAATAAAATCAACTAGGAACTTTCATCTGCCCACCCAGCCTGAGACCAAAGAGGCGATCGTGAGGGCTAACAGCAGGCACTGAAGCCCCACTGTGGCCTTGGAAAAGAAAGCTCCAAAGAGCATATTCCTGGGGTGGGTGACCCTCCGATGAGAAACCTGGAAGTTGTCGTGCTTCCGCTATTATTACCCCGACACACCCTTTCCCCTGCTACCTGAGTTTCAACTACCACGTCATCCCATGGCCTTGGATACAGAGGCACAACCAAACGCAGACGGCCAAACACAGACTGCATGAGAGCAAACAGACGAGGGAGCAGCCAAGGAGGCAAGCTTGGAGGAAGCACTGCGAATGAGGCTCAGGATGAGTGGGAAAACCTCTCTTAATCAAATACCTTCCAGAGCTCCCCGCCATCGGCACACCCGCTGCCGAACACTGCATGCAGCTGGAACGTTTTGATCTCAAAGGGGCGAATCAGACTGAGACAGCACAGAGGCAGCCTCCCCGAATCAAGCTCAGGGCTGGTGGGTTCCGGGTGTTGTGCCTGATTGCATCTTGGCTTGCTCCAGCCCTCCTGGCCACACGTTTGCATAAGCTCAGCCCTGCACATCCTCACTCCTCAGGCCAGTGCTTCCTCACCTCACCTGCACGTAGAATCACCTGGGGAGCTCTGAAAACTGCTGATGTCTTCGGTCGTGGCCCCAAGCTGTTCTGGGGTGGGACCTGGACATTTAGATTTCAAAACTCTACAGGTGATTCCAATGAGCAGCCAATGGTGGGAGCCACTGTCTTAGAACATCTTTTTTCAAAGCATGATCTATGGGGACTTACTAAAAATGCAGTTTTCTGGGTCTGAAAACCCAGGTCTTTTGGATCAGCATCTCTGGGTGTGCAACCTGGGAATGAGCACTTGTAACAGGCTTTCTGGGTGAGCCTGGGCATGCTCAGAGGATCCTTCCTCACCCCAAAGGTGCCCCGGGGCTATGAATGGTTGTTACTGATTATGGTCTATTTGGTTTGCCAAAGGCAATGGGAAATCTTACACCTAGCCTAAAAACAGGTTGACGCGCAAGTGGGGCCAAAAGGCCACTTGGGGGTGGAGAGCAGTCCTAAAGATCACAGCTCTGCCTGGCCTCCTGCCCTGGCTTGCCCTGGGTCTTCAGAGGTCCCAGGCCCAGAGCAAGCCTCAAGCCCAGAAGGCAGTCCACAGCACAAGTCTGGCACGAGGACAAAAGGAAGACCTTAAATGGAAGAAGTGGCACCTACAGAGGCCCACCTAGCGAGGCAGATGAGGGCTTGTGGAAGAGGAGATGGGCAAGAGGGCAGGACCAGGAGACATGGACGGTCATGGATGAGGTATGCTTTGATATTGCTCTAGATGTTGTAAACATTTCTCTTTGTTTCGTTACAGACCAAAATCTGGGTTGGCATGACCTAAGTGCCTGAACATAGGCATCAGAGCAGAGAGCTCTGTGCCTTTTGTGGGAAGCAGGACAGAAAGGGTGTGAGGACAGCTTTACCCCACGGGAAGATGGTCTCTGTGGTGTCCTGGACTCATGCTCACAATGGTCTCACACACACACACACGCACGCAGACACTCCACGGGAGTACCATAAATATAGCCATCACATTCCTCTACACACAGACACATGCCCACATACGCTCACGTAGTGGCAAAATTCAGGATACCCAAGCTTGGTCCTTCACGCCTCCCCATCGTGGGAGGAAGTCACTGGGCGCCATGACACCACCATCTGCAGCCTTCATTCCACCAATGGTTGGCAAGAACTCTAGGCCTCAAGTGAGGCCACTGCACGACAGTCTTGTTCAGACTTCTCCTGGGGATAGTGGAAGTGGTAAAAAGGCCCCTCTGAAACATTTCATTTTTCCATAACTCTGTGCCGTTCCAATTTACATGCACCTCATATTCGACAGTAGAGTTGGCAGCAGATGTACATTTCATATGTAAACAATGTTTAAAATACCCTGTTCAAGAATTTGATCATTAAATTAATTCTGGCAGCTTTAGCTAAGAATGGTTTTTTACCAGTGGGGGCAGGGGAACACTACCTGATCTAACTAACAACACCTATTTGAGGCATCGGAGTTCTTGAACATGAGATTTTACAGAGTGCTTTGGTGTGAGGGCTAAGAGGTATGGGTTCTCTCCTTGATGGTTCAGACAGCCTCACCAGCCCTCACTTAACAGATACAATGTGTCATGGCGGAGCAATGGACCCTAACACCAGTGGGACTCAAGAGCCTTCTTGAACTTGTCTAGCTGCAGCCAAGGAAGGAAGAAATTCACACAGTTACTGGACAGGAATGCAAACACTAGAATCCTGTGTACCTAAAGAGGCCCATCACCCCACAAAAGGAGAACGCTTCAGCCCAGTTCTCAATCGCCTGCACGCCAGAGCTTACGCCTAATCGCAGCTATTTCATTTAGTCAAGCTGAAAGTTGTGGAGATCTGCAATGACTCCAAATCCACCGGCTGTGAATTATCCCAATAGTAACTCCACCATATTCTCTACGATTTGGTCCACCTGGAGACCAGCCTCTTCCAGACTCCTCTTCCACTTTCCGGTCTCTCTGCTGAGGATTCATATCCCTGGCACTGCAAATTTGTGCCGTAGTCCACTTTTCTCTCAGGAAGCTAGGGTGCTTTACGCTCACCCTCCAAGGAAGAGTATCCTGACACATTTCCAAAAGGAGCCTCAGGGTACCATGAAAGCATTTTAGGAAGATTCTGCACAGCCAGATGTTCACAGTGATCTTAGCCTCACCTCCTGTTCCATGTTCAATCCCAAAAGGTCAGAGATCAAGAAGGAAGTTGCTGAATAGCCAAGATGGCCCTCATGAGAGAGACCTTTCTAAGAAAGCATGCTCCCAGGAAGCAAGCTGAAGAGTTACAGCCTAAGTTCCCATTCTCCCCCATCATAATTACATGACCTGCATGGAAGGGGGGACAGGGAGAGACAAGGAAAGTATTAGGCACCATGAAAGCTGTCCATGCTATGGGAATTCACCTCCCTTTGCCAAGCTGTCTGTCATTCTAAGAGATCAGTGATGTGTGATGCCACAGGGAGGTGACGGCGGAGAATACATTAAGCAACAGAGAGGTTATATGGCGCCCCATTGCACAAAAGTCTACTGGAGCTATGTTCCCTGGTCATTCGACTTCTGGAATACTTCTTGGTAGAATCAAGGAAGATCTGCAAGCTGTATCTTTCTTAAAAGCAGACGCCACATCAGAAATCATATAAGAGATCTCCCAAGACCCTTCATGGAATTGTGAGGGTAAAAATGTCTTGTGAATTTCCTAGGCTAAGATGGGCAGTGATGACAGCTTTTCACATTGGTCTAGTGGAAATGGAAGAAATAGCCAGCTCCATGAAGTTTGCCCCTTCTCCCAGAGGCCACCTGTCAATGACAGCGTTAGAAACCTGGGATTCCCCACAAACCTCTCTCCTACACTAGCACTGGCCACTACATTGTGACAGCAAATCACCTAGGTGAGCCAGAGTCTTCTAGCTATTCCTCACAGGGGTATAGTACAAGTTAGAGCCAGGAATCCTAACTGAGGAGGGTGTGGAAGTGGTGGGAATTGCATTTGCATTATTTACACATTAGCCCAGCATAGCAAATCTGCCTTCTCAGCAGAAATGACCCAAGGCATTGTGAAGGGCAAGTTGCTGACCCAGAAGGAGGGTAACTGCAGCAAGGTGCTACCGCTAACCAAAACACAAACATGGGTTAATGGAATAGAGTCCGAGCTCTGGTGACTGGATCTTACTTTGGAATGGCCCTTCATCCACTCCTCATCCCCCAGGCTCCCAAACTAAACGCCATTGCTTTTTGAACACCTATGACATTTCACATTAGAATATGGTCTTGGCAGCAAGGGGAGGGGGGAAGCCAGTGATCTCCAAGAGTCCCCATCTGAGGTCTAACTGAGCCTCCTCTGGCTTTGGGACAGCAAATCTAAGTACATTTTGGACCTCAGGAACCTGGGATAAGAGTCTTTCTCCATGAGGCTGTGTACTTTTCCCTGCGCTTGGTCAAAGCAAGTCAGGGATGGCTCTTGCATGTTCTTCCTCGTGGCTTCTCGGGTCTGGAAGTCTATGTTTACCTGGAGACACAAACAGAGAGCATGGTCACAGGCCCTCAAGGGCCAAGGTGCCTGGCAACTGCTCCTAGCTATGTAATAATTACTAATGACAGTATCTTATATATGTAAGCTTAGTCATGCTTTTCAAACTGTTTTCATGGAGGTTATCCCTTTTAATCCCAGCAAGAATCCTGTGAGGTCTGAAGACCAGACATTCTTTGTCTCAATTTACAGATAAGGACACTGAAGAAAAGAGATACTAAAAGGCCGCTCTAAAGCAGTATGGAAAGTTAGTAACAGAGCCAAGGCAAAATCCCAAATCACTTAACTCCTAATCCAGGGGTCTTCATGATGTCAAGCAAAGAGTGAGACTGAAGGTAAGTATTAATGTGGATTCCCTAAAGGAAGCTTGCCCTCTTGTTTGTTCTTAACCACTAAAGAAACAAATGCCCCAGGAGGAGAGATTATGGTTAGAATGAACATCTCTGTTCTAAGCAGCATTTTAAAGGGTCTACAGCATCCTGGGCACTGGGCAAAGACCTCCTACCTCCCAAGTCAAAGAATAATTGAAGAGTCCTAGGTATATAGCACACGAAAATTCGTAGACAGCAAACATTTTGCTTCTATAAAATCCTCCCAAGTAAAATTCTGTTTTATAACTCAGCACAGCCATATATAGAGATTCATTTTATTACTATAAATGATAATAACTTATTATAAAATAATATAAATGACTGTAATGACTCATTAATAGGCAGTGTCAGATGTTGACGAGGTGCTTTATCCCTAATACTCAGAGTAGTCTTGAAAGGTATACTTTCACTTTGGGGCAAATGGGAGTCAGAGAGACTAGATAACTCAGATAAGACCACACAGCTTCTAACTGGTAGAGCTGAGACTGGAATAAGATTCCAAAGTGGATGCTCATCCCATTAACCTGTGCTGCCTTCCACTAGGAAAACTAACATGGATTCAATGGCATCTATCCTTACAGAATCCCTATAGAAACACAGGTCTTGCAGGCACATGTTTGAAAGACAACTAAAGCACTCCTAATAGAGCCCCTCTTTAGAAGCCCTGGGCTGTGCACTTTAGAAGTGATCCTCTTTTCATTAAGAGCCATCGGCGCAGCGAGGCTCAGTTCAGAAGACAGTCCCCAACAAGACTGGCTCAAACCCCCGCCAAGAGAGAGATGTGAGCCAGGAGCCATGGATAGAGGTCTTACAAGACTCTCGCCACCGCCAACACACCTCCCTCGGAGCCTGCACATCCACAAACTCCTCAAAGATCCTATGGGCCTTGGAGACCAGTTTTGCAGTTGATCTGGTCTTCTTGAACTCCTCACAGGCCAGCCAGAATTCTAGGTTCTCCTCGCTGAACTCGGTCTTCAAAAAGGCGCGGAAGGCGGCCACCCCATCTGTGGGTGTGGGGAAGGTGAAAAGGAAGAGAGATAGGAAGAGGCATAAGCTCACGGACTGTAGATGTAAGAGAGAAAGGTAGTAATAATGTGAGACTGGCCCTGATTGTCCAACCCCCACTGCTCCTCCACATCCTCTTGGAGACTCTACCTCTTAAACACATCGGTATCCCTGGAGGAAGGCTCTGCTTCCTACTCAAGGATCAGAGTGATATTAGGGAGAAATGTTTAGGAAGCCACAGTAATAATGACTGTGGGAAACCCTGGTCACTGCTCATCAGCCCTCAGTGGTCACTGTCTGTCCCCTAATGCAGAGTCAGCTGTCCCCTGAGTCTACTGGTGAGCCCATGTTTCTAATGAGGCCAAAGTGATATTCGTAATGCATTCTGAACCCTAATCCAAGTCAACCAGCCTAAAAAAACAATCTTTTACAAGACAAACTACGGGAGGGTGTGAATGCCTCAGGGCAAATCCTTCACTACCAGAAGAACTTCTGAAAGTAAACACCCTACTGAAATTCAGTCGCTGAAGCCATTCTATTGCCTGCAAAAGATTCCCAGCCTCTTTTAAAACCTTTTGAGGCCCCATGTTTTAATGGTTCATCCCATGGATACTTTATTTTAAAAGATCCTGCTTACCAAATTACGTGTTTTAATTAAGATTAACTATAATTTCCTCCCAGTGACTTAATGATGAACACACTTTTTCATTTTTTAAAATCAATGTCATGCAGGGCGCCTGGGTGGCTCAGTCGGTTGAGTGTCCGACTTCGGCTCAGGTCATGATCTCACAGTCCGTGAGTTCGAGCCCCGCGTCGGGCTCTGTGCTGACAGCTCAGAGCCTGGAGCCTGCTTCAGATTCTGTGTCTCCCTGTCTCTCTGCCCCTCCCCTGCTCATACTCTGTCTCTGTCTCAAAAATAAATAAAAACATTTAAAAAAATAGATAAAATAAAATAAAATCAATGTCATGCATATTGCCAAAACAGAGCAACGTGCTCTGATTCTAATCAGAATAAGATGAGCAGGGTTACCACATAGATTTGGAAAACAACATTCATTGATTGCCTATATACTCAGCTAATGTTTTTATATTAAAATATATTTTATGAATTATCTTAACCCTCAACATACTCTTCACTATTCAAATAAGAGCTGCAGCTTTCTACAAACTGTCCTCAGGGGATGGGCAGACATAGCCTAGAATAAAGTGACTGCATTGGTTAAAAATTACTCTGAGGGCACCCGGGTGGCTCAGTTGGTTAAGCGTCTGACTCTTGATTTCAGCTCAGGTCATGATCTTACCATTGCGAGATCGAGCCCCGAGTCAGACTTTGCACTGGGTGTGGAGCCTGCTTGGGATTCTCACTCTCTCTCCCTCTGCCCCTCTCCCACTCTCTCTCTCTCTAATCAAAAGAAAAAAAAAAAAGACTCTGGCTACAATGTTTTCTTTCTTTTCTAAAATTTGTCAAAAGGACAATACGTTAACAGTTCTTAATTCTAAGGGATGGAATCACCTGAGTATCTGAGGCCCACCAATGTGCACCAGGATAATGTGTTGCCCAGGATCATGGATTGGTGGTGCCATGCTGTTGCCATATTTAAATGTTTGTTTTTTCTTTTGTGAAACATTTTCATTTCTCCTAATTAAAGTTATTGGGTATCTTCGTCTTTAAAATGGATGTTATGGGGCACCTGGGTGGCTCCATCAGATGAGCACCTGATTTCAGCTCGGGCCATAACCTCCAGGTTCATGAGTTTGAGCCCTGCATCAGGCTCTGTGCTAACAGCTCAGAGCCTGGAGCCTTCCCAGGCCTCAGATTCTGTATCTCCCTCTCTCTCTGCCACTCTCCCACTTGTGTTCTCTCTCTCTCTCAAAAATAAATGAACATACATTAAAAAAAATAGATGTTATAATTCCCTCATTAGAACAACAGTCAGAAAAACCAAGCCTTTACTTGCAAGGGGCAGGAAATTGGGGTAGAAAAGGGTTTTGATGCAATTCCCAAAGCCAAGCTTTAAATCAAAAAGAAATCTAAGTTTGGAGGCCTGAGTTTCACGTGTTTATCAAAAGCAGAGTAGCCATGAAATTTACCATCTAAGCCAGGACGTTTTTGAGAACGAAGAGGGGCATGCCTATTAATTACACAGAGACAATGGGCATAAACCATGACCACCACAGGCAAAAACCAGGACATACGGTCACCTTAAGACAAGACATATGGTCCTCTAAGACAAGGAGTATGGAGAAAGCAGAATATGATGTAAGGTTGTTTTCCATCAGGGAGGATGTAAATAAAATTGCTCCTGTGCCAGGGAAGGAAGAGGGGGGTAACATGGGTTAGACTCCTATGAGAGGTTGGCTCAGGGCCCCACTCACCCTCATTCCTACACTGGGTTTAAAACCTTGAAGAGGGAGTAGAAATCCAAGATAAAATGAGAATCAAAGACAGCATGAAACACTAACGTGGCAATGATTAGGCAGAGAGATGGCTAGAGAATCACTCATTCAATGATTTCTTTTATAAACTACTAATGCACAAAACACTTACATCAGAAAACAGGTCATAAAATCCCTGCCCATAAAAACCCTTGTGGATGCTCTTTTTTCCATACCTTGTGTCCTCCAAGTTCTTACGAAGGTAATCCAGAAGTTTCCACAGGCTCTGAGGAACTCAGACCTGAGAGCTAGCCTGCCTGCCTGCCAGGAGATTGCCATTGCTTGCAGAAGAGGCACCTGTAGCAGGGGCTAGAGGCACCTGTAGCAGGGGCTAGAGGCAGAGGCAGGGTAGAATACCATTTGGAGCTGTGGAAGCCTCCAAAGAGATTCAGTGCCCATGAGAGCCAAGGCAGAGCTGGCTCAGCAAGGTGGTCTCTAAGCAGCGGATGGACACTATCAGTGGATGCAAGGAGGACCTAAAGACCACAGGCCAAAGGCCTTCTCCGGCTGCTTTTCCACTGTGGGCAGGGCGTGGGAAGGAAAGGGCAGGGAGAGAATGCTAAAACACTGCATTTATCTAAAACAGTAAATTCAGGGGCGCCTGGGTGGCTCATTCGGTTAACCACCTGACCTTCAACTCAGGTCATGATCTCACGGCTCATGAGTTTGAGCCCCGCGTTGGGCTCCGTGCTGACAGCTCAGAGCCTAGAGCCTGCCTTGGATTTTGTGTCTCCCTCTCTCTCTGCCTTACTCCCCCCCTCCCTCACTCTCTCTCTCTCAAAAATAAATAAACATTAAAAAAAACATTAAAAGAGTAAATTCAAAGTGACTTGGAAGAGTTACTTGGACGAGCCTGTTGTTTTTAAATCAGAAGAGACTAAATAAATACCTTGAATGGCAAAGCTGAAAGTTTGCTGTTAATGTTAGATTTTGTGTTATTTTCCATTGAACAAAAACAAGTGCTTGCGAGCAACCTGAATCAAGTTACAGATAAAGAAAGAACATTACCTTTCTGCCTTCACCGATGGCATTGGTGAAGAGAACGCTGCTCGGGAAACCATCCATGCTAGACAAGATGCAGACATTATCTCCTTTCATCAAAGTCTCAACTGTGTTAGGCCTTTGTGCAGATTAAAAAAGAGAGAGCACCTGCAAAGTGCCCTCGGGAATATTGCTGAACTTTTCTCAATTGTATAGAGCAAGAAGCTTGGAGGAGGGGCTTGACAGAGTTCACACAGGTAATACTATGTAGCATTAAAAATATAAGGTATACTGGGGCGCCTGGGTGGCGCAGTCGGTTAAGCGTCCGACTTCAGCCAGGTCACGATCTCGCGGTCCGTGAGTTCGAGCCCCGCGTCAGGCTCTGGCTGATGGCTCAGAGCCTGGAGCCTGTTTCCGATTCTGTGTCTCCCTCTCTCTCTGCCCCTCCCCCATTCATGCTCTGTCTCTCTCTGTCCCAAAAATGAATAAACATTGAAAAAAAAATTAAAAAAAAAAGAATAAGGTATACTAATTCCCAATCCAACACAGCAATAATGCCACCTCCACCCATCCATTCACTCATTCGCACACACCCATTATGGGACCCAGGCATTCTGCGAGGGGCTAAAAAACAGGCACAACGAAGCCCTCAGAACTTACAGTGAGAGACTATTTGAGCCAAGAAAACATAATTTGGTAATTACGGTATACATGAAGAGTGGTATGACAGGGAAAGCAGAGGTTGCTAGGAAAGTACCCAGAAGGGATGCCTGAGCCAGACCTAAGGAGGAAAGGCAAGATGTGCAGGAGGGAGAAGCTTCTAAGCCGAGATGTGAAGTTGAAGAGCCAGAAGCTAAGTGAAAGAAGGGAAGAGAAGGTGGAGAAGAGTCTGGCAGGAAGGGGGAGCCACACAAGTGAAGGCCTAGAATTAAGAGTGTTCGAGTAATTAGAAATAGTTCAAGAAGATTAGTGTTTAATAATAATAATAATAATAACAGCAACAATAATAATAATGTTAACAATTATTGGGGTGCCTGGGTGGCTCAGTCAGTTAAGCATCCGACTATTGATTTTGGCCCAGGTCATGATCTCATGGTTCGGGAGTTCAAGCCCAGAGTTGGGTTCTGTACTGACAGCACAGAGTCTGTGGGGATTTTCTCTCTCTCTCTCCTTCTCTCTCTCTCTCTCTCTCTCTCTCTGCCCCTCCCCTGTTCTCACTCTCTCTCCAAATAAAAAAAACATTAAAAAAAATAATGTAAACAATTATTGAGCCCACTCATAAGATACATCAAGAGGTCTGTGAAAGAGCCTGAGAGATAGAAGGATAACACAGCACTGCAAAAAGCCAGGGAAGCGAATGTTTCAAGGAGGAGGAAGCGGCCACATGTCCAGCACTACCCAGAGTCAAGCTAGCTATGGGCTGAGATGTGGCTGTTGGATTCAGTGGTGAGATTCAGCAACCATGGGAAGGAGCAGCTTTAGTGGTGTAACGGGGATCCTGGTCACACTGTGGTGAACGTGGTGGTGAATGAGAGGAGAGGAAGCAGAAAACAGTGAACTCAGATGCCTCTTGCAAGAAGGGGAGTAGAAAGATCAGACAGCTTTACTAGAAGGAAACAGGAGGTCAGGAAAAAATGCGGTTTTCTGTGTTTTTGTTTTTTGTTTTGTTAGTCTTGAGTATGTTCGATGTGGATCTAATCAGAAAAGACTGGTTGAATAGGAGGAGTTGAAATTAAAGGAAAGAGTTTAACTAATAAAATGTTTCCCCTAGGAAGGTAGAGAAGTAAGCCTGAGAACAGAATTATGATGGAGAGAAGAGGGCTGCGTGTGGACACCAGGAAGTTTCTAGTTTGGGTGCCAGAAAATGAAGGAAGGAGTTCCTGTCTGATTTTAGCAGGAGAAGGTGGTGGGACCTAGGGATGGTAGGGTTTTATTTTGATGTATTTATTTGGGATTTGGGGCAGGGAGTTTTATCTATTTACTATATGCCATACTTTTTGCTGGAGATTTTGCAAACACTAGCTCAATTTATTTTCACAACAATGCTGATCCATAGATAGTAGCACTCTCATTTTCCAAATGAAGACATAAGGCTTACTTACAGAAGTCGAAGCAATGTCCCAGTTACACAGCTGGCAAGAAAAGCCAAGTTTCCCTACCAGGTCCCTATGACTCCAAAGCAAGATCTTTCCAGATGTATTGCAGGCAGAAGGAAAAGAGCAAGGGAAGATAAAAGATTAAAGAAACAAAAGAATGTACCTGGTGAAGGAAAATTCTGGAGAAGGAGGGGGACCCAGAAGAAGTAGAAGAACTTGTGCTCCTTAAAATCAGAAGTAGAGTAAAAGAAAGTAGGGTGGATGAAGACGGAAAGAATTGGTCAGGGAAGGGACATATCTGAGATACGTAAGTTTGAACAGCCTTGATCTTCGTTAATTTGCGGTGAAGTCCCTGTGAAGGTGGTCTGCCTCCATATGCTAGGTTTGCAGGATACGACATGAGTAAATCAAATGAAGTCACCACCTCACAGAACTCAAAAGCTAGTCTAGGGTCACAGATAGTGAGCAATAATTTAAGATAATTAATTTAATAATTATAAGTCCAGTGTGTGTGGTAGGGGTTTGGGAAGGGTTGACAACAGCTACTTTGGAAAAATGAATAGGAACATGATAAGAAACAGGAAAACACTTGTAAAGTCCTAGGTTCTAGTTCCTGGACAAGGTTACGATGCACCAAGAAGGAAGCAAGAACTTTTAGTTTGGAGATGTGCCTCTCAGTCAAAGAAAGGACCATCAGGTCCAGGTTGGTAAAGGAAGCTTAAACCCAGAGAACAGCAGGATTTAGGATCTAAACATTGGGACATAGGAAAAGGGGAGAAGGATAAACAGGAGGTTTAAAAAAAGTTGAAGTTAGAGGAGGAATCTTGAAGACAACCACCGCAGGCACTGATCGAGCACTTTGGGCCAGGCACTGCATTAAATGCTTTAGGTACCTCTGGCATACTTATAGCATAGGTCCTCATATTATTGCCATTTGTAGAGAAGTAAGTGAAGCTTAGAGAAGTTAAATAACTTGCCTGAGGTCACATGATTAATAAGTGGCATGGATACCAAATTATAAAGCAGGTGTTCTTATGTGAGTCAGGAGTCCAGTCTCCAGCTCTGCATCACGGTGGGGCCCAAACGATGCCTGCACCAGCAATGGCTGGGGGGGGGGGGGGGAATGGAGGGAGTGCTATCTCAGCCCAAGACAAGGGGGCCATGAGTAACTTCATGGATGGTGAGGTTTCCAGGAATGATGGCAATAGATAAGATGGGGAGAAATCGAAAGAGTCCCTGTGGAAGGCAGAGTTGTATCTTGGATAGAAGAACAACCTAGAGACAAGGATGGGCACTGGATTACATTAGAAGCCATGGAGACGGACTCAGGAGGAATGGGGATTTGAAGTAAATGTATGGCAAACTCATACCCAGCTCATGACTTCCTGTCAGCTTCACTGAGGCAGCCTACAGAACCTTTCTGGTCCCACCCGGGATGGGAGCACCACTGTCCCAGTTGGGAGCATCCCTTCTGATCAGAATCAGGCCCATAATTAGCTCTATGACCTTGGACAACACATTCGACTTCCCTGGGTCTCAGCATCTTCATCTGTAAAGTGAGGGGTTGGATCTTATTAACTCTCCCTGGGGAAGAGTCTGCTCTGCGATCCCTTTGCAAGTCAGGCCTGCACCAGACACAGCTCTTAGCTGATTGTTTTCTGTCCTCCTCCTCAGCAACATCATCACCACAATGCACTGAGGATTTACCCCGAACCAGTTCTGCATTGTCCAATCTACATATGTCAACTCACTCAATCTTCACACCAACCCTATTATCAAGGCAGAGGTTCTGGAGTCAGAGAGCCCATCTGGGTCCGAATCTGTGCGACCTCAGAAAGTGTCCTCACATCTTGAAGCCCACATCATCTCATCTGTAAAATGGGAATAATGCTGGGACTTACTGCACCGGATTGTTCTGAGAACTGAATGAGGTGATCCACGTAAAAGTGCCCAACGCTCATTACAAGCAGTCAGTAAATGTTAGCTCGGACGGGAGTTTGTCTCACAAAGAGAGAAAGTGAGACTTGGAGAGTTTGGGTTCAATGTTTGGAGTCACATGGCCAGTAACAGGAGACAGTGGGTTCACACACATCTGTGTGACTTCAGAGCCCCCTCTGCCTGTGTCTCCTCTCGTGATCGCCGGAGAACCTCACGTCATCTCTTCCTTCAAAGGAGGGATGGACAATAACCCCAAATCAAGCTGTCGCACTGAAAGTACATCACAGTGGGGCAAATGTGACACCTAGCTTACAGAGCTGGAGATTCTCCCACAGGAGGACACCTGCCATCACCTTATCTGTGGTGACAACGGAGGCCTAAACTCTCTTCTTCCCGCAGCACCTCCCTGAGCATCCTTCCCGAGACACAGCAGCGTCACATAGAGCAGACTGGCACATTCCCCAACGGTGGCCTGGGGACACTGTAACAAAGCATGGCTGAGTGACCTTGTAAAGATGCCGAGCGCTTTCAGGCAGCCTCAACCCAAAAATGCGGTCATCTGCATTTCCAGGGCTGGTTTCAGACACAGTGGGAGGGGAACCAAAGCAAAATATGGCTCTTAAAATTTGTCAGGGATTTCAAAGGAAGAGCTTGAGGAGAGATGGGGAGGGTCCAGACCTGAGAAGCAGTAGCGTCTAGAGAACAGATTGTGGTAAAGAAAAAGCTCACAAAGCTCTGCACAGACTGTGCCTGCCCACAGCCCTCCTCCTCTGCTCCCCCACCCCTCTCCACCCCGATCTCTCACCACCCTCCATATTCCCAGGGCTGGCTCTGGAGGCAGGGGTGAGGGTCACTGTGCAAAGAAAAACTTCACCTGGGAACAATGGATGTGAGAAGGGGTGGGAGCCCCTCCCCCTCCCAGAGCAGATGGCGGGAGTGGGCTTTGTGTACAGACCACCTGGCCCACCTTTCCCGCTTCTGGGACCCAGCAAAGGAACGGGATGGGACCAGAGCCAGAGCCATTCCTCCTCGTCAGCTACATCCTTTCTTCCTCCTTCCATCCCCTCCCACCTCATCCCGGCAAACTCTCTGTCTGGTCCTCGCCTGACTCTTCAGCATCTTTTCCCAGCGTCTCTCCCTTTTCTTCTGTCCTCTGTCTCTTGTTGCCCCTCCTCCCCTCTTCCCCCTTCCTTCTTTCTACCAGGACCCTCTCCTTCCCTTCTGCTTCTCCATAAACTGCAGTTGGTTAGAATGAAGGATGCCAGTTTATCTCTGAAAGGCTCATGAGCATTTACGGGCATCTCTCAGCATGACCTGCTTTGCATGAGCTGTGCTCTCCAGCCTGGGGCCCTGTGCATGCCAGACCCTGCTCCCTCCCAGATACCCAGGTCCTGGAGTTTCTGAGTCCCCACAGATCCCAAGTAGAAGGAAAGAGTGACTACTTTCTGATCCCTGGAGCCATTCTGCCTGGGATTGTGCCCTGGCTCTGACACACACTAGCTAGGTGTGACCTTGGGCACTATGCTTAACCTCTCTGTGCCTCAGTTCCCTCATCTGTGAAATGCAGATCCTAACAGTACCTGCTCCATGGAGCTTTGGGGGTGAAGGGAGTTAGGACACGCAGGGCCCGACACTCAGGGAGTGCTCCATGCGAGTTAGTGACCATGAAGCCTGTATTTTGGGGCTTAAGGTGCCATCATACAGAATAAACATGCCTAATGCCCCAAGACAAACCTGGTAACTTAAAGGTGGTGGGTGGTGAATAGTTCAGGAAGATGAGAGAGAAACAAAAGGATCTGTCTTTTTTTTTTTTAATTTCATTTTTTTTTATTTCATTTTGGTTTTCTCTGTATGACATTCTAAGAAGTCAAGGCTCTATGAACATTACACATCTTTTTGAAATTAGTGTCTATCTAGTGCAGGAAGGGAGAGGCTCGTGTCCAGAATTCCTGGAACACTCAGCAGAATCTTGGCATCCCCCTGGGCATGCACAGAATCTCCAAGAACATACCCGTGGCCACACGTGCTGCCTGCTGCCGGCATCTTCCTCTTAGTTCTGTGATGCAGGGTGCTTACATAAGAACCGAAACTGGGTCACTACGAATGAGCAGTACAGCTGGTGCAGCGGGGAGGGTGGCTTAGGTAATAGTTCGATGTCCAGGAGCCCTGATTCAGCTGGCATGGGGTGGGCTGGAGCCCAGCTCAGTTCCCAGGCTTCGAAAAACACAAGATCGCAAGAAATATTTTGGGGGTACCTCTCTGTTTACCAAAGTGCATCTCTTGCATCCCTGATCAATAGGAAAAAATAAACTGGTGAATGGGTTTCAATGTCAGAGGATAAGAAAGGCAAATTTATTTATAAAATCCAGGATGCATATACTAATGGTGAAGTCAAAAATCTCTTTGATGCAGAACTGAGTTCACTCCTCTGAAATCTGTGATGAGAACAGCGTTAGGATCAAAGTCTTTCTTTTGTGTTATCTATAAAATAAAGGTTTTTAAACAAATAACTGGGACTTAGCAAGGTTTAGGTAAAGAGATTATTTAGAGGACAAACTATTTCCAGTTACTGACATTTATTGGCAAGCAACTGGCATGCTAATTATACTTCAGCCTTGTGATTAACATAATTTTCTTCAATGATCTTCACTTTGTTAGTGTACGTATAGCAAAATGGTATGCTATAACAGTAGTAGGATTTGACAGGTGTTAGACTCTTCGAGCCAGAAAGGACATGAGAGATTAAGGCCTACACTGGACACAAAGAAATGGTGAGGCTCTAAGGTTGGATGGTTTCTTATTCCTAGGACGTGGTAGCAGAAGCCTAAGGACAGCCTGGGTCTTACAACTCCTATTCCAATGTTCTTTTCTATTTTATCAAGCAGAAGCTAGGTCAAGTAACAACAATGACAAAAACCAAGCTAGGGCCTGTATCCACAACTAGTATAAGAACTTAGCAAGGAGTTTTCTATTGAAAGGGAAACAAAGAAAAATGTCCCTAATGGGTAAAAGCATTCACAAATGACTGCTTTAATACAAGGGAAGTGTTACAAAGCTCCAGGTACACCAGTCCATCACCTAAAAGGTTCCCAAAATTAAATGTCCAGGAATATTTATCTAATTAGTTTGATACAGGAACACTGCAGGGAGTCTCAAAGAGGGACCACATCAGATTCGTCTGCTGGGTTGTTAAAAACTACATCCCCAGGGGGGATTCTCTCACATACACTGAAGGGAAATTGGGAAGGGATGAGGAAAGGATACCAAAAGCTCATGACACGAAGGGGGTGAGGTATTATGGAATATGAATAAGCGCCCCCCCCCCCGATTCTAATACAGTCCCCACCCAACCCTCATGTTCAACCCCCAGCTGCCAATGGAAAGAAGCTGATGCCATTTCTAGCATACAGAAAGCATGAAATCCGTTTCCTCGATGAATTTAATGTTGTGTTATAACAAAAATAATTAAAAGAGTTCTCTTTTGTGGAGCCCTTCTACGTCATGTTATCATACTTAGCATTTCACAACCATAGCCACATTTAAATCTCAAACAACTATGCAAGGCAAGGCTTATCATTCCCCTTTTACAGATGAGGAAAGCGAGGTTTAGAGAAGTTGTGTAATTTGCCCAAGGTCACAGAGCCAGTAAGCGACAGAATGGATGTTGGAGGCCCATCCAATTGCTTTTCATTCAAACCTTTTCCAGCAGACTTTGAATAGTTACCTTATCTATTCCTGGCACTTCTTCTATAAAGGCTAAATGCACCCACATTCCTGGGTGCAAGTAAAGATCATAACAATGTAGAGAGGTTGGCAAAGAGGAAGAGAAACTTCTTTTCCAACCATGTCTCCTTCACATACCTCTTTCTAACCCTTAGCCTCAGTTTATCCAGAAAACACACTTGCCATCTTTGTTTATTTACGGCAAACACCGTCCACCATACCCGCTGCATAGGTAGCATCATACCATCAAAGGGTTGTGCTGCCTTAGAACTTTGGAAGGCTGTAACACAGTCTTCAGTGTGTTTCTTGGAAAGCACAGGCCACCTGTGTCACCAAGATGCTCCAGATTCATCGCTTTACGTACTTATGTTTTAGAGTGTTTCTCAAGATTTAGTGGGCATAAATATTACTGGAGGGCTTGAGGAAAAACAAATTACTGAGTCCCACCCCTAGAGATTCTGCCTCCATCGGTCTGAGACCAAACCCCAGAATTTTCACTTCTTACAAGTACCCAGCAGCTGCTGGGGCTGCTTTCTTTGGATCACACTTTGAGTAACACTGTTCCAGAATTTTTTGGCTTGGAGAAGGATGTGGGGAGGGCTATGCAATGAATGGAAACCTGATACTTAAACTGTACATTCTAAAGTTAATGACCATTTGGATGAATAATTAAGGAATTTCATTAGCTCATAATCTTAACGTTGTTGTTTGTTTTGGGTTTTCTGCTTGGTTGCTGTGTGACCAGATCAAGTCATTATATTTTTCTATATCTCAATCATTATCCCAAAGAGGCCAATTTTTAAAAACCAACAGCTTCCTTATTTATTGGTCTCCTTTTCTTAGAGGTGGATACTAACTCTGTGAATGCAAAAGAGCTTTCAATTATACTATTCCACTCGCCTGACATTCCCTGGGCCTGGTGGGGACAGGTCAGCACAGACCCTCCATGCTCTGGGCAAACAATGCAACAAAGCCAAGGACCAAATGGATGCCCAGGGTGAGGTGTTCTGTCATCCAGGTATAGGATCAGGCTAAAAAAAGTGAGTGAGAGAAAGGGGAAGAAACCCTGTCTACACTTTTCTCTTAAAACTGGAATGAATCCAACTTTTATGTGAAAACACACACACACATACACACACACACACACACACACAAAGGAAGGAGGGAGGAAGGAAGGAAGGAAGGAAAGAGGAAGATTCAGAGTTTGAACTGAATCAGAGTTCAGGACTGAGGGTCCCACTAAAAGTTGGACACGAACATCAGGAGGAAATCAAAGCACACAATTTTGTGCCTACTCTCCCGTAACCCGTCAGAAAAGAATTCTCCCACAAACTGGGAGTCTTTGCTGTCCTGGGTATGAGGTGCAGAGGCAGGAAGTCTTCTCGATGTGTACATGTACATGCACACACACACGCATACACACAAACCCTCCAGGGCAGTGTAAGGAGCACAGCTCACAGACACCAAGTCTAACTGTCCCTGGATGAGCAGGAAAAAGACACCAAATTAACCCACGTTAGAAATCCTTCTTTGGCTGATCAAGTCACCAGCAATTTCATTTTTCATTTGTTAGTTGGGGGAAAAAAAAGAAGCCCTCAGCAAGTGGCTGTCCCCCAGACCTCCATGGTGTCTCTTCAGCTTGGTCCTGCACTTGTAAGCAAATGTGATTGGAAATCAAACTGGTCCAAATATTTGCTTTCCAGATTTTTCTCTTTCTAAAGTTTAAAAAATGAAGTTTCTTTCTTCTTTTCCTGAGGTTTGAGCCTGAGAAGAGCTCCCTACATGGTGGGACCCTGTCGAGGAGGGAAGGCTTCGTAACCCAGGTGCTTCAGCCCCTCATTTGGTTGCCTGAACAATTTCAGCTTTGAAGCAGCTTTACGTAACCCTGCAGGCAGCGCTGACTCAAACCACCTGCCGTAGGTGTTTGGTTATGGCTCAGTCTCCAGGATTGCTACAGACAGCATCCTAGAACAAGAGGGTAGTCCTGGATCCAGTCTCTGAAACACCGTATTCCAGATCCTTCATTGTAGAGATGAAGAACCAGATTTTCCAAGAGATTGAGGGACTCCATCAAGGCTGCCCAGCTATTTAGAAGCAGAACCGGGTTAAAATCATTCGGACACAGGTCTGACTACCAGCTAATGTTCTTAATTGTGCAGAAGCACATTCTCCAATTAAGTGCAAACAATGCTCTAAACTAAAAACAGACCCACTGCTGCCAGGTCAGTAAGGACTTCTAATACTGACAAAATGGAATTTAAGAGGAACACCCAATATCAGGATTCTATCTGAAATCTTGAAACTCCCTAGCCTGTAGTCAGCACACTATTATTTCTTATGTCCACGTCTCAGAAGGCTGCATTCTCCACCAGGGAGTTCCTGTCCTGTCCACCCCCAACCAACTGCTTAGCACAGACTTCAAACATAATGAACACTTAGTACACCTTTATTGAAATAAATGAGTGCCCAAAACACTCAAGCACAGTAGGGAAGGTAAAGATGCTCTATAAACTGAGAATGGGGGAAAAAAAGAATTATCTGAAATAGAAAACTCAGGGAGGACAGTTGCCTACATACAGAGGATTACCAGGGGGGTGGGTTCTAGACTAAAGCACATTGTTTCTGGAGCTCATTCGTGATTCTCCTTTCTTTACTTTTTAGGACATTTTGCTATCTTAATTGAAAGCCCTGCACACCTCTGATCAACCACTGTCCCTCCTGAGGGACCAGCACACATGCAATCCCTTTGGAAAAGCTTAATCAGCCCTAATTGAGTCACAGCATTAACCCAAATTAATTAGACTTTAAGAAAGTTGTCAACACCCTTCAAGGTAACCTGGGCTCCAACTCCTCCCTAGCCTTCACAGGGAGAAGGCTACGGAAATTCTGCCAGTGACCTGTGAATACAGGCCTCTTTCTTCTCAAAGATGTTCGCTCATTGGCTTTTTATTTCTATGCTAAACAGAAATCAAAACAGAACATCAGACTCCAGGAAGGATCACAGAACCTCCAAGTCCAAAACAACCTATTTCTGTTGTGCCTTGACAAAGAAGCAACGTGGTGGCCCCTTAGTGGAATCCCCATCTCAGAAAGGAGTAACTGCCTTCCTGGAAACCAAATACATCCAGGATGGAAGGAGAACCAAGTGTCTGCAGCTCTAAAAGTCACTGAATAAAACAAATAAAAGTAAACCTTTTAATCTCCAGGTCTTGTCACTGCAGCAGTTCAAATATACCCTAAGATTCCATCCGCTAATTTAATGACCATAAGCTTTGTCTCTAATGGCTCAGCATTAATAACTGGCAGCCAAATTTGCAAACTTATTCTTAAGGCACATTTATTTTGCATTTGATAAATAAGCATCATTAAAAAAAATACCACCATATTCTTACACAACACCTTTAAGCAGAAAACCCCAATAAAGGTGTCTTCTTGTGAAGATTCTCATAACCAGGTGACAGGTAGCACACAGGTGTTTCTATCACCATTTCAGAATGAGGAAACAGCCTCAGGGACTTGAACTAAGTGAGTCAGTTATGAGGCTGAAATAGAAACCAAACTTCAAGATGACCTTGAAGTAAATCCAGCCAGGAAAGAAGGTGTAAATTAATAGTGACACTTGTCTAGCCTAATGTGACTCCAGAAAACAAGTCAAAAAAATAGCCTCATAAAAACAAGCCTTCCTGCCAAATCCAAAGTATTATTGAACATATGCCATTACCTTGGCAAATTTACCACAGAAGCTGGCTGTTTGGGGTACAGCCACATGTCACACACACTCTACCTATGCTGGCTTGTTTTCCTTCCTGAGTGTAGTCCACAGAACACTCAAATGACTATGTGTCTCACGAAACTACTTGCTACAATATATGCTTAGTCTTAGATCTCACATTTCATTTTAAAATCTGTTCAAGAGCATTTGTTAACTAGTTTACTAGGATCAGGGGCATAGTTAGAGGGAACAGCCCATCCAGCAGAGAGAAAAACCAGTTCTAAAGACATCTGAGGATTGGGGGACTCCATCAAGGCCACTCAATTACCTAGTAGCCGAGCTGGGTCAAAATCCAGAACATAGGTCTGAATATCAGCCAATGCCCTTAACCTCCTCTTACAAAAATCAAGTTCCCCAATTAAGTGGAAACAAGACTCTAAGCTAAAAGCTACCCTTCTGTACCCAGATCAATCAGGATTTCTACTATTGGCAGGAAGGGTATAAAAGGAACTCTGAAGGTCTGGGTAAAACCTTTCCTCTGCAAAAGACCCTCTTCTCTTCCTCACCCCTGCTCGCCCACTCCTATGTATTTCTTGCCACTAGGATTTCTTTTTTTGTTTTTTAAGTTTTATTTATTTATTTTGAGAGAGAGCGAGAGAGAGAACATGAGCAGGGGGAGGGAGGGGTAAAAAGAGAGAGGGAGAGAAAGAATCCTAAGCAGGGGCTCGAACCCATGAACTGAACCCTGAGATCATGATGTGAGCCAAGATCAAGAGTCGGGGCTTAACCGACTAAATTGCCCAGACACCCCACCAGTAGAATTTCAAAGCCTGATAATTTTGGACTTGCTTATGATGAGAAAAAAGCAAGAGCTGGAGAGTTTGGCCGTCGTCAAAGCACCCTTCCCACCCCAAAATATGCATGATTACGTCTGTATCTGTTGGGGGACAAAAGGGATGAGAAATGAGGAAAAGGGAAAACAGAAAAGAAGGGGCAGCAGAAATATGTTCTAGGAAAAACCACACCCATCCAGAAACTGAGGAGTGTGATACAGCCGGAGTAGTAAAGCCCCAAAATAAAAAGCAACAAGAAAACACAAAACTATGCCAACTCAAGAGACTAACAAAACGCACAGAATATACATTTGATGGATGAGTAACCCAAGGCTCTCCAGGGACTTGGAGGGAGGTCATTTAATTTTATAAACAAGATCTGGGGTGGAAACTAGATGGTCATTCCCACTGAGCCCATCACTCCAACTCCCTAAACTGAATTCTTTCTTGCCAGAACTGCTGAAAATATGAAGGCTTCTTGGGACCATACTTTCAACCCAGAATGCAGGAAAGAAGGCCCTCTTCCCACTACACTTAAACTGTGTTTTGTTATCCATCTACTTCTCTAAGCAGGAGGCTCTGTGAGGGCAGGGACCTGAGCTGTGTGGGGCACCCAGTACAGTACCTGGATCATGGTGGGAATTTGGTGCATCTTTTGTTAAACGGGTGATTTGCTGCGACACAATGAGACCTGACTCTACTTACACTTATGGGAGAGAAGCACGTCAAAGGAATCTGCCCACCTCGTGGCTTCTTCTGTGGATAGTCTCCTAGGAAAGAAGAAACATCTCTCTTGAATATTTCTGAAATGACCCCCACCCCCGCCCCGCCATCAGCAACCATTGAGATTTGCTCAGGCAAACAAATCAGAACAATGAGAGGAAGGGGTACAGACGAAGAACCACACCTGGATTCCTACAGTTCTGTCACTGTCGATGGGTACATTCTTAAGTAACTGATGGCAAACCTCAGTACTGGAATTCAGTGTGTTGAGTACATTAGGTTTCAGTCTAAAAAACCAAGCTAAGTAAGCACATGATATAAAGATGCCAAGACAACCATGGAAAGAAACCAGCCTTAGAGTCAGAAAAGGTAGGCTGAGCTCCTGACTCCATATTTTACTGTGACATAAACCTCTTCACCTGTGCAATGGGTATCATGATGCACATCCCAGAACCTCGAAGGGTTAAAGGAGGTAACATCTAGGACATCATTTAACACAGTACTTGCACAGTACAAGAACTGAATCCAGATTATCTGAACCTAAACACATTTTTAGAGTATTTTTGAGTGCTTGTTTCCAAACTAAGAGCTCAGATGGCCAACTAAGTAGAACCAGGGAGTATCCTTCATCACAGATTCGTAAGAGTGGTGGATAATATGGTTCTCTTAAAAGTAAAAAGAGCTGGTGGCACCTGGGTGGCTCAGTCAGTTAAGCGTCCAACTTCAGCTGAGGTTATAATCTCGTTTGTGGGTTCGAGCCCCACTGTGCTGACAGCTCGGAGCCTGGAGCCCGCTTTGGATTCTGTGTCTCCCTCCCTCTCTGTCCCTCCCCGACTCACACTCTGTCTTTCTCTCAAAAATAAAGAAACATTAAAAAAAAAAAGTAAAAACAGGGTTCCTATTCTGAATTAAATCATGCATTTTGAAAAGGAAAGTACACGTCCACGCACTCGCGTTTAGGGATATAAAAGAAGCTGCCAAGTGGCAGGGATTTACTGTCACCCGGCTCATCTGGTCAACAACTCAATAGAGAAGAACAGGTCCTACAGCCCTGAGGTGGGCACCCCATGGTGAGCCCCCTGGGAATGCCAGGTGGCCGCACTACTCACTTTAGAGCACGGTTGGGTTTGTCGGGAAGAATAGCTGTGAAATCACTACACGAGTCTGACTTGTGAGACAGGCATCCCAGGCGGGTCCTCATCCCTTTGTTCCTGCAACAACACAGGGCAGAAGGACGGGGAACTGTTGTGATT
The DNA here is from genome assembly GCF_018350175.1 of Felis catus. NCBI lineage: Eukaryota > Metazoa > Chordata > Mammalia > Carnivora > Felidae > Felis > Felis catus. Next base: position 25,400,074 of record NC_058384.1, on the reverse strand, counting down.
GTACCTGTCAGCTCTAGAAAGGCCCCCCGGAACTGCTGCTGCAGGAGCCTCAGCTGCCTCCCCTGACCCCCCATCCTGCCCCAGGCGCTCCCTAAAGATTTCATGAACAAGAGGAGAGATACCTAGAAGATCAAGGGATATACTCACTCCCTAACTTGACTACTGGAATGGTAATAGGTACCCTACCCCCTAGAGGCTTAAGGCTTTTTCAAAGCTACATTCAACTTGATAGTAAGTCAATGAAGGTCATTAGCTTGGAAGAATTTCTAAATTGGGATTCTCTGTAGGGAAAGGAAATACGGGCGAAGACAAAATAACAATCCACATTTTGCTCTCCCACTAGGAGGGCAAAGGAGCAACAGCAGCAGTTTCTGATTGCAAAGCCTTGGAAGTGGTACCCACACGGAGGGTAGAGAGTTGTTCGCATAAGACAGGGGTGCTGACCACAGAATCTCAGCACACAAATGAAGCTTTAAGGCAAATTAATTCTGACTCAGGTTCTCCCCACTCATCCCAAAACCTGGGGGGATATATATATATACATATACATAAATGGCTACGGACCAGCAAGGACCAACACCCATAGGTGACTACAATGAATGGTCAAGAACCAGGACCCCTTTCTCAGTTCTTTCATGGACTTCACTCATCTCTCATATTCCTACTCATATTCTGGCTTATCTCAATCAGCATGTTTACAATTTTAACACATATGTGTAAAATTCTTGTACTTTTTATTTTCCTAAGACGTTTAAAGGTTCTCTGTTATGGAGAATCCAATGGGAAATTACGCGAATGTCTCTTTCCGACTTACAACATTAGTGCCTTTTAACCTTTAACCAGAGATCAGCAAACTACGGCCCCACAAGATGCCTGTTTGTGTAAATAAAGTTTACTGGAACACGACAGCACCCATTCATTTCCATATTGTCTAAAGCTGCTTTCAAGCAGGAGGGCAGAGTTGGATGGTTACAATACAGACTGTATAAAACTCAAAATATTTACTCTCTGTCCCTTGACAGAGTAAGTTTACTGACCCTGGACCTTTAACCGTGGCAGCTCCTCGCATGCAGAGCAAAGGTAAGCGGGAAGGGTTTGGGGTAATCAAATCAGGACTTTGGAGTGACCTAAAAGGGCACCGCCACATGCACACTGGTAACAATTTGCCACAGAAATAGTCCTAGAGAAGTGATTTTCCATGTGGAAGGGAAGTTCTTCCAGCCTGGCTTTCCCTTCCCCTGTTTCACGAATCCTGGACCTGGGCAGAGACATTAGAAGCCATCCAATTCGATCTCTTCCTTTCACTCCACATGGGTTTTCATCCCTGTCCCAGCTTCTCCAACAAACGTCAACTGGGATGGTATTATATTTGGCAAGGGTGGACATTTGTATTCCACAGCCCATCTCCGAGAGCCTTTTAAAGCTGGAACATCCAAGTTCCCAGAAATATCCCCTCTCCTGCAGAAAACTGGGTCTGCACGTCCTATGTTCCCACCTCTGATCTCAGCCAGGCGCATTATGAAGCCATCGATTTTGTGGCATTTTAAAACATTGGTGCGAGCCATTCTATCTCCGGCGATGGTGAGCATGTTATGTCCACTCACTCTTACAAATCACAGGGTGCTCTGACACCAGGCCATGTGAGCAACTGATTAAGGGCCCCTGAGTCACCACATTCCATGAATTCAAGTAAAGGTCTTGCTCTGGCTGCACCAAGGCCAAAACCCAACTTTCAGGGAGTACATTCACTCCTCGGTGCCCCAGAATCATCAATCACAGAATAGTCAGGTCAATGCCCCTGAAGAGCAATTAAGAGGACTTCAAAAAATGGCAAATCCACAAAAGCCATCTAACCAAGTTTAGCAGGGGCCAGTGTACAGGGTATACTTGTTACCAAGACAACGGTGATTCTCCCAAATAGTTTGCAAAGATCTTCCACAAGATATTCTTTGGGGCCAAATGGTTTTGATTTTCCATCTTGTGTAGCTGAGACCTGAATTATAACCCTGTTAGTTAGGTCTGAAATAATGGGAGCAGAAGTGAGAGTCAAAGGTTAAGGTTACTTAAAAACAACAACAACAACAACAACACAAAACCAGAAATCAAAGCTTGCCCTCATCTCTCTTCCCTGTTCCAGTACCTTATAGAGGTCCCTAAATGGTTCAGTACAAGCTCATGCACAGTCCCACCCCATGAGTCCCACCAGTCAATAGGAGGGTTCGGCGCTAAGGCAGGTCCCGTTTGCAAGGCCACAACTTTGCAAGAAGCACCCAGGAAGGACAGCATGGTCCACACAGATGGCCTGAGGGGCTGGATGCAAGTGGACCACCCGTGGGATTAGAAGGCTGGGGCAGGCTCAAACAGCAGGGGAGAAAGGGGAAAGGGACAGGCGCGGGAAGACAGGTTAGCATCATTACCTGCGTGGCATCAGTAAAGCGGCCATGCAGGCACACGCTTACGGTTAACCCTCTGGCCGGTGTGCAGGGACGTCAGGGCGGGAGATAAGACTGCGGGGCACAGGGGTAAATCCCTCTCACGTCCTCTCACCTAAAATCAAAGAATCTGCTGTAAGAGGGGGGCCACCCTCTCTTATCTGACTGCGCTACAAATCCTCTTGGATGGCTTTCCGCTGACAGAATACCTTCCCACACACAGCCCGCTCCCCACAAATGCCTGCTTGTCCTGAGGAAGGGTGACCAACTAAGGATGAACAGGGACAAATTGCTGGGTGGCTCCTACGTCCCCAAAACACAGCCCATCAACAGTGAAGTGGGGCACATGCCCCAGGGGAGGGAGGCATGGGCCTGGCAAGCCAAAAATTACCATTCTCTTTGTCTTACTCTGGTGGGGCCCAAGTGAACAGCCAGCCAGGGGTGGGGAGTGGGTGGTCAGCGCTTGTTCTAGAATTATTTGATTGGCTGCCTCTCTGATTCTCGCCTTCCTCTAAGGATGGGATGCAAGGGGCCTTGGGAGGGTATAAGCAGGAGGAAGGGTGAAGGCTCATCGAGCACTGTCACGGCATAGGCTTGCTCCTTTGCAGGGATCACAGGCACAAGCTGACAAAATGAATATGCCAACCTCTCTGTCTTGCCCACGGGGAGGCTGCCTGACCTTCCTCAGCCTGGGCACTGGCCTGTTCCCGACCTGAAGCAGGGAGGACATCAGGAAAGGGGATACTGAGGCTGAGGGCTCATCGACTGATCATCTCTCTCTCCTGAGGGTCCCACTCTCAGTACTTCAAACCCTTTGTTCCCACAAAAATGACAGGAAGAAACACGTGAAGAGAGCAGCCTATCCATAAAGGGCTCCCCCGGGGAACCCTGACACCAAACATAGAATCCATTTTAAAAGAAACCTAATTTAGATAGAAAAGGTCCCCACTCGATCTTACTCCATGTAAGTTAGTTTGATATTACACGGAACATTTCAACAAATACTTTTTGAAATACCGTCTCGAATAATACCATAATTAATAAAATTAAAAGACTGCTTTAAAACTAAACTAAAAAATAAATAAATAAAACCAGTTAGACTTTGTGTAAAAGCTCATCCCCAGGCAACTGAGCTTAGATCATGTTCCCTGCCAGTGAGGACGTCTCCTTCATCCTTGTCCTAATGGTGCGCACACCTGCCTGGCCAGAAGTCAGGAAATCGAAGCTCTTTGCAGCCTTAAGGTTCTCCTACAGCTGCAAGAAATCACTGTTTGGGGCACCTCTGCCTCATTTCCTCCTGCTTATGGGAAACAGCCACAGAGGACGGGAAGCCTGTGCCAGGGGCCTTCATTACTCTGGTGTTGAACAGAAGCAGGGACTGCTCCCCACGTACATGGCAGGCAAGGTCATTGGGGGCAGGTGTTACCAGGCCTCCGGTCACTGCCTTGCCTCTCTTCCCGTTCCCACTGCTAGCTCCTACTGGCTTGCCGGGACTGCTTCCATGCCTGCCTCTCTCCCTTCCAAATCCAGCACTGCCCACCGCTGCCCCTCAGACCTTCCACCATCCCTTTACTCAGTTCAGCCTTGGATTCGATTAAATAAGAATCTACAGGACACTCTGGCCCCCGCTGCCTCCTTCACCCCAGCATCTTGGGGCTCTAATTCCATTTGGCCCTTGACTTCTAGGGGACAGAATTCGGGGTTACCAGAGCCCAGACAGGCCTGCAGCAATGTGCCCTCTTAGGTGGACACCAAGTTACAGGTGACTCTGAGGCGGACAGGATGGGACATAATGGAAAGAGAGGATACTCAAGGAAAAAACAAAGGTTAAAAGCAAAGAGCAACGATTTTTAAAGAGGGGAAGAGAAACGAAGAGTCTCAGCAGGGAGAAAGCAATCAATATGCATGGAGAGGCAGGTTAATTAAATATGGATAATGCAATCAGCCCACATGGGCACCTTGAAGAGGAAAGAGAAAAGCAAAAGCCATACTCACTGTCTTTGACCGGTCCTCATGGCCTGCAGGTCTTTGCCAACTGGATGGTCAGAGAGGCTGCAGGCTAAGGAGTTCTGGGGAAAGAGTAGATCTTTCTTTTAGCAGTCAGATCCTCGGTGGGTGAAGAACATGTGTGCATGGATGCACAGGCACACTCGTGCGTGCACACACATATATACACACGCATGCACGCACAACACACCTCCCACCACTCGAGCCGGGCAGCAGGCGGCCCCGCTCAAAGCTCTTCTCTCTGCTTGTCACATCCAGTAAATACTGAAGCAGCCTACACCCAGCGGGCGGCGGCTCAGCTCCCGGGCACAGTCTGCACGCCCATCCTCATTGGCAGGATGCAGGAGGTGCCCCTGAACAGAGCTCGCCTGGCACTCCTCCCGTACCTTCCTCTTCAGCCTCACTAACCTGCTTCCCTGCTCCTCTGGCTGCAGCTCAGGGAGAAGTCCCCACAGCCCAAAGCTGCCTCCCTCTGCACCCAGAGGCTGTGCAGGGGGCAGCGAAGCCGTAGGTATTAACTCTTTCCGGCCACCAATGAGCTGAAAATCCAGTGTCCAGGGGGCCCTCTTCTAATGAGCTCTGCTGCTGGCTGAAGGCTGGTTGCTGCTCAGGGAGCAGGGAGCATAAAGATCTTGCCCCAGACAGCTGCTGACAGCAGGAGCCAAGCCGAATCAAATCTCCTAATGAGCCAGGAGGAGGGGGGCTGTCTTGCTGGGTGTGATGTGATGTGATAAATGCAGAGAGCAAGAAAGCTACGGGGCAGGTCACACATCTAAATTCCACCCCCTTTCTCCCAATTTCTATTGTGCTTCACTACCAAGCCAAACCACACAGCCCTGAAATTACCCCCTCTGCCACATCTCAGCTGTCCCCCTTACTCTACGAAGGCACTTCTCCCCCGTCTGTCTCTACTCCCACCCCCCAGCACCAAACACACCATCACTCCTGACTTCTTAATGAGAAATTTCCACCTCTTCTGCCTCCTTAAAACATGTATATTTCCAATTCTGCTGGCTTTTCCTACAGTGGAAATTCACCTCTCTCCCTCATCCATCACCTAGCAACTTCCCCCTACTTGCATTTGTTATGGAGTGAGACTTTTCCCTTTGTTCTGCCCAATCTGCACATTATCCCTATTTTTCTGTCTTCTGCATTTTTTGTCCTTCCAAACCACCTTACCCACATGGACCTTCACACTGTCTGGTTCAGTCCTCCTCCAGAAGGAGGACTCCCTCTTCCTGACTTCCTGCTTGCCCTAGTACAGTAGTTCTCTGAGTATCCACCCCCCCCCCCCACGCCACCCTCCACCAGCAGCTGTCAGCATCACCTGGGAATGTGTTAGAAATGCAAATTCTCAGGCCCAACCCCCAGACCTACAGAATCAGAAGCCCAGGGGATGGAACCCACTCTCCCAGGTGATTCTGATGCATGCTAAAGTTTGCAAACTGCTACCCTGGGACAAAGCTGACCTTCTCCACATTCTACTCTAGTCTCTAAGGCTGGATCTCCTGCTCCCACTCAGGAACTAGCTCCAAGCGTACCGAACCTTTGCCGCAAGTCATATCGGACACCTAGAAGGCAGCATTTGCTACAGGCAGCAGAAATCTCTACAGAAGGTGATGGCTTTATAATAAAAATATTAGATTCCATTTGTTTAACCTTTCATAATGTGGAAAGCATGTTCGTGTATTGTTTCTCAACAATCCTATTCCATAGTCAGAGTATTAATCTCCCCAAGTTACAGATGAGAAGATTGAGGCTAGAAAAGGTAGCATGCCTTTTTCTAAGTGACACACACGTCAGGGGCAACTCAAGGACCAGACTTGTTTTCTTAGAACTCTTACAGCAGAGCTTTCCCTACTACGTCACGCTGGGACCGAATTCCTGGCAGGTCTGTTGGTGCAGAACCCATATTCTCACAGTGATAGGAGTATGCCTCAAGCACACACTGACGACAGGATGAAATAAAAAGTCTGATGCTGCCTCCACAGTGACTCATTGTCTCTCTCTGGAAAAGTCCACAGTGTGCCTCTGTTAGGTAAATGGAACTTCGTGTTATAAAATGAGATGCAAGAGAAATGTTTTCCATTCCTCAAAGCCCCTATCTTGAACCCTGATGCTACCTGGGGTTTAGAATTTAAGCATAGGGGGTGCCTGTGGCTCAGTTGGTTGAGCTTCTGACTCTTGGTTTCGGCTCAGGTCCTGATCTTGCGGCTTCGGGGGTTCAAGCCCCGCATCACACACACTCCATGCTGACAGCAAGGAGCCTGCTTGGGATTCTGTCTGTCTGTCTGTCTCTCTCTCTCTGCCCCTTCCCTGCTCTCTCTCTCTCTCTCTCTTGCTCTCTCTTGCAAAGCAAATAAATTTTTGAAAAAGAATAAGAATTGAAGCATAAAGAGAATCCTTTGCTTCTAGACATTTTCTTGATACATGGCAACCGTAAGAAACAGGTTCACATATAAACTGTGAATACGGCCCATTGATAAGCACTTCCCTAATCCAAGAGAAGTTATTCCACAAGGTGGATCCTCCCCGATTCCATGCATACAGGCTTTTTTAAACAAGCACTCAGTATGTGCCAGACATTGTGCTCAACGTTGCACCGCTGCTGTCTTATTTAACTCTCACAACAAACTTACAAGGCTGACATTTTTATCGTCCCCATTTTACAGATGGAGAAACAGAGACAAGTCACTTAAAAGTGGCAGAGCTGGTGCCTGATACCAAACTTCCTGTTTCCAACCCTTGCTATGCCCCTTGCTTTTAACACAAAGGTAGTATCATCATGGGACTCCTCTTCTGGTGCTAAAATTGTGAGATAAAGGCCTCCTCCAAGTCCCAGGCTGCCCCATCTGGCATCCAGGATTGAAAGGCACTGAGGAGTTAGGGCAGGACTGCAGATGGGCCCAAGTCTCATGTGGGGGCTGACTAGTATTAACTTGGCATCATAATCTTCAATTAGCCATTGGAGAAATGATATAGTCCTAGGAAGTCAATAAGCCAACCCAAGTGTTTAAGGAAAGATAGAATCATTAATAAAAATGTAAGGAACAGCAGGAATATAAAGAGCTAGGACATGCATCTAACATGAGTAAAAAGAAAAAATTAGGGGTACTGGGTGGCTTGACCAGTTAAGCCTCCAACTCTTGATCTCGGCTCAGGTCATAATCTCACGGTTTGTGGGTTTGAGCCCCTCATCAGGTTCTATGCGTACAGCACGGATCCTACTTAGGATTCTCTCTCTCTCTCTCTCTCTCTCTCTCTCTCTCTCTCTCTCTCCCTCTCTCTCTCTCTCTCAAAGTAAATAAATAAACTTTAAAAAAAAAGAAAAATGAAAGCTAGTCCAAACTTTTTTTTTTAACCCAAACATTCCTAAACGTCAAAGTGTAACTACACCGTACCCTAGTTTGAGAAGCACAGACCTAGTACAGGGTCCCTCTCAGGGGAGGACTCTAACTTAATCTTTCTTCCTACAGAGGCAGGTACACTAGGCATTCCTGCGGGGGCAGGGTGGGGGGCTCAGCAGAGCGGAGGGGGTCCACATTCGGGCATGGTCTCCTCTCCTGAAGGAGAGAGACAGGGAAGGGCACGCAGGGAGGGGTAGTAGTGACAAAGGCACTCACCTACTTGCACTGTTTCCCCGGGGTTAGAGCCCTGGCCCAGGAATACAGAGCCCTGGATTCTCTTCTGGTCACTGCTCCTGAGTTGCTGGCTGCAGACTCGGCATAGGACATCTCAGCCCAGACACAGGGTTTTTCCCAGGAAAACAGGCATCACAAGCCCTGCTCTCACTCTGAGTTTCTCACTCTTCCCTGCCCCTCTCAGCTCTTCTCCCTCTCCGTTTGTTCCTCCTGGGAAACCCAACCTCTGGCAACCGTGCTTCAGTCCTGCCTCTTTTCCAGAGGACAACCAGACAACTCCATCCCCCTCAGACTCTGCAGATGCAACTGTGTCCGAAACAACCTCCTTTCCCTCCAAATCCTCCCTTCCTGCTGGGCTCCCTATGCTTGCTCATGACAGTGCTCTGTCCTAGCCCCAGGGTAGTGAGTAGAGGTATTTCTGGCTTCTTTTTCTCTTGCCCCGTTGAACTGATTTTTAAAACTTCTCATTACATTTCTGAACTATTTCTTAACTTTATCCCCTCTCATTCATTGACACTGCCGTTCAGAGGTCATTGGGCACCCAGCTTGGTGCATTCCTCTTCCACTCCCTCCTAAGTAGCTGATCTTCCTGCCCCCATTTCGATGCCTCCCCCCACCCCCCATAAACCTCATGGCGCACTACACTACCACCAGAGTCACCCACTGAACAGGTACCATAAAGTGAATCGTCTCTATAGTCATTTTCGATGGGCTTCATTGTGGCAATGTGTCCTACCTGACATCCTGACAATTTGGTCCCATTTGCCTATCCGGTCTTGTATCCCATTGTGCACACACACGTGCCTGATTCCTCTGCTGCCTCCTCTGCCCAGAATGTTCCCCCACACCCTGGATCTACCCTCTTAACTCCCAGTTCCTTCTCTCAACCCAATACCTCCAAAATAAAAATTCTCCTTTCCAAAGCTTTTTCAGAACACCCTCAATCAGAAAAGGAATCCCTCCATCCCAACACCACCACATTGCCGTGTGACTCTGACAGCCCCCAACATGGTCTATAGTTTTTCCTTGTGATTTATGTTTTCCGATCCTCCCAAATGACTACGTGTTCCACAAAGACAGACTCTGATTTACTCCCCTTGCTATCAATTCTCATTGCCTCGTCTGAAGCAGGTGTTTAATAAATGTCAGCTGGATTTGATTTTGAGCTCATAAAAAAAAAAAAAATTCTGAAAAATCACCGAGCATTCCTTATGGCGCAAACACTTTGGACTACCACAGTCTCAGGGTCAAGACTGCAGTCAGCCTAACGCTAACGACGCTCAGGGGCAGCAGCATGGGTATTTGCGAACTATTGTTCCCAACAGTGCAGTCAGGGCAGGGTGGAATTAATCAAGAGCAAAAGGAGCACCTGGCATTGTCACACAGGCCACAAAAATGTAATTAAATTGAAGATAAAGGGAATTACAGTCTGCAATATAATATTTTTAAAAGCCATGTTAGTAGAGGAGGAGGTTTACTGCCAAATGTCCCCTGTGTGTTTATTTAATCAACATACCACCTAAGACAGTGCCACATTAAAAGCTTTTAATGAAACAGTCATTCAGATATTAGATTTGAATTCTGGTCAGCATGCTAAAGCTCTTCCACAAATCTTTTAAAAGCAATTTCCACTCTGTAGCTTCCTAGTAACAGCAGAAACATGAATCAACATATGCTGCATTGATTTGGGGTTTCCATGGAGACTGGAAGGACACAGGGAAGGGAAGGACAGAAAGAGGCCACTCGGCCCAAAATTCTACTTAAAAAAAAAAAATACGTCTCGATTTCATCCCTCTGAGTATTAGCAGCCTCATTTCCTGCTCATCAGTTCAAGCATCCAGATATTTAATTTGTAATAAGTCTGCTCAACTTCTCACGAGGAATATCAGAGGGGATGCGGAAAGAAGTCAGCAGTCAAAGGTGTGAGCCCATGAGGTTTGCACAGAGACCCGAACGAGCACAGGATCTGGAATGAGAAGAAAAGACCTCTGGTCCTAACTCTGCGTTAACTAGCTCCATGACACTCACTACCCTAACTAGCTATGTGGTCACTAACATCATGAAGATAAAGGGAATTACTGTCTGCAATATAATATTTTTTAAAAGCCATGGTAGTAGAGGAGGAGGTTTATTGCCAAATGCCCCGTGTGTTTATTTAATCAACAGAGCTTTGAATTTTGATTTATTCTCCCATAAAACACAAATGAACTGTCCTGTTTATTTTTCAGAGTGGCTATAAGAAAGAAAAGGATCCTATAAAGGATCCTATAAAAAGGATGTGGGAAGGAAGATGCCTTGCAAATTCTAGTCCACTGTATGCCCTACCACAGATGGTCCCCGACTTATGATGGGTCCACCTGAGATTGTTCCCCTTATGACTGTGTGACTTTGCTGTGGTGAGAAAGGGACACACATTAAGTGGAGACCAGACTTCGTGTTTTGCATTCTGCTCTTTTTCTCAGGCTGGTGATACGTGGTAGGATGCTTGCTCATGATCCCGCACAGCGGCAGCCGCGAGATCACAAGAGTCAACAACTAATACCCTTACAACCAACCTGTATGCTTACAACCATCCCGTGTTTCACTTTCAGTGCAGTACTCAATACATTACATGAGATGTTCGACACTTGATTATAAAATGGGCTTTGTGTTGGATGATTTTGCCCAACTGTAGCTAAAGTAAGTGTTTGGAGCATGTTTAAGGTAGCCCAGGCTAAGCTATGAAGTTCAGTAGGTTAGATGTATCAAATGCATTTTTGACTTAGGGTATTTTCAACTTATGATGAGTTTATCAGGACATAACCCCATCAGAAGTCAAGGAAAGTCTGTATTATACTTGGTGATACTCTGGACTTCTCTTTAAATAGAATTTTGCCAGGGGTGCCTGGGTGGCTCAGTCAGTTAAGCATCCGACTTCGGCTCAGGTCATGATCTCACAGTTCGTGAGTTTGAGCCTCGAGTCGGGCTCTGTGCTGACAGCTTGGAACCTGGAGCCTGCTTTGGATTCTGTGTCTCCCTCTCTCTCTGTCCCTCCCCACTTCACACACTCTCTCTCAAAAATAAATAAAAATATTGAAATAGAATTTTGCCAGCAAGTAAGTATATACGTCTTTTTTAAAAAATCACTGATTTAGTGGGGAGTATACTGACCTGGAAAAAAGAAAAGTGGGTTGGACAGGCCTGAGTTTCAATCCCTACTCTGTAATTTTCCAGATCTGTGACTATGGGCACATTACTCCTCCTGAGCCGTTTTCATCACAGGTAGAATGAAGACAACAGTACCAAAGCTGTAGGCTTATTAGAGGATTGTTACATGGATTAACCGAGTGGCTCGAGCAATGCTTGGCAAATGGCAAACGGCAAATGAGTGTGTAATGTGAGCCACGATCATTAGCCGTCTCGTCTGTTTCGTCATCTGTAAAATGGGAATTAGGATTCCTACTACTTCCCTACTTCACATAGGGGATTACTTGGATGACATCTGCCCACTATTTGATAAACTGTTCGGGAAAATGCCCTAAATGAATACAACGTTGTTATTAAAAGATTCATGTGTACTACCTGCTAACCGAGGTGACACAAAAATGTATGAAACATGTTTGTGAGGCTTTTCAAGCGTCTTGGTGGATAGGGGGTTACACGTGTCTCTGGTACCTTTTTCATTCTCTTTTGTTCCTTTTGAGCTCTCATGTGTCTCTTTACCACTCACTGCAGCCTTTTCTGTCCTCTTTTCTTTATTCACTATTGTTATGCTTCTCCTTTTAAGTGTATCTAGAAGGAATTTTAAAATTAAACTTCAGGGGCGCCTGGGTGGTGCAGTCGGTTAAGCGTCCGACTTCAGCCAGGTCACGATCTCGCGGCCCGTGAGTTTGAGCCCCGCGTCAGGCTCTGGGCTGATGGCTCAGAGGCTGGAGCCTGTTTCCGATTCTGTGTCTCCCTCTCTCTCTGCCACTCCCCCGTTCATGCTCTGTCTCTCTCTGTCCCAAAAATAAATAAATGTTGAAAAAAAAAATTAAACTTCAGAAACTTTGGAGTCTATGCAATTGTTCCTTAGGCCTCCTAAAATTAAATGGTACACCAGCACGGGGCAAATGACACAAAATGAGATGTTATAGGGATTTTAGGAATTATAGGACTGTTCCTCCAACAATGGTCACCAGTGTTAGATGTGTGTGTGCGTGTGTGTGTGTGTCCACACACACACGCACACACAGACACACACACATATCTATCTATCTATCAACCAAATGCAATACGTGGAGTTTATTTTGGACCCTGATTCAAATTTAAAACCATAAAATATTACAAGAAATTTAAGCACTGATTAGATATTGATATTAATGTGATATTGAGGGTTTTTTTTTCTTAAGCAACTTATTATATAGAGATACATTCTGAAATATTTAGAGTTGAAATAATATGTTATCTGGGAATTGCTTCAAAATCATTTAGGGTGGATGGGAGTGCAGGGTGTTGAAGCTGGGAGGTTATACACAGGTGTTCACTGTTCTATTCTCTTGTGTATATTTAAAATTGTGCATAAAACTGTTTTAAATAGTGTGACCACTGACAATATATGCTTCAGTAAAATAAGCCTATAAAGTGTAAACTATTAGTGCAAGAAAACTGAAATATAGAAAGAGGCAATTTGAATAGGAATTGATTTCCGGTATTGTAAGTTTTCTTTCCCACGAATAAATCCATTTTCAGAAAAACCTTTTATTTGACTTCTATGGAGCAGTTGCCAAAATTCATAGAGGTTTCGAGGGGGTATGAGTCTTTGTTATCACCTACAGAAAGTAAACTTTAAAGACTTTGCCCAAGGTCACATTTCGTAAGGCATGGTCAGAACTCCAGCCCAGAGCTCCTGGGGTGGAATCCCACCATATCCTTTCTTCCCACTGCTGAGCTGCCCATCTCCACATCCAGAATCCAGGATGGTAAGTAAGTCTTGGATCAGGATACAAATGACGACCTGTGTGCTTACCTCCCCAACCCTTCTTCGTTCCTATTGTAACCTCAGCCTCAAACAGTGAACTTGGCTTTTACAAACTAGCTTCCCATTGGCCAGCTGGCTTCCATGAAGGCAGCTGAAGGGTGGGAGTCCACAGTGGAGGCAAAGAGAGGGCTCACGCAACACACACAATCCTTCACACACCCCTACCCTGATCTCCTGGTTCACCAAGATAATTGAGGCCTCAGATATGAATTATCTCAAGCCCTTTCCCTGTCTCATCCCCTGCGATTCTAGCCACACTTACACACAACTTTCCTTCCTTCCCACCATTCATGGATGTGTCTACTCAAGGTAAATCCTTCCTCCTGTGGCCCTGAGCCCCTCCTTCCCATCTGCCCTGCTTTATCAACCCTGTACCTTTATTCTTTCCTTCTCCCATGTTATTCTATACTTATAAATAAAAATACTCTTTCATTACAAAAATATTCTCCCCTGGGGTGGGAGGTTCCTCCTTTTGTCAGCAAAGCTCCCTGAAAGAATTTCCTGTTTCCCCACTTCCTATCCCTTCCTCCATCCTTTGCAGTTTGGTTTCCATCCCTACCGCTCCCTTGAAAGAGCAACTTCCATATTGTGAGGTTCGGTGGTCCATGGTCCTTGTCCTCATGGACCTCTGGGTGCATTTGCCATGGTGGCGATTTAGTTTTGGCACCTCCACCCCCTCGACCTCCTTGGTCTCCTTTGCTGGCTCCTCCTCTGCCCACTCCATAATGCTGACATTCTCCTGCCCTCTAACCTTGGTTTCCTGCTCTTCTCTCTTTAAATGCTCCTTGGGCAATCTCATCCTTGCCTGTAGTCCCAACTACACTGGGTATACTGACCACTTCTGAATATTTTCCTCTAATTCCGGTCGCTCTTCCAATCATATAGATTCTTTACAGCCCATGGGTTGCTGGACATACCCGTCAGGTATCCCACAGGCACAACAAATAAAAATATGTCTAATAATTAACCATATCATAGCCCCTTCTTCTCCTGACCCATTTTATCCCCCACCCCACCCCCATCACCTTACATACACATACAAATCTTCCTCTGGAATTCCTGGTCTCAGTTTCTGACACCACCAACCACTGAGTAACTCAAGCCAGAAATAAGGAAGTAATTAGACACTACTCCCTTTTCTCTTATCTCCTATAGTCAACCAATTACCAGATCATACTGATCAAATCTCCCTCATCATTTTCACATCTGTCCCCTCCTCTCCATCCTTACTAGTACTGCCCTGCTACATGTCCCACTTGTTCATCCCTGGTTCTTGTCCTCGTTGTCTTTGGTGTCTGTGATCAACCTACCCCCCTTAACTTCAGCTCCATTTTGCAGCCATAGTAACCAGTTTAAATCACAAATATGACTGCATTCACTTCTCCTCACAACCTATAAGCCCCCTGGCCTATGGATACAGTTAAACATCCTAACACATGAGCTCCCCTAGAGCTGGGTCCCACCTGCCTCGAGGGCCACCCACCACTCCCCTGGTTTGTTTTTCATGCTCCAATGACTCCATGTGGTTCACAATCTTGAGCGCATACCACAGGCTCCACATCTCTGGGCCTCATTCATGCCTTCTCATCCTTCAAATTGCACCTCAGGACCACTTCCTCCAAGCAGCCTCCCCTGCACACCCAGATTCCATAAGTGCCCTACCATGTGCTCCCACACATGCTTCTGTGTATCAGAACATGGCCTGATCTGGTGCCTGCAACTCTCTTCTACTAATCAGACTCTTAGGTTCATCAAGGGCAGGAAAGTGTATTCATTTATTCATTCATTCATTCATCCATTTATTCAACTAACATTGAGGCATTTCCTGTGTGCCAAACAATGTACCAGGCAGAGTACATTACCTGTGCACATTATGTAAGTGAAAGCTGTATTTTCCATCTCTATATCTCCAACACCACGTACAGTGCCTGGCACCAAGAAGATGCTCAATAAACATTTGCTGAACCAGCCAGCAGACAAGTGAGTGAGACCACGTACAGAGTCACAGAAATGGTACAGGCTCCAGGATCTGGTGATAGGGGTTCACGTTCCAACTCTGCCCATTCATTGTTGGGTCATCTTGGCTGAAGACCTTGCTTTCTTATCTATGAAATCAGAATTACTAAGGCAATGCCAACCTCCTGTTTTACTGTAAGAATTCAGTGGGATATATAAGCAAACATGGATTGTACATTATTCAGTGCATTAAAACATGAAGTCACACTGACGGTGTCAGTCACAGAGAGCAGAGGCCCAACACCAAATGGGTGTGGGGATGAAGGCTGCAGAGGAAGGGGCAGCAGGCCAGAGAGAGAGCAGCAGCAGGACCTAGTTTTCAAAGCCCTGGGGCTGTGATGTAAGCACGAGGGACTGCCACAACTGAAATGTGGCTCTCTCCTCCTATCTTGTGGTGCCAGGGCGCTGGCTATCAATCTCTTCCCCTCCTTAGGCAGTAACAAAAGCTTTACCATTTGCCATCAGGGTCTACAGCTGTGGGCAGAAGGCAGCTTCGGCCCTCTCCCCTCCTCTGAATATAAAACAAGCTGTTTCTAATCCTCCATTTTCAATGACTTCAGCCAATGGCTTTCACCAGCTCCATTCTGGCCAGTCACTTAGAGTCACGTGAAAAGGAAACTCCTCATAGCCATCAGACCAGGGTTGGGCTCTGGTGCAGCAACAGTGGTAGAAATCAGTGGAGTGGAGCCCCGGCCTCCTCCAGGGACAGCTCTCCCACTGGGATCTGCTCCTACCTTCACAGAGCCCTCAGGGAAGGGAGGCAACTTGCTTTTGAGCCTGTGCTGGGCGCACATTAACGTCCGCGCTGGGGGCAGGAGGAGGCCCCAGGGCTGTGTGAGTGCACTCTGATGCACAAAGATGCCGAGCAGATTCTAACACTTTTCCTTGAGAGACAAGGCCTGGTCGGAAGAGGCCCTCTTCCTTCTAGGACCTTTTGTTGAAAAATTCAGAAGCCTGTTGGAAATTCCATACACAGCACACTAACAAAGGACCCGATGAGAAGGCTGAAGCTTCCTGGCCAGTGAAAAACATCCTAATCCCTGAGGCGCAGATGGGGAGCAAAGGAGCACTTCTAGCATCTCTGGAGGTGTAGATTTTTGGACCAAGAGGAAATAAAAAAGCACAAAACAGTCTGGGATAGGATGGGCAGCACAAAAAGTCTAAGCCATGAAGCCATCACACAAAACAAAGCTTACATTTATGTGGCACAATCACAACCTACAAATTGCTTTCACTTCTCTGGCTGAATTTGATCAGTTCTTAACCTCCTAGCCTCAATATGCTCTGGGAAGTCGAGAGGATTAAACAGCATCATGTAGGGAAATTACCTAGCAAAGGTGTCTGGCACATCTTGGTAGCTGGGAGCTACCATTATTCCTTCTAGTGGATCTCACAAAAACCTTTGGAAGTAAGCTGGGTGCTGATTATTGTGCCCATTTTACAGACTACAGAAGCAAAGTTGTTCAGTAGCCCTGAGTGAAGGGCCCATGGTAATTCCATTAATGGCCCTAGGGAGACTTGAACCCAGGACCACCAGGGCTTTCCCTACTCTATACAACATTTCAGCGTGAATAGATCTTCATCACTGAGATCCACGTTTGGAGGCTTTTGTTAATGGAACTATGATGGGATTTGCTCAGCCATCCATCCACACTCTCACTCACTCCCCTAGGAGTACCTGGCATTTGTGAAATGGCTATCATAGCTAAGGAACCATGATCTTCAGGTCAGAGTTAACTGACCCATGAAAGAAAGACCTTGGCTTCAGTATCAGACTTAATCCAACCAGACACATATTATGAGAAAGTTTTCCGATTCTTTGTGTATTAGGCACTGGGTGAATTTTTTTTTTTTTAAGTGACTAATGGAGCCGGTCCCCAGGGGTGGCTTAGTGACACCTGGACACGGTGGACTACAGGGCTGTCTACATACTCTAATAGCCCTGTTCACCCCAGGCCCATGGACCTTCTCTAGGAAACCTATTCTAAGGACTGAGAAGAGAGCAAATGGTTAACAAAAACTAGTTTACGAGATTGATTCAGTGCTCATGGGGCTATCACTCCCAAAATAACAGCCATCGATAGCATAATATCACATTGCATGTTTACAGCTCTGAGCTTTTCCCAAACACTTATATGATCTCAGGATCACAGCTATCTCACTCCCCTACTTTCCAGCACCTCCTCCATCTTCCAAGAAAACCCTGAAGTTTTCCAAATCTGTAGGAACAAATAATCCAAAAAACAACCCACACTGCAGGATGCAGCAGGTTTTCCTTCTTATTTCATTACTTTGAAAGCACCCCAAGATCAGGACTTAGAAGGACCTGAAAGCCAGATTTTCAGGATGTGTGTGAAACAATGGATTGACATTGAGTGGCTCTAACACAGAAACAGAAAAACCACTCTCCTCCACACCTCCCAAAAGTCACTACCGAGACAGCCCTGAGAAGCACCCATTTAGCTGATGCCAGGGACTCATCACCTCCTATAAGTGGCAACTATGCCCTCAATTCACTGCTTAGCAATTGGTGACCTGCCAAAAAAAACAAAACAAAACAAAACAAAACACAAAAAAACAAAACAAAGCAAAAACCCAGTAGCTATGTATGATGATGGATATTAACTACATTTATTGTGGCAATCACTTTGCAATACATACACAAACCAAATCATTGTGTTGTACACCTGAAACTAATATAATGGTACGTGGCAATTATATCTCAGTTAAAACAAAAACAAAAACAAAAAACCTTGTCCCAGCAAGTCTAGTTTTAAGAATATGTTCAAGCAAACAATCCAGAGTGTGAGCAAAATTTTAATTATGATGTTATTCCAGCAATGCATATAATAATAAAACAAATTTAATTAATAAAAGAAAGAAATCAGTGACCTGCCAATGGATGTTAGTTACCTCAATGGTGGGAATCCATGTATCTACCAGATCATCACATTGGACACTTTAAACATATCACAATTTTGTTTGTTAATTCCACCTCAACAAAGCTGGGGGGAAAGATAACAACAGAAAAAACTGGCGACCTCCAATGTACCTTCATCTGCCTCCGACTCATTGTGATTGTGAATCCTGCACTGGAATGTGTCACCAGTGTTAGTCACCAGCAACACCGGGACCTGCACTTGGACGAAACAAAACAGATGCTGTGGGCAGCCAGACTGCTGTGCAGACGACCCACTTAAAACAGCAGCAGAAAAGACATGAATGGAGCGAAAAGAGGCAGTGCCACAGTCCTGATATCAACCACCCCCCCACTCCGCCCAACAAGGGATCTGAGTGAAGAAATGGCATCTCTTGGGACCAGGAAACAGGTTTCAGGGGGTATGAGGAGTTAGGACTGGGGAGAAAAAAGGAACACAAAAAAAGGACATTTGCAGCTTGGCGCCCACTAAGTGGGAAGAATGGGCATATTCCTGCACTCTCGCTCCGGGCAAGGGTGACAGGCTTGCCCCCCTCTGCAAAGCTCTGTGACAGAATGAACAAGGACTGACAGGAGGGCAGTGCCTTTTCTGCCCTGCGGTGCCCTGCCCTCCTCAGCAAGACTTGTGGCCGGGGTTGGCCAGTCCAGGGATCCATCCAGGCCCTGCTGGAAGGAGCTGCTCTCTCTTACCTGTCTGGCGGTGGGCAGTGCCGCTGGGAAGGTGTGGCTGGCCCCGGCCCCAGCTGGGCATGGCTCGGTGAGGCCCTGAGTGACAGAGTCAGCCACCTCCTGGTACATGGGAGAGGGTGGCAGAGGGACACGGCCCACCTCACCTCTGCGCCCCTGGCAGAGCTGCTGCAACGTGCGGCTCCTGCTCCCGCTCCGCTCTGCTCGCCCGCCTGCCAGGGTTTTGCATCTCATGAACGGGGAAAGAGCTGGCGGCAAGGGAAGGGGGTGGGGAGGCGGAGGGAGGGAGAGGGGCACTCTGATAGATGATGCGCACTGCCACGCCGAGTTGGGGGAGGACTGAAGACTGAAGCAGGATGCCACTGCCTGTGTTGTGTGGCTCTCCCGCTGACAGCTCATCACTGAGGGGCCGGCTGCTCTGGAGAATTCAGGGAGAGGCAGAGAGCAGGGGGGTGGCAGAAGGAGGAGGAGAAGGGAGGAGGGAGGAGATCCCCTGAGTTGCACAGAGGGGAAGGAGGTGAACTCGGGTAACTGGCATGGGGGAGAGAGGATGCACTGCCTTGGCTCAAAGACAGACCAGGCTGGAAACATCACTTGACTAGGTGGTGTGGGGGGAAAGATGAAGCACCATATTCCTAGCCTGCTGTCAAGGTTGTCTCCATCTCCTTCCGTGACCAACTGGCAAGGCCACTCTGCCTTAGGAATTTGGAATAGCTAGACACTTTAGACCAAGCACAGCTCCAACTTTCTCAAAGAGAAGGGAAAAGCTGGCAAGAAAGACTATAATGCATGAAACGTTTGGTGTCACACGTCACTCTACACTGCAGGCAAGTCTGAGTGCCCCTCTGCCACCTGCCCAACCTGTGACCAGGAGGTTGCCATGGCAAGAACAGGAGCAAAAGGGAGCACCCACCCAGAGGGGATGGAGCATGTCACATGACGCTTCTCTCTGTAAAGTTCCATTTGGATGGTCAGGAGCAAAATCTGCTGGGCAGCTTGGGCCAGTGCCTGGAGAAGCTTCTTAGCCTGAGGGCTAACCCGCAGCATCTGATGCTAGAGTCTACCTGACCTGCCACTGACATGGGGCAGGTTCACTGCACAGGCCCCGGAGCTGACAGTCATCAGCTCTATTTACAACCACAGCAGAGGAAGAAGCTGACAGGAAAGAAAATAAACAAACAGTGGAAGCCGGAGAAGGACCAAAGGAAGCTGCAGCTGGGGAACACTCAGCAAGCTCAGCTAATGAGGGGAAGAGAGATCTCAAATAAGGGCCTTCTCCGGAGGGAGGGGACGGGATGCGGAGGGGGTGGAGAACCGGCGTGCTGCAAATTTCCAGGGACTTGTCCATCCCTGGTGCAAGCTAGTGCTCTTCTTCAGGTCTGTCTCCAGAGTCCTGCCAAGCACTACCCCAGATGACCGGGTATGGCGGACGGTCAGCACACTGCCTCTACAGATGGCCACAGTCACCATCTCACTGCTGCGTAAAAACATCACACCAATTCAACAAGATCAGGTCAATTCAGCCAGCCGTCATCGGAGCCTACTGTGTGTTGGGGGGACACAAAGATGACTAAGACAACCTAGTTCTGTCTCACAGGGTCCAGAAGGGAGACAGATTTAAATAAGTGACTCCAATGCATGGACATAAGTAAGCTCAGGACTCAGTGCCACCTCAACGCTGAGGGAGGGGACAGCCACCTGACAAATCACATACGTCCTCCCAGAGGAGGCCTCATCTGACCTGCACTTTGAAGATGACCTGTGGATTTTGACAAGCTTGAGTTCAATGGGGGAGAACTCAAGGCAGAGGAACAGCCTGGGCAAAGGCAGAGTCTAAAGGTGCCTGGTGTGTTTGGAGCAGAAAGTGAAGCAGGATAGGAGGCCACCATGGAGGATGTGATTTAAGGGGCACATTGTGACCAGATAGGAAAAAAAAAAGCTTTAAATAAAAGAGTGTCATTTTCATGATCAGACCTGTGCTTTGAGAAGACACATTTGAGTGATGAGGGACTGGGAGAGAGGGAATCCAATCAAGGTTATGTTGTAAATCCCTAGGCGAGAGGATGAGAACCAAAATGAAACAGTGCACCTGAGAGGAAAGAACAAAGTACAGAGATTTGGGAAGGCTGGATTGGCAGGGCTTGATCTGATGTGAGGGACCAAGGGGGGGTGTTCAGAACAGGAGGGGGTGGGAAGGAGTTGAGAATGGACCTACAATCAGTTTGCTAGGGGACCTCAGTCCTACAACTGCAAGGAACTGAATGCAGCTAAAAAACCCAAATGAGTGAGGAAACAGGTCCTTCCCTAGAGCCTCCAGAAAGGAACACAGCCCTGTCAACACCTTGGTTTTTATCCCAGTGATGCCCATGTCAGACTTCCTGGTTACAAGACCATTGGGATACAGTTTGTGATCATTTGTTATGACGACAGCAGAAAATAATATACAGAGGCTGTCCTTGGTTGTAGTTAGGACATTTCTTGCATAATGTAGACGTACAGAAACAGTTGAAGAACCAAAATCAGAAATTAGATAACCTCTGCTTTTGGACATCTGGGTGGCTCAGTTGCTTAAGCATCCGGCTCTTGATTTCTGCTCAGGTCATGGTCTTGTGGTTCATGAGTTTGAGCCCCACATCAGGCTCTGCACTATAGCTCAGAGCCTGCTTGGGATTCTCTCTCTCTCTCTCTCTCTCTCTCTCTCAATCTCTCTCTCTCTCTCTCTTTTTCTGTCCCTTCCCCCACTTGTGCACTCTCGCGTGTGCAAAATAAATAAATAAACTTTAAAACAAAACAAACCTCGGCCTTTCACTGAAGTGTAAGTTCTAAATATCTCCCTTAGAGTATATCACTCTCACACATACACGCACACACACATATGCATGCACACACACACACACATCCCATAAATGAATGTCTGAGCTCAGTCTTAAATGATTTGTTAGGCTCCCTCCCTTTCTCAGGCATATTCTACTTCCAGCAAAAGTGGCTGTGTCTCTCTGATTGATTAGCCATTGTTGAGGAAGTCTTCCTTTGCTCTCTCATATAGTATCACCTGTCATAGGGAACCTAGTCAATGCTTAAGGTTTAAGAGAAGGAAAGGAGGGAGGGGGCCACCTCCTTTGTCAGCAGAAGAGAACCTCTGGCAATGAGAAAGCAGAACCTGACAACCTGAAGAAAAAAAAAAAAGGAAACAAAAACAGGAAGAAAATCCAAATAACCCAGTCCCAGGGTAGGAAGGAGATTCCAAATAGAAAGAAAATAGAATAGATGAATGGACAGATAGATACAGTTAATTAAAGGAACAAAGAAAGCTGAACCCTACCATATGGACCAATTTATATGTCTATCTGTTAGAGTTCAATCCTCTCTATACGTGGGTGCATGTGGGCACAGGCCTGCATGTGTTCATGTGCAAAAACACACATGAGCATCACTCACAGAGATTGAAACTTGCAAGTATCTGAAGGCTATTTATAGAGAATAGAATTTATACCTATCCAGGAATTCAGCTCTCAACCAAGTTATTCTGTAGGAAGTCTGAATGATCCTTCAATTATACCCACTTCTCCCCTATCCCCATTTCCATAGGCAGCAAATGGAAATGGTCAAGAACATGGATTGTGGCAAGTTAAGAACCGGTACTCTGTACACAAATTCCAATTCTGCCACTTACCAGTTTTGTGACCTCAAGCACATCACTTAACCTTTCTGTGATCCAACTTTTCTTTTTTCTGTAAAACAGGGATACCCATAGCACCTACCTTATAGGGATGTTATGAACATTAATGAGTTTATATGTAAGCAGCCTAGACTACTAATGGATATCCCATCTACCCACTCAGGATCAATGTACCCCTTGATTCCTCATAACATCCTATACTTACCCGTGCGTGTGTGTTTCATTATCTGGTTTCTCATCTGTGTATTCCCATTAGACTATAAACTCCATGAAGGCAGAAACTATATCTTGTTTCACTTTGCTTTCCTCATCTCATCCCATGTGCTCAAAAAATCAAAGATGAAATGGAGCTTTCTTTCTTACCTAAGATTAAATTCCCAGGGTACAGGCATAGATGTTTCAAATATTTATCAGTGCCCAGCTCCTGCAGCCTTTGTGGAGATGTGAGGAAATCTCCACAAGCTTACTGGATGAATAGAAACATGTGATCTAGTCACCACTATGGTACCAATTGACAACCAGTCAACTGCCAGACTTGTGAGTGAGGTCATACTAGATAACCCAGCCAACAGTCAATCCACCAGCTGACTCTGGACACATGAACAACATTAGCAAAGCCAACCCAATCAGGATTGTCCAAATAACCTACATCATTAGGACCTTAATATATGTTTGTTGTTTTAAGCCAAGAAGTTTTAGAATGTTTTGTTACACAGCAAAAGCTCAGATACATCATTGAGTAGCCCAGATTTTGAAGCCCATTCTGGGTACTTCTAGCTCCACTCCCTGAACACCATTTTCATCGTAACTGCCCAACTTTATTTCTGACATTAAAGAGCAAAACCGACATAGGTAAATCAAAGAAACCCAGGCTTTATGAGAAAGTCAATTTGTGTTTGTTTCTTCTGAAACCTTGGACAACCTTTCTTTGCCTCAGGATGGTAAATATTTTTTCAGGGTGGTTAAATTGTTCTTGTATATAATAGGTATGTTCATCTACCCACCTATAATGGCACAGTCCACTTATCAAACACAGCTTTGAAAGTTAACTTCGTGCAGGCTATTTTGCCTACGTGTCTAATTTTCCTACAGGAATTGCTTACTCTTGGAGAGCAAAGAGTCATTCCTTTTTACCCTTCACAGTGCCTCGTGTAGCATTTCAGTGATTTCCAGATCTATACATCATGGCCCAGTTAAATTTATAAAATTCCCAAATGGCAACCACAGGGTCATCAAACATTTATTTTTCCAAATAAGAACATTAAAAAGAGTTATCTACCATTGCCATAATTTTATACAATAAAGATAAATTTTTAATGTTTATTTTCAAGAGAGAGAGAGAGACAGAGTGTGAACAGGGGAGAGGCAGAGAGACAGGCAGACACAGAATCTGAAGCAGGCTCCAGGCTCTAAGCTGTCAGCACAGAGCCTGATGTGGGGCTCAAACTCACAAACTGTGAGATCATGACCTGATCTGAAGTCGGATGCTTAACCAATTGAGCCACCCAAGCACCTTAAAATAAAGATAATTTTGATGCCAAAAACATACAAAGGACATAATCTCAGAATAAAGGATAATTCCTCCCATGAAAGTACAGCTAGCAACCCTGCACCCACATTTAGGTACATAAAATTAATATAAATATTTAAACACGTACACATTCATATGCACGTGTATGTGTGCATATGTGTGCATACGTGTGTGTGTGCGTGTGCGCACACACACACACACACTGCACTGTGTTATTTTTTTCTTCCATTTTTCTGTGATCAGTGATGACTTTATCTTTGGCACCAATAGATGAACTTGATTTGGGAACCACTGGCCTACAACATTGCATGTACAAAACAATTACTTGGTGGAACACCTAGGGGATATCTTAGCATTCACAACTTCTGCTAAAGAGGTTAGTCTTTCTTCAGACCGACCTGGAAGCTGACACTAGAGCAAGTACTGACCTCCCACCACTGCAGCAGATATAAGTGAGATAAATTTTCAGCACCACGAAAATGGACGTATTGTAACAAATAGCTGCCAACTCACATTTTCCCAGAACACTTTGAGGGAAAACAATCTTCTTCCATTTCAGCACACTCAGAATTGTGCAGCTAATGGAGCTCAGGAATCCTACTGAGGGGACTCTGCAAACCAATTCTGAATTTTGAGAAACTGCACACTGCCTACAGTCACTCTTAAACAGGCATTTAAGAAAGCATCGCCTCTGACACTAGTATCTAACATGAATGGCCCAGTACACAGAACTGGTCAATAGACACTTCAGAAGCAAATGAAAGAATAAGAGAGTTCCTGCCTGAACTGAAGAGACATTTCCCAGTCTACATCCAGTCTTTAGATATGAGAGATGGGACATAAATAGCAGAACACACTACAGTCCAATGTACATGTGCGCAAGCTTAAGATAAGTGTTTAGTAAACTGCTTGTATATATCCTGTGTCTCATAGATGTGGAATTTCAAAACTTCCATAGAATCAAGCACCTACATCTACCCACTTAAGAGCATCTATATAAATATATGGTGCTCAATATAAAATTTGATGACAAGATGAATGAACAAATGAACTTCTACAAGAGAGACGATTTATTTATTAACTTAAGCAACATATGTTTATTTAATGCCTCTTATGGGCCAGGCACTGTGCTAAGGCTACCTACCATTGCTAGAAATACTCCCATGAACAAAACAATCTTGGTTTTTTGTCTAGCTTTCATTCTCTCTACTCTGCTTCTTGTCCCTTCGTCAAAGTCCATCTAATTTAAGAATCCACCAGCTAGTCCTGAAGATAACTCATAGACATCCCAAGGCCGTTCTCAACGATGACCTAAGAAGCCCATCTTTTGTTTTTCAACCACTGTTGGCTCCAAATCTAGTCTCTTATTCTAAACCCCTAGGTCTGAATTGACTGCTAGAGTTTGAATCTCTTCACTTGCCCTGGTGGATCTCAAACCTGGCTCACTTCCCTTGAGGTTTTCAATCCTTCTGCCATAGGTAGGAATCTTCACGCAATTTCCAGCCCATTAGGGGGCAGCCACTGAAGACAGCTCCTTCCTAACAAGAAGCTCTGACCCTTCTATGAGTCATTCCCTTATTCTTAAGTAATCCTTCTCTCGTCTTGAAAAAGAGCAACCCTTCAGCTATTGTTAAAAATAGATATCTGAACCAGGCTGAACTCCAGCTGACAACTGTAATCAAAATTCTGATACCCAGAGAGGGCAGACCATGTATGAAGAACCCTTATAAAATACTACCTTAACAAGGCTTATTCCTTGTTGAAAGATGGAAGTAAAATACTACATTTTCTCAATTCTAAGACACATTTTTTTCTCACATTTTAACATTTCTGTGGCCAAGATGTTTTACAATCAGCATATACTTATAATGTGGTAAGGTTGGTGACCCCGATCCGCATCAATGCCCCTCAAAAAATAACGCTGTATTAAAAACATAACTCATCTTCCATTTGATGGAATCTTGTAATTGGGAAAATGTAGTGGGCCACAATTCTTCATTGCCAAAGGCCAGGCGAGTGCTTATTAAAATGATTCAAATTGAAGTAGAAGAAAAGAAAGGCCATGAGAAAGGGTAGGATTTCCAAAATCTTTAATGCATTAATAATGTCTCCAATTCAGGGAACCAGAGGCAATACTAGGAAGGAGGACACAAATAATCACTTTCCTCACTTGACAGTTACTAGAATGGCTGATGATCATGTAAAGTGAAGGATTTTGAGTTCCTCTGTTTCTCCCTTCCCCTGCTACCCTCTGCTAGAATGGTGAACAATATAAAATCAGGGAGAAGGAAGAAGCCAAAGCCATGAAAATTCAACAAACTAGTTGACAGCCTTTGATAAGGAGTTGACACCATCTGGGTCATTGTATGGTTTATTTCTTTGTTTAGATTTTTGTTTTATTGTATTCATCATAGGACTTAAGAGGGCAGGTTCTAGAACCAGACTGTCTAGGTTTGAATCCTGACTCCACCACTTAAAAGCTGTGTGACTTTAGGCAAGTGATTCAACCCTGCTGTGCCTCAGTTTTCATACCTGTAAAACAGGGATCATAAATAAGTTGATACCTGTACACTTACAGAAATGTCTGCCACATAGAAGCACTCAATAAGGTCATTTATTATTAATACTTGAAATTTCCTTGAAGAAAAATAATCCCTTCTCTCTGGAAAGCCAAAAAAGAATTCCATAAAGCCCTAGAAGAAACTTACATCTTTCCCTGATGCAGAATTATTTCCCCTCTAAGATTAAAGTCACATAAACCTTTCCCCAGGACTTTTCCTTTTTGTGGATGAAAAAAAAAAAACATCAGCAATCTTATCTAGGTGAAGGTGAATTTGCTGCCGAGCAAAACGCTCTTTCAATGTTGAAAATTTCGCCAGTCCTGAGTAAGAAAAGGGTAGAGTGGTCCCAGCTGGAGTCAGACGCTTATCATGATTTTGTTTGACTCTGAAATAAGTCTTACCTCATAAACACAGAATTTCCTGAGGAGACTGGAACAAGAGGAATTAGCAACTGTGTGCACACATCTCTGTAATGAACGTGTGGTTCCATATGTCACCATGTCTATGTAAGTGCTCAGAGACTTACTGTATGTCTGCAAAAAAAAAAAAAAAAAAAAAGCACCCAGAGAAACATCAAGTATTTATTTGGGTTAGACTGTTTTTTATAATCCTGCAAAAGGTTACACACAGAAGATGGGTTATTGCATACAGGGAGCTAGGACTCGGGCATCCTGATTCATCCTCTCATATTAAAGGCAGCCTCTCCTTTTTTGCAAATGACATATCAGATAAAGAGTATCTAAAATATATTTAAAAAATGTATACAACTCAACACCCCCAAAACAAATAACCCAATGAAAAGTGGGCACAAGATGGGGCGCCTGGGTGGCTCAGTCAGTTAAGCGTCCAACTCTAGGTTTTGGCTCAAGTCATAATCTCACAGTTTGTGGGACTGAGCCCCGAGTCAGGCTCTGCGCTGACTGACAGCATGGAGCCAGCTTGGGATTCTCTCTCTCTGCCCCTTCCCCCACTCTCCCTATCCATCTCTCTCTCTCTCTCTCTCTCTCTCAAAATAAATAAAGATTAACAAAAATAGGGACAGGACATGAACACACATTTCTCCAAAGACATAAAGATGGCCAAGAGATACACGAAAAGATTCTCAATATCACTCATCATCAGGGAAATATAAATCAAAACTATAATGAGATATCGCCTCACACCTGTAAAAATGGCTAAAACCAAAAACACAAAAAACCACAAATATTGGCAAGGTTGTGGAGAAAAAAGAACTCTCATGCACTATTGGTGGGAATGCAAACTGGTGCAGCCACTGTGGAAGTCAGTATGGAGGATCCTCAAAAAATTAAGAAAAGAACTACCCTATGATCCAGTAATCACACTACTAGGCATGTATATGAAGATTACAAAAATATCCCATGTTTATTGCAGCTTTTTTAATAATACCAAAATTATGGAAGTAGCCCAGGTACTGAATGATAGATGAATGGATAAAGAAGATGTGGTATATATACGATGGAATATTGTTCAGCCATGAAAAATGAAATCTTACCATTTGCAACAACATGGATGGATCCAGAGAGTACAATGCTAGGGGGATTAAGTTAGTCAGAGAAAGACAGATACCACTCATATGTGAAATTTAAGAAACAAAATAAATAAACAAAGGAAAAAAAGAGAGAGAGACAAACCAAGAAGCAGACTGTTAACTATAGAGAACAAACTGTGGTCACTAGAGGGGAGGAGGGTGGGAGGATGGGTGAAATAGGTGATGAGGACAAGAGAACACGTACCGTGATGAGCACTGAGTAATGTCGAGAATTGTTGAATCACCGTATTGTACAACTGGCACTAATACAATGTTATATGTTAACTATATTGGAATTGAAAGTAAAAAGTCTATTTAAAAAAAGCACCTTCTCCTCCTGTTGTATTTCCATCATCTTGAGCTCCTCCACCTCTGGGGCAGAGGGTTTTTCATATCATGACAGAGACAGGCCCTCATTCATTTCATCGATTTCATCTGATGTAAAAGATATTGAAAGGGGAGCTATGGCTGAGTGGGTGTTTCTTTTTTTTTTTTAATATTTATGTATTTATTGGGGGGGTAGGGGAATAGAGAGAGGAAGAGAGAGAATCCCAAGCAGGTTCTGTGTTGTCAGCTTAGAACCTGATGCGGGGCTTGATCCCACCACCATGAGATCATGACCTGAGTCAAAATCAAGAGTGCAACGCTTAATGAGCTGAGCCACACAGGCGCCCCTGCTGAGTGGGTGTTCCTGTCTGCAAAGCCTGGTATGGGAAACACCAGAAGAGTTCGCTGGGTGTGTGGGGGTAGAGGAGTGGAGGGAGGATGGGGGCTTCTGCAGACAGACAACTGTTCCAGACACCTCCCAGGGAACAAAGATTAGCTTGGACACCCAGCCCTCAATGGCAGGAGGACAAAGGAAGCAGGCCTGAGAACTTCCCTAACCTCAGCCTCTGGAAACTGGCGCTTGCCACAAGGAGCGTGGAAAATATTTTACAAAAGAGGCTAGACGCACGCCATATGGCTGTGTCCGGAAAACTCCCATACACATCCTTGTTGGAGGCTCTTCTCCCTGTGCAGTGGCTCCCAAAAGTCAGCTTCATTGCCACGGGGACTTAAGGAATCCGAAGGGACTCCAGGAACCACGGGGATTGCAATGAGGATGCAGGGAAGAAAAGCCTCCTGAGTGGGCTGCAACACGCTTCAGACTTGGGGCCTTCCCGGCAGAACGGATATCTCTATTCCAGGAGCCAGGGGTCTGAAATCTAGAGAAAGGGATCCCTCGGGGACTATAATGAATGCTGTGCTCCGGCAGTGCCGGCATGGTTCAGCTGTTTGATTAATGCCACACGAGAAGGCAAATTTAATAGAGAGCAAACCCTTCTAGGGTGCCTGCACTGGATAAGATCCTGCACCTCACACCCAGTGAAGAGGACCACAGAGGAGTTTGCGAGACTCCTTCCGGAGCTCTGGGCCGAGGGCAGAAGTGTGTGAAGAGTGTGCCTCTGTCTCAGCTTCTGAGTCCTGAATGCATAACAATGTGCTCTGAGAGCCAGCCAAGGGGAGAAGGGTTTCCATCTGCTCCTTCCCCATTCTCTGCTCCAGCGAAGGGGAGGGGGTGTCCTTCAGCTGTTAGGCCGGTCCTGTATGGCTATTGGCTGACACATTTTCAAAGCCACTCTCAAAGGCTTTGATTAGCTGGCTGTTGCTGGGCAGCAGCTGAAGCCATTTGCCCTGGAAAATGGAAGGAAGCAGGTGTAACCACTCACCCCAACCTGACCCCCCAAAACACACCCCCTCCCACCCCACATACACTTTACAACCGATTGGGTTACTTTGTCCCTGTACATTTTAATGAGTGCACCCCCTTAGCATCCCTTCCCTAAAATGTAACCAAGGGCAACACTGTTCTTGACTTCTCTCTCAAGAGAAAGGAAGTGCCAGGGGTGCTTGGGTAGCTCAGTCCGTTAAGCATTCGACTCTTCATTTCAGCTCAGGTCATGATCTCACAGTTCGTGAGATTGAGCCCCGTGTTGGGCTTTGCACTGACCATGGAGCCTGCTTGGGATTCTTTCTCTCCCTCTCTTGCTGCCCCTCCCCCACTCACGTTGTCTCTGTCTCTCTCAAAATAAATGAACTTAAAAAAAAAGGAAGTGCCAGCCCAGGGTGGTAGCTGGGTGAGGCTCCAGGTCCTCCTCAGGCTGACTCTGGCTACAGAGGGTGCAGGACAGCACTCCCATGGTCTGATTTCCATAGCCTTCAGGAATAGCAGAGTGACTGGAAGCCATAGGCATATTGGGAAGACCGAATACTTTTTTTATTACATTCTAATTTTATTAAGTACACCCCTCCCCACCAAAACAACACTATACTTAAGAATTAATGCAATCTCGGGGCGCCTGGGTGGCTCAGTCAGTTAAGTGGCCGACTTCGGCTCAGGTCATGATCTCACAGTCCGTGAGTTCGAGCCCTGAGTCGGGCTCTGTGCTGACAGCTCAGAGCCTGGAGCCTGTTTCAGATTCTGTGTCTCCCTCTCTCTGAACCTCCCCCGTTCATGCTCTGTCTCTCTCTGTCTCAAAAAATAAATAAACGTTAAAAAAAAATTAAAAAAAAGAATTAATGCAATCTCTAATTTTTATTCACTACATGAGATTTTGTACTTGAAAGTGCTTTGAATTTAAAATTTAATATCTGAAAGGATTCTTGCGCAATCCTCTAATCTGATCACCTTAACAATCCAGTGGGCTAAATACCTTTGGGGAAATTGAGACACCAGAAGAAAACCAAATTACCTAAGGATTTATAATAGTAATATAGAAGAACTGGCTTCATATTCAAGTTTTCCTAATCCCAGCTGAATAGCCTCTCTTACCTTCCCAATTTTAATAAATAAATTGCATATATTGTGAATCATTATTGAAAAACTGTCATATATGTTTACCCAACATGCTTGTTGTGCTTTCTTGCAAGCCCGTTAAATGGGTCCCACATGACTTTTAGCCTGCTCCTTCCTCTACCTGCAGCTCTATCTCAAATGAGGCAAAGAAGTGAAATTGGTGGCAGAATAAGAGTGGGAGTTCGAGCTGATGGACAACAGACAGCATCGCTGAGCAGGACTGTGACGCAACAGCAGCATTTCAGGAAACTTTATCTGGTAGCAAAGTACTAGCCTCAGAAGAAGAGGCAGATGGGAGTTATCACTTCTCTTGGACCATATCCATGCCCGATCTTCCTTGGGGACAAATGGAACTTTTTGCCCCTCAAAGTGTACCATGCCCCTCAAAGTACCTTCAGTGCTTGCATCACAGGGAGCTGCTGCTCCTGGGATGAGCTAAGATTACAGAGATGACCCCAAGATTAGTCTTTAGATGCATCCATCATATCTGGCAGCCTAGAAGACTGAATGCTACTTACAAAGGATTTCAATTTCCAGCTGGTGATGGTGCAGAGCCTGGATGAAACTGGAAAGCAGGTTCTTCTGTCTAAATAGACAGAGGCAAGGGGTGCCTGGGTGGTCCCAGGGGTTAAGCATCTGACTCTTGATCTCAGCTCAGATCATGATCTCACATAAGACTGAGCCCAGTGTCAGGCTTCAGGCTGGGTTTGGAGCCTGCTCAAGATTCTCTTTCTCCCTCTTCCTCTGCCCCTCTCCTGCTCATGCTCTCAGGCTCTCTCTCCCTCTCTCAAAAATAAAAACTATTTTAAATAAATACATAGGCAGAGGCAAAAGTTCCAATCAGTCTTTGAGCTGAAATCCTTGAGGGGTTACCTGTGCTCTGATCTTTCCTCCATCACTGACTCTTGGTTTTAAAGGACTTGCCTTGTATCTCATATACTCATTAACAAAGGACTCAACGAGCTAACTTGGGAGAGGGGTAAAGGTCCTAAGTAAAATGCCAGCATTATCTATGATGTTCTAAATAAGCACATATTACATTTTTCTGTGACTTCCTAAAGAAATCCAATTCTTTAACTTTGCTATCTGACCCCTAAGTGATAATAATGATAGGAATTTTAGACCAGGTCAAAGGCATGGGTCACCAGGGGATGACCCAATACTTCCAGAGACATAAAAACCTTTGTCATGACTGACACCAAACAGATGCCCATCTAACGTACTTCTATCACAGTTATCTAACTGCAGGTACATGGCTCAGTAAGTCACCTCTAAATGGGAGTGCAGTGGGTCATTGGAAAGTGTAGGCAAATGACAAAAGGGCAGGAACAAACTTGACTGTTTGCAGCCAGTGCTTTCATGTGCTCATCCACTCATTCACTGGAGGGCCTGTTTTGTGCCCTGCACTCTGCAATGTTGAATGAGATAGAGGGGTTCCGAATGGTCCAGACTGAACATACAATTCCAAGTCAGAGCCCTGACATAAATTTTGCAAAGATCCCACCTCTAAGCTTCCACCTCTCCAAACTCCCAGCGCCTCTGCTCTGAAGAGGAAGGATCACTTTCTCCTGCAACCCAAATTTCTGGGACAGACGCCTATGTGGTGGCAAAAGCTATGACCCAGAACTGTTCCCTGGGGGCTGGGGAAGTGGTGGCATCTGATGTGAATGGCAAACTTCTCTGTTCTCACAAATCCTACCTACCACCCACAGCCCAATCCTGAACAACCTAAAGAGAGAGCAAATTGAACTTGTCCAGGGGTGGTCTAAAGGTCAATTCAACATAGAATTCAGCTAAGAAAAATACCACCCTTTTGTCTTGTGTCTTCAGCTCACCACGACTTTGTTTTCTCCTAACCCGTGCTCACAGCATCCTCCTGTCTTTTCCCTCTGTTCTAAAGTAGAAATGCAGAACCAATATCAACTATAACCTGATTATCTGCAAGAATTGGGCCAGCACAGGGTCATGGATAATAACCACAGACAATTCTGAGAAATCATTTAAATTTGCCTTTGGCCTACATTTGTTTATATGTGTGCATTTCCAAATAGATTTACCTTCCTAATTGGGTTTTGTTTGCATTCCCTCGGCACACACTGACTGGGATGTCAGGGAGGGGGACAGGGGGTGGGCTGAGTGTTGAGAAAAGCTGGGTTGAGATAAAAATTTGTAGGAGTGAAACTTCTAGTTGCATCGTTCACTTAACAAATATTTATTGAACAGCAACAAATGGCATAGCGCAGCACTTGGTTTTGCAGGAGATGCACAGTAGGGATGAGATACAGTCTCTGCCCTAAAGAAGTTTTCCATCTTGTCAAAGGGAGTACATGAAGACTTTACATTTATACAGTTGAGATTTAACTATAGCCTTAAACGTGAGCCGAAATAGCGCTGTTTTTAACTCAAACATCCGCTTTTGATCTAATGGGACTCAGATAAATAGCGATTCCTCCAGTTCCCATACTTCAGGTTTCTGTGTTTCTATGCTTGTATAAAATGCAAGTTTCTCAGCTTATATAAAACAGCACAGGAATCATTTCCCAGAGTACGCGAGCGTTGGCGATAATGGGTTGGAGGGGTTTCCCCTTGAGACTCCATGTCTGAATTTACTGACAAGTTAATCGCTGAGGAAGCAAATACTCAATGTCTTACATTGTCCTCAGTTCAACAATTTCCAGGCAAGCCCCACCACCCCTTTCTCTTTGGTGTATATCCCCATGCCTAGAATCTGCTACACTCCCCCTCAAAAGGCAGAGGCTCTCCCCAGTTCAGTTGTCCACTGAAAACATGCCAATTTTGGAAAAGCAAGTAAGGGGCAAGGGCTGTCTTGTCTTGCACCTGTATGGAAAGTGGGACAAAAGTGTAGCTCCATGGCACTACACCTCACCCAGATTCTCCCCACTAAAACCGGTTCCTTCCCACTTTCTCTGTCATTTCCACTACGCCAAAAGGAATTAGTGATGTGGATTATGTGTGTGTCTCTCGTTGGACTAGGGAATCCCAGATCCACTCTTACTACCCCCATTTCCAGGAGACCACCTCAGACTCAAGACATCCTTGGTAGACTGCTGGGAGGAAAAAGTGGCCTCAGGCTAGGAATGAATGATGAATTTACAAAAGGCACCGCCAGCCAGATTACCAAAGGCCAACATTATCAGCAGCATCATCAGAGGCACTCATGCCACACATGACCACTTATGTACATGCAAGCCAGGTGCAAACATGAGTCCTGGCCCCCTGACTGCAAGTGACCTATGAAATCAATTTCAGAGGTCAAATGACACTTTTTTGCGCACAGTGAAGGGAACTATTGTTATGTGAAATGACATACGTCAAATATATTCTTATTTTGTATCACAGTTTTTAAAAAATGCTGTACAGTATACAGCATTAATATAGGTGAGCATGAAGTAAAGAACCTTAGAAACAATCCTATAATATTTACTGAATCAATGCTAAAGTAAGAGTAGATATTTGTACATGTACAAGGAAATGACAACCTAAATTAAAGGATACAGAATGTGGAGGGTGAAGTTGCTTTTAAAACAAGGCTGTGTATAGAACTGTTGGCCCTTCCCAATTCTTGGAAGGCATTCAAGTTCCCAGAAATGCCTCTCATTCCCCTGACTCAGCAAGGAAAAAGGAGCCACCTATTTTAATAGCTTCTTCTATAGCTGAAGGGGTTTAGGAACAAGTCAGGGAGAGATGGTGAGATTCATGCCTCAGAATCCCCAATAAACTTTTTAGAAATACACTCTGTAAATCAGGATAGTAATTTGGCTCTCCTGTTCAGCTGGTGCTAATCATGCCGCCTGCTAAAGTTGAGCCACAGAGGAGAAATCTGAAGACCAAGATAGAGCAGATAACTAACCACCTAAGTAGGAAGACCTGATGTTCCCAGAATGCCTTCCCTACTCTTAAAATTAGCATGAGAGTATGTTATTTTACATGAAAATCTTGGGGCACCTGGGTGGCTCAGTCGGTTAAGCATCTGACTCCTGATTTCAGCTCAGGTCATGATCTCAAAGTTTGTGAGACTGAGCCCAACATCAGGCTCTGCACTCTCAGTGCAGAGCCTTTTTGGGACTCTCTCTATTCCTCTCTCTCTCTCTCTCTCTCTCTCTCTCTCTGCCCCTGCTTGCACTCTATTTCTCAAAATAAATACATAAACTTTTTTTTTAATCCAAATTCCCCTGAAGAAGTAATACTTTCAACTATCAGTCATTTACATTTCAGTGTAAATTTGTTTCAGATCATTTTCTAAAACAAGGTATTGAATGGAACTAGAAAAGATTGTGAAGACCCCCCACACACATGTCTTGGAGGATACTACTATTATAAAAGGGGCACCAAGGAAGACAGCTGGAGAGGCAATGACAGCCTTTCGACTTTGCCTTACTCAGAGCTGGCCCAGCTGAGGAACATGGCCTCCTGCCCACTAAGAACACTGGAACAACTGTGAACATTGGCCATTTGAGCTTGGCTTTAAACCTAGAAGTCCAGCTTTCTAAGAACATTGGCTTTGAACCTAGAAGTCCAAATCCAAATATAAAGCAGGGTAGGGTGTGCCCAGAAGCATCAAAAATTTGATTTTAGTATTTGTGAAACCATCTTTATTCTTTTTCCTATTCCTACCCCCACCTGCCATCAAGAGAATCATTCCAATAACCCCCTAACTTGGGAACAGATGATCTCCATGCTGTGGCCAGAAAAAGTTCAAGGGGCATAGGCATCTGAGACAGCTGTGTGGTCATCACCATCAATAAATAGCAAGTATTAGATACTTTCGATATGTCAGCATGGTGCTAAATTTTTTCTGTGGATCATTTCTTTTGCTCATCACAACCCATAAGATAAGGTTACCATTGTGCAATAATAACACCGAGACTTAGAGAGGCTAAGCCAAGGTTACATGGCTTGTAAGTAGTGCAGCTGAAAGTTAACCAAGGCAGTCTAACTCCAAACTCATAACCAATAGATTAAGCAGCAGCAACTCTTGGGAAGAAGTGCTAGTTGTTGAATAGTCAACCAGAAAAGTCAGCTTCCTTCTGTGTGTCTTCCACTCAGACCTCATGTCTTCACAATATGACCTGATAAAAGAATTTCTGCTCACTGTACCTCCCAGGTCATAGTGGGGAGGAAACCCTGGCCTGGGCCCTATGGTGTCCTTGAAGGAAGATGCATGAAGGAGAGACAGGACCTGGCTTACAGCCACTGTCAGCCCTGTGCTGAAAAAGCAGCCCTCTCTATGGAGGCGTGCCTGGGCTCCCCCACCCCTGAGGTGAAATAATGGCTCAGACAAGGGGTTTGAAGGCATCAATGGACTGACAGCATAATACCCATGACTTTCACAGCATGTGTCTTTCAGCTGCAGAAATAAGGGCAGGATAATTTTAGCTCTGCGTGTCTTAACACAGCTCCACCTCTCCTGCCACCAGGCAGGCTCCAGACAGGGGCCCATTGTGTCCTTCAGCACTGAAGCTCCCAGACCCTGCTAAGAACCACTGACTGCAAAGTCTGGGGAGTAAGTTTGGGCCTCAGTGGGCAACAGGGCTCTGGGCTACCACAAGCTCTCGCCCCAGGCTCCAGAGCTGTGCGTCAGCAGGAAACCACTTCCTCTCTGACCACAGGCCTGAGGTGGTGACCTCTGAATATCCAAGGAGACACTGCTGCCCCAACATCTGCTCACTGACACACAGCTCCCCTCAGCAGCTCTACACAGGCAGAGGACAGGGAAAGGAAAGGATTGCCTGTGCTGAATGCTGGACAGCTGACATCCTTTGACCTAGAAAGAGTGACCTGACCGAAGTGCCTTTTCTCATTGTCCACATATCTTCTTCTCCTGATTTCTTTCTTTGGTTGTAGTGGCTCTTCCTTTTCCTGATTTTCCTCCTACTTCTTCAGCTATGGTTTTATGTATGTGTAGGGTTGTGTGTGTGTGTGTGTGTGTGTGTGTGTGTGTGTGTGTGTGTGTTTTATCCTATATAGGAGATTGTATACCTCTCTTGTGAAATCCCCATTTTATGGGTCTTATTTCTTAGTGGGGAAAACCTAGGGTCTCATCATCTACACTCTGGCCAATTTTGCTCTCCTCAGCCCATTTCCCTTTGCTCACCGAAGGCCAGGCATAAGTGCTTACTGAGGGAAAAGACACAGGAATCTCTGAGCCTTGAAGTATACACACGTACTCCTCCCACCCAGCCACAATATGCTTGGCTCAAACTTAACAGAGCCCTTTGAAAAGATGACCTTTCTCTTTTATGGTCTAATTATGTCTCCGTATCAATGTGGCACCTCACACCTAATTGTCTTTAGAACCCAGGACTGAGCTTCCATAGCTCCTGGTGAACTGTCAGTTACTCCACAGGGCCAAAGGCTGGATGGGCACTTACCACAGGGCGTACGAGCTATTGCCACTGCGTGACCCCATAATGACACCATATCTCATTGACACTTCCCTACATAGTTGGAATTTAAAGTTCTGACAAGCTATCTCTAGTTTCTGTCTTTAAGAGGAAGATATGAAGTTGCAAACTATTGTCAAGCTAACTCTTGTGTTTTGTTTTTTTCAAATATCACTACTGCCCTTTACTTCCTTTGTGATCTCAGGAAGTCTTCACAATCTCCTTGCCTCAGTTTCTTCATCTTTAAAATAGGGATAATAAAAACCGCCTATCCTTTAGGGCTATTGGGTCAAATAAATGTGAAACGCTACAGTTCTTGGTTGCAAGCAACAGAATCCAAATCTGGACAACTGAACCAATGAGACAGCTCCCAAACTCAAGAGGAAAAAACTGAACGCTCTCATCCCAGAAAAGGCAGGATCCAGGGAAACACCAAGATTCTTGGTTACAGAAATGAACGATTTCCCCAGGGCAGCTCTATTTGAACTAATCAGCTCTATTCATTTTTCCCACTTTGTTTCATCCAACTCAAGTTTCGTATTTCCAAGAGAGAGACCCTGACTGGTGTAGAATGGGTCACACACCCATCCTCATTACCAGAGGAGGGCACAGAACTTGGATACACAGATGTGGTATAAGGCTTAAAATTAAGATCCAATATCATGTGTGCCTTGACATCTG
This sequence comes from Felis catus, assembly GCF_018350175.1. Lineage (NCBI taxonomy): Eukaryota > Metazoa > Chordata > Mammalia > Carnivora > Felidae > Felis > Felis catus. The sequence continues at coordinate 25,362,113 of NC_058384.1, read as the reverse complement.
GGGAAAACAGGGAGGACCTCAAGTGGCCTGACCACAAATTCTCCTCCCCCTCTGCTCCTGCAAATAAGGTCCTCTAGCCAAAGACCCTTTGTATCAAAAGACCAAAGGCAATACCTATTTGCCCTGGAGGAGCTGGTTTCACTGCCGACTCATGGAATTATTCAAACAACCCTATCACATCCTTGTGTGAGAACCAAGGGCCTACAAAGTCTGCCTCCCAGAGCCCCTGCTGGTTTACTCTACTGCCAAGTACAATCTCCACATGGCTCTGCGTGACATGTGGTCTTCTCCTCCCCCAGTGAGTGTATATGGCTAATAAACTGCTGTCAACCCACCCGTCTGCATCAGGTATCATGCGTCCAGCCATCCCTATCACCCTCACCAATGGGGTGAAGAAGCAGTGAATAAAACAGGTCCCCCAAGATGGCACACACCAGGGGACGGGTGGGTCCTCAGAGAAAAATCCAGGTGCTATTACCAGAAGTTGAGGATGAAAGCAGGACAAGTACAAACAACGGGTGTTCAAGACATCATGAAAACTGTTCAACACAGAGCCTGAAAACCAGAAAGTGAACCCAAAAATGTAGGTAGTAGAAATACTATTTCCACATTGTCATGGAAATCAACAGTCCCTGGAAAGAATCTCCCAGTGTAGCACTTGCCATGTTTATAGAGTACTTTCTGCCCTCTTCCCTGGCACTTCTTCCCAGCACCTTCACGGCAGTGCAGAGCAACAGGCATCGGGAAGTCAGAGGGAACACCCCCGTGCGTGACACCCCCTTGCGTGGGATTCCTGCCTTGAGCAGATGGATGAGGCACCAGGGGTACATCACACAAGCACCTTGCTCTGCAATTAAACTCACTGTCAGCCCAAAATGCATCAGGCTGGAAGTGAACAGGTGATAAGCCAGTCACTCCCTGCACTGAAGCACTCCCCTGATTATCTCCCTCCTCCAGGTAAGAGTTAAAAACACTATTTCTGGCAAGTACTGGCCTTCTGAGCAGAAAGCATGGCCACTGGATGACGTATAATCACAAATGCTAGACAGAGCCCCCGGACCTCAAACATCAACCTGTTGCCTATCATTCTGTCATTAAAATGTAATTCTTCCAGTGTCTGAGAGTCCTTTTCAAAATAACACAGGTCCCACCTCGTTGGCAAATACCTTTCCAGAGGGTTGCTCTCTTTATGCTGAAAACCAAAATAGGACACACACTGGGTACCTGACTGGAAGCAGAACACCTGACTAGGACAAGACCCAGGAGGAAGGAAAGGAGGACTGAGAAGTGGCTGGGGACACACACCAGTGACAAATATCAAGACAGATACTCAGTGGGCTGGGGTCAACCAGCACTGGCCCCTTCTGCTGTAGGACCAGCCAACTTAGTGATGTGGCCACAGTCAGGCATCACCCTAACACCTCTGTCTGCCAAACACTTGGCATCTGCATTAACAGCCAGGAATATGCTGGCTCCAGATATTGGCTAAGTTCCAAACATTTTCAGATGCTGCATAGAGCCTGGGATCTCAGCTCCTTGAGCACCAGGAAACCCTAACTTGGGCTTCCCACCATGTCAGCCCCTATTTTCTTCCTTGGCTTCCCATCATCCTAGCGCTTCACATTTGTGTTATGTTTAAAAATAAAAATTCTTGAGTAGCTGCATACACAGCTCTCTGCAGCTTAAAAGTGCATATAATAACAACAGTGTAGGCAACAATTAAACTCAAGACTTTCTTAAATGCCAGGGACTTTATAAATATTATCCTATTTATTTCCCTACAATAATCCTGAAGGTGGGCTTTGTTACTCCTGTTTAACAGGTGAGAAAATCTAAGTCTAGATGTCAACGGACTTGTTCAAAGCCACACAGATAGTAAGCGGCTTAGCTAGGACTCAAATCTAACTGCAAGGCCTCTAATACACTCATTGCCTCTTGAAAAAAGGTGCTGACTTATCATCATGTCCTAATCATGTTGGGAAGGTTTGCCATATACCCATGCAGGATGCATGAAAACATGACAGTTTTTCCTGGAGTTTTTACTCAGGTGTTCAGGATGTAAACTCATCCAACCACTTGGACGTCAATCCGTGGCCACATTTGACCTTATTACCCAAGTCTCAGAGAGCCCAGACCCTGCCCTAGAAGTTGAATAAATAAGCATATCTTGCCACGTCTGAATTCTACCCTGAATCTTTTAGTCTCTTTCTAGAGTCCTTATTGATACATCTTCTCAATGTGTTCACATCATCACCACGACTAGAACATAAAAACATCCCTGGCTTGGAGCACCATATGAACAGCATTTATACCTTTTTAAAATGTGGGCATCCTTTAAAATACCCACATTTTACAATAAACAATGCCATTTAGGATGTGCCGAGACAGAAGTATTCTTTTCCTTCTGTTCTTCTATTGTAGTCATGGAGACCTCAAATTTGGTTGAAATGAACAGACAAAATTAAAACCTGCACAGAAAGTTGGTATCAGGGAAAATAATGACAGTTTATATTTCAGTGGTATTTGTGTGTGAGGCAATTAATCATTCTACAGACGTTACCTCATTCTGATCTTTCACTAAGGTAGGAAAAGGACAGGTGCTTTTCATCCTCCTAAAATCCACACTGGATAAATGGTGAAGACCATGATAAGGAGAGACTAAGTCTACACTACATGAAACTACACGGCTGAGACAAAAAAAAAAAAAAAAAGTTCACCCACCCAGTTGTTTGGCCTGAGACTGGTCTTAAATTAATCATTTGAAGTTAATGTTTTAATCACTCAACTGAGATGCATTGGTCCATACAGACAGGAATCACCAAATTTACCAATAAGCCATCAAGAGCAGCTGAGGTCTCTCCATTGAATGTGCCACTTAAAAAAAAAAAATACATTGCCCTGCCCTATGATGCTCACCTTAATGACTGCCACTGTCCCGTATATCTCCACACCATCATCATGGGGGGGGGAGGGGGGTTCTAAAATACAAATCTGATCACCTTGCTCCATATTGACCACAGATGGACTTGAAACGCTTCCTGACCAGACCTCTTGCCTACTTTCCTGTTCTATCTCTCAACCCCTCCCCCACTGCCATGTTGTAGTCCTAAGAAGACATTCAAATACAGTAACTAGCAGTAATTTAAACACTACAAGCTGTTGCCTAGCAAGACTACCTCCCCCCACCCAACCCCAGCCTACCCGGCCACCACATACACCTAAACCTTGACCCTCTCATTGCCTATCTGAAAACACCCATTTTTCTCTCCTTCTTTTTAGGATCACTTTTTAAACATTATTATTATTATTTTACTATTATAATCATCAGCATCATTATTATTACAGAAAAGTACACCAAAGATATAATAAATAAAAACAGAAAAAAGAAAATTTAAAAATATACATAATCCCCTTACCCAGAGATAAAACCCTGTTAGCATTCTGGAATATTCCTTACAGTCTTCTCCATGTGCACATATAGAGACATTTTCCACCACACCAGTTTGACTTCTGAGACTTGACTCTAGTGCCACTTCCTGTAAGAAGATGCTTCTAACCTTTCCTCCCCCGCCTCCCCCAAACTTAATCATGTTCGCTCCCACTCACCCTTCAGGTCGCCACTTAAATGTCACATCCTCAGACAGTCCTTTCCTGAACACCCAAAGCAAATGACATCACCCCAATTACTCTCTCTGGTAGCACAGTTCTTTTCTTTCATTGGATTATCTGAATTTATAACTGTATGTGTGTTTATACATTCATGTCTTTCCCACTAGACTGTAAGCCTCATGGGACTAGAAACCAGAGCTGGTAATGCTGATCACTGTACCCCCAGGCCTAAAACAGCATCTGTGTCATCAAGCCCACAAGAAGTATGAAAAGCTAAGTAAATGGCAGCTCCCTTCTCCACACCCCCACAAACACCTTACCAATCTCTAACACAGAATTTATTCCATCCTACCAGTTGCTCTACCACTAAACTATTTGCTCCTGGAAGACAAAGGCTATCTTTCCTCCTATGACATATATTTACATCTGAAGTCATAACTATCCCCCCCCCCCCATAACACAATACCCTGCACACGGCAGATTTCACTTCTTCTGAATGATTGAAAAAGTGAATGAAGCAAGAGCTGTATGGGCACGACACCTGATCAGCAATGCTCTTGGGTGATCCCATCTCTTACATAAATCTTTATTCTTAATAATCGTCTGGCTTTTCTTAATAATCATCTCCGTATGATGCCAAAATATAGCTGAAAAGTGAAACCATTGCTTCACGCTCCAGATGTTTCGTTTTCAGAAGCCGAGCATCCAGATGACTGGACACATGTGAACAACTCAGTATCTCTTCACCAAGCTGTCTGACATCTTGGCTCATTCAGAGTCTAGAGAGAAAACAAAATGAATGCTTTGCCCCTCCATCACCAATAAAACTAAATAAATATAACTAATTTTAATGGAAACTAAAATAAATAATTACTGTGATTAAAGCCCACATTTTCAGTGCACCATAATCTTTCTACACTCCAAAGAGCACTGGCTTGCATAAGAGACAACTGTTATGTGGGAATATCAGAGAGTGCAAATAAGAAAACCCAACGAAGAGTAGCTTACATATCAATAATTTTATTATAGCACATAAGGGGGAAGTCTAGAGGTTGGCTAACTCAGCAGTTCAGCAGCGTTAACAAAGACCCAGTTCTTTCTACCTTTCTGCTCTGCCTTTCTTAAAAAATCATCTTCCTCCTAGTTTCAGAGTGGCGTGAATAATTCCAGGTATCCCATACACCACAAATAGCATCTTGCAAAGAAGAATGCACCTCTTTAAAGGAGCAAAGAAAACTTTAGCACACTTCCCCTCCCCAGCTGACTCCTTCTCAGGCCCTACAGACCAAGACTGGGCCATATGTCCATGCTTAACCCAATTACTGGAAAGGGCGATAATATGATCACAGCTGCTTCAGATCAGTGGTTTTTAAACTTTAACAGAGTCACCTAGAGGGTTTGTGAAAACACAGATTGCTGAGCTCTCCTCCCAGGGTTTTGGATTCCATAGATCTCTCTCAGTTGGGGCCTGAGAATATGCATTTTTAACAAGGCCCCCAGTGATATCTATACTGCCCATCCTAGAACCACATTTTGAGAACTTCTGGCTTAGACCAATCATGCTTTACCTACCAGGGATGGGGAGAGGGTCAAGCCTGTCAGGTATTATAGCTGCTTGAGAACTGTAGAGAATCGTGATTTTCTTTGCAAAGAAGCAGGTGGGTGGCTGTAGACTGGTCATATTGGAGTCCACCACAGTGAAATAGAATGATAATGGCTAGAATGTACTGAGAATTCACATGCATCAAAAACTGCCCTAAAAACAACATACATTATTTAATTCCCCCAAATAATCCTTTGAGGTAGGATTCAGATCAGAAAACTGAGAGTCAGAAAGGCTGCATAAATTGTCCACAGTCATGCTGCTACTAAGTTCTATGGCCTGGATTTAAATGGAGATCTGTGTGACCCCCACCATGGCCCATGCTCTTAGATACGATGCAATTTAGGGACCCGAGTTTGAATTCTGGACCTGCCGCTCTTCCATGCCTCAGATCATAGAGGTTCTGGGGTCAAATATAAATGCCAGATTTCACTGTAGAAATGCTCACAGTTTGGTGGCAAATGAATGGTGTTCGGGGTCAGGCAGAAAATTAGGCCCAGTACTTGTGTGAGTTGACAGTCTTCATCTCTCCAACCTCGACTTCTTTCGACACACAATAAGCGTGCTTAATGCTTGTGTCCTAGGAAAACTGGAGCAGATATGTGGTAAAATACCTTAGCTGTCCCTGGCACATAGTAGGCAATCACTCTGAGTAGCTCTCATTACTATTACTAACCTCTGACCTAGAACATTCATCTGTACAGAGTAGTTAGGAAGACCATATAAGCTCTGAGAAAATGCCTTGCGCATTTGTGTATTTTAATAACCTGCTGCATTATAGTTGCACACCGTTAAATGAGGGCCACACTACGTCCTGGTACAAGAAGGTGAAAATTATGCTGAGGTTGGGGCGGGCAGAGGGAGGGGAGAGGGGCAGAAGAGGCTACTGGAAACCCCAATAACTTCTGTATGGAAAATGTCAGGCCAATTTTTCCTCCTGAAATGAACAGCGTCTCCTTCTCTTTACATGCCAATGACTCTGAACTGAAATTGTTGAAACAGGATGACACCTCTAACCTCAGCACATGGATATAATCACCTCCCCAGCTCATTTCATCAACAACACCCAGAAGTAACCTGCAACACCCAGAACACCTGCAAGTAAAAGGTTTAAAAGTCTGTTGTTTCAGAGGTTCTGAAAGGCCTGTCCTGATGGACCACCCTAACTCAAAGAATGTCTCCCTACACCCGCACCCACTGTCACTCTTGATTCCCTTTCTGGTTGTATGTCTTCAGAGAATGTATCACTCTCTGAAACCACCATGTTGGTTTACTTGTTAATTGTCTGCCTCTCCCGTGGGAAGGTGAACTCCAAGAAGGGAAAAAAATTGTCTGTCTTGTCACTGGTATGTCCTCAACCCTAGAACAGTCCCTGGTGTATAATACTTACTAATTAAATATGTGTTGAACGAATCATGATGGTGGCCATGATGTCAAAGACATCATCTAGGCTGACTAGAAAAGAGAAAATTGGTGGAACCAGATTGTAGCTGAGAGGATTAGTTCATGAGTACATGTTAAGCAGCACAGAATCTGGAACCCCAGAACAGTATGAGAAATTTGAGAGGGCTAAAGAAGAAAAACACTGCTTTATAGATGTTGTCATGACCCTATTTTACAGAAAGTCTTCTTTTTATAGTTTTAATCGCCATAGAATGGTATATTTTTTTTAAAGTAACCCAAATAAAACTGGGCCATCTTCTCCTCTCACCTTGAATCCAATCTCAACACTCTGATAAATCAAAAAACACTTGCATATTCACAAATCTGATCGTAAGATCAACAAATGGAAATGGGATGTTTTTATGGGAATCTGTAAGGGATTCAGTGGCGGGTGTGACGCTTTTTATCCCCAATCAAAACTTCCTTAAAATTGCTTCTACAAATGGTTTGTCCCCACCACCAACTCCCTCCAGTAGTTGCTGAGATCTTCCCACACTCCTCCAGGTTATTTCTTGTTTCCACAGCTCCTTAGTCCCTATCAATCCCAGATGTCTCATTATATCCAGCCACGTCCTCACCATGTCTGTTGCCTTCTGCACTCATCACCATAAGGGCCAGGAGCTGAGCAGCACCAAGTAGACTTCGAATCATTTTTCCCTCTATCACAGAAAGCAAAACCAGAAGATAGAATTTTAAGTGAGAAGAGAGTAAAAAGTTAAACTCTTTCTAATAAAGTACTTATAAATAATAAATGCATTTTCACAAGTGATATCACAAAAAGAAGAAGAAAACTAATGTAAATTCAGGAGATGGAGCAAGATACCTTGAAACCAGAAATATAAAATTTCTGGAATTTTCTACATCAAAAGGAAAAAACTTTTTTTATTTACATAGATTGGTAAAGGAAGAAACAAATAACATGTTGCAGAATAATCAAAATAAGTGCACTACATTTACACAATTTATGGTCCTTTTGTTAGCTAAGGGTATAAAATATGTCACATACTCTAACCGGATTGCTCACAAAATTGTTCTTTTCCTCCATGCTCCCAGTCTAATTTGACCACACCCTATTTTTTCCAGTCTGATTTATGTCACTTACCCTAGGTTCCAATCAGAGTATGCTAAATTGGTCTTAGTTTCTACACTATTCATGTAATTTCTGCTTCTTCAGATGCTTCTCTTTTAAATCATCTGATGGTTTTATCATTGCTGAAAATTTATCTAAAATATATTACTCATCGTTTTGAATTTTTCCAAAAGATAAAATGAACCTGAAGAGAAAAAAGGCTTCTCTTCATTTTTCTTGTTTTTTCTTTCCTTTACTTCCTTTTGGGCCTTTGTGTTTCTATTTCAGAGTCCCAAAAGTTGCAAATAGGTTTTTGTGTAAATGACTGAACCTAAACCCAGATTATCACAGGAAAATAACTAGTCATAAAATAGCAGTGGCCTACATGGTGTAATCTGAGACTACTGAAAGTTCTTTCACAAAAATCTTCACTGACCTGCTTTATGACCTTAAATCTCTATTACGTAAAAGTATATCCTTTTAGGTAGAAGCTTTGTGTTTTCTGTTAAAATGAAACTACCCATGGGAGGGATAATAGCTCACTTCTCTGCTTGAAAATCATCCACTGATTTCCCCATTGGCTACCAAATAAATTTCAAGTTCTTCAGCTGGTCATCCAAAGCTCTCAGAGATGAGCTACCCGCCTTCTGAACATCACCCCCACACCCCCCAACTCAATACCCAACAGGACCCCGGCACTCACATGCTCTGAGCATGCCCAGTGTATTCCTTTCTCTAGACCTTAGCTTATAATGTGCACCTTAGCTTATAATGTGCTGCCTGATTAGCCCAAATGTATGCTTATCAATAGCCTACCTTTAGCATTCAGTCTATATTCTACCTTGATTATAACTAATTTTTTTTTAATCTTCCTGATTTAGTAAGGCCTTCTCTGGTTTAAAGAAATCCAATTTATTCATTCATTTAACAAATATTTATTTAGGGCTTGTCATGTCCCAAATTCTAGGAGTTGAGGATACAACAGAGAAAAAATAAGGAAAAGACAAACAGTTCCAGCTCAGTTAAGCAAAAACAGGGGAGTCTGGAAGTCTTGGCTCATGTCACTGAAAAAACTAAATTTGGTTTCAGTCACAACTGGGTCTATGGATGTCATCAGAAAAAAATCTCTCTCTATCCCTCTGTCTCTGTCTCTTTATTTCCCCACCCCACCCCACGCCCAAACACTTAATTCTGCTTTTCTTGGATAGGCTTCATTCTCTGGCAGGATTTCTTCACAGAGATATAGAAATGGCCATGGCAGCCTTATGCTTGTATCATCCTTGAGGCAATAATGCCAAAGAAAAGAGACTGCTTCGTTCCCAGGGAAAGGGTATTTTGGGGATCTGCTAAGACGAAGTTGAGCCAGGGACACATTTAGTTTGAGCTTATCTATGTGTCTATCAGTCACTTTCCCGTATATTTCAAGTCATTTCTAGCCACCCTGGTGTAGGAATGGTTTCTAGGAGGACTCTTATCACCCACTGTGCTAACTCATTCAGCTTTACAACACAAAGATGCAAGGCTAGAGTTCATATCATGACGTGAAACTGAGCAACACTGGAAGTATGTGGGAGTAGAGAAGCCATGTTTGAAGCTTACACTAAGTCATAGTTAGTCTATGGAAAACTCTTATATTCACATACATATAAAATTGTAAGCAGAGAATTTGGTTTCGTTGATGTCTAGTCAAAATGTACACTCCCTAACACACTGCATGTAATTATAAAATACCTTCCCCACCCTTTGATAGAGATGGGCAAAATCAAACATATCAGAATTGCTGTGGGTAGGGCACAAGCTTATGCCAGCACCACAGGTGTTGTGTATGAAGGTGCATGCTTTAAGCATCCCAATGTGCCATGGCTTAACACATCTGTACCCCTCTTGCCCTGATCGAGAAAGTAAATCCAGGTAAAATGTTGCAAAATTGCCAAAAACACAGAAAAACAGCCCAAAGAAGTAAGTGTCTTTTCTACATACTTATTCATTGAAAAAGCAAATATAGCGTAAGAGTAATTTGGTTACATAATCGTATCTGTTATCCCTTGCTGCTTCACAGACTAACCTGCATTGGGTTGCTAGGGCTGCCATAACAAATTACCACAAACCAGGTGGGTTAAAACAATGAAAATGTATTCTCTCATAGCCCTGAAGGTCCTTAGGCCTCAGTTCCTTACCAAGTGGGCTTGGTCCCATAGCCACCTCAGTTTCTTCATGACATGGAAGCTGGCTTCCTCCAGAGTAATGACTGCCCTAGACAGGGAGAATATGAGCAAGGGAGGAAGAGAGAACCCAAGACAGAAACTGCAATCTTTTATAATCTAACGTCAAAAGTGACACATCATTACTTGTGCTACATGCTTTTGGTCCCACAGACCAACTCTGGAACAAGGTGGGAGAATACTACAGAAAAGTGTGAAAACCAAGGGGCTGGGGTCCTCGAGGGCATCTTGGAGGCTGTCTCCCATAATAACAGTGCAGCTCAGTATATCAGGACGGCAATTTTTAAATGTATCTAAATTGTTCCACTGTATGCCTTCATTTCAGATTAATTTTGCATTTTATTCAGAATTATTGATGATTCTCAATTGTAAAAGTATTATAGAAGTGTGCCATAAGGTTAATTACTAAAACAGACGCCCAAATATAGCAGATGTTCACCATACCCCCCAGCAGGACTGCTGCTAACTTCTGTAGACTCAGACTGGATGTGTCCTAACACTTCTTTGTACACTTCCTAGACCAAAAAGAGCATTTGAACCTTTACAGTTTCAAAACTAGAGAGACCAACCTGTTAGCCAGCATAGCCATGAGAAGGAACACACACAAGGGGGACATGGTGATAGGAATTAGGGTGGGTGATAGGACAGGGATCCAAGAGCCACCTCCTACGAGGAGGAGGAATGAGTGCTGGGGTAGCTGTGGGATCCCCAGAGTGCTGGGAATGGGGAGAAGGACCCCAAAGTGAAACTTGGTAATATGTGCCACCATTGTATAGGACTGACTTTGTAAGGCTTGTGTTCTTGGTATTCTAGAGGTAGTGTGTTTTCTACTCAATTCTGTCTTGAAATCCAGTAGGTTCAGCTACACAGTGGTGCCGGAGGTTAAGGTAATGTGACTTAATTACCCAGACATTCCCCACTCACAGGTAAAAAAAGAAATATCAGAGGAGCTTTAAAAATAAAATGTAACCCCATCAAAGTAGCAAAACATGAATGTTAACAACTCATGAGTAACATGTGTGTACATTTTAAAGGTTGCACGTAAAGAAGATAGTTAATAAATTATGAACACCTAGACACAAGTAAACCAGCTGTCTCAGCTTCCACCACTCTATTAGCACTGCTTCCATTTCCTCTGGATCTTTAACATCTGGGCCCAAAACTCCTTTCACTGGCTTCTCAGTAGCTTGCAGCTTGATGTTCTTAGTTAATTACAGTAAACTGGCAATGATTGCCCTTAGGAAAGAATTTCATTTGTGCCTATGTAGCGCTAATTCCAGAAAAGTCCTTAGGTTTCCAAACCTTCTCTGTTTTCAAGAAAACAGCTTTGAGTTTTACTAAGCTTTCTCTGCAGAATGCTTACAAGTATCCTCTGAGCAACCTCAGGTAACCCTCTTTTCATCTAGGGGAAGAGCTAGTTCTACGAAGCCCCCCAAACCCAATGCTGTGCTAACGTATCACTCCACTGAAATCTCCATTCCACCATACCCCTCCCCAGCAGCACTGGAAAGTAGTGCACCCAATGTTAAAGAAACTTTCATGTTGCTACCACTTCTGTGGTTACTCTTCCAAAGCGAGAAGGAAGCTGGTGGTGGAACCCAGCCACAGCAGCCTGTGAGTTGTACCAGGTCCCTGGCCTCCAGGAGCCTGACAGCCAGGCTTGAGGTTTTTGATGGAGGCTTTTGTTATCTTAGACCCTCCTAGCTGAAGCTGGCTTCTTGGCTTCCTGGGGCCATGTACCCCCACCCCTGCATCCCCAACTTCCAGAGACTGGGGGAGTAAAAGGTGAAAAACCCATCAGCTCCTCCCTCTCTCTCATTCCAGCACTCCCCATTCCATGCCAACAACTGATGATAAGAGCTAAGCATTTTTTTGGATGCTTACTTCATGTCAGGAACTCTATTTAAGCATTTTTCAGGTATCTCTTATGTAAGAGATGACACCTTGGTAAAGAGCACAGACTTGAGTCAGGATTGCCTGAGTTCAAGTCCTGCTCTCCCACTTACTATCTGTGTGACCTTGGAAAAATTGCTTAATGTGAGTCTTAGCTTCTTCATCTGTAGGATGAGCTAATAAGACCCATAACTTAAGGGCCCACTAAGAGCATTATGTGAGTTAATATACAGAGAGAGTATGTAGAACAGTACAGTTGAAGTATTGGCTACCAATATGTCTGGATTGAAGACATTTATGATAAATTGAGATTTTCATGATTTGGAGTTTTTCTCTTCATGACATTTCAAGGAAGTAAAATTGACATTCTGCTTTTTACTTATTCTCCTAAAATGTGAAGAATTTCCAAACAGAACCTTTCCTTGAGAGACTCATGACCCAAATGGAATTAAATAACTAAAAACTAAATATAGTTTTAGAGGCTATTTTGTTTGGTGTTATGAATTTTAGAACATCAAATAATTCTACAAAGATTAGAATTCTGATATTGTCTATTCCACATTTCTCTACTTTGTGTTATAATTAATCTTACAGATATTTGCAGACTGAGAAAGCATATGGGTCTATCTAAAGTAACCTAGCTAATGTATTCTTTTATTATGCATATTAACTGACATTCTTTCCCTATTTATTTATCTGAAATTTCTTATTAATTATTTTTATATTTATATATTATATACATTATATATTATATACTTATATAATACATCTCACAATCATATTAACTATTGCAAAATTTTACTCTTGCAAAAATAATGTTTATACTTCATCTAAGAGACTTAACTAAATAAAGAATATAAAGACTTTTCACTCCAAATTACATTTAGAAGAAAACTTATCCAATATTTGAATGTTCCAGTATCCCAATACCCCAATATTGACAACAAATCCAAAAAACATGAAATGTTTATTTTACAGGTATTGTTACACTTATATTTGATGATGGTAAATAAGCAATTACACAATCACTTCTCACACTCAACTTCAGAGATGTGAGAAATGATATTGTACTTAGTAGATATTCATCTATTAGGGCTTCAAAGACTAAGCCCAAACTAATGATGAATAGCATGTTCTGGCTAAATACCAAAGCCAAAGCCAAGCTTCAGTGTGTCTAATATATTAGAATAGTCTGCAGCCATGACGAGTGATAGTTTAAAAAATAAAGATATGGGGAAATGCTCAAGATAGCACTGAGTACATAAGAAAATGGGACACAGAATTATATAAATAATATGTTCCAAATCATTTCCATATGGAATCTTCAAATCCTGAAGACTAGAGACCCGCTGTAGATAGCACAGGTAAAAGAAGTTTGACATAAGGATAGACATTGTATGTTATGGATAATGTCAATGAAATCCAAGAGCCAAGACTTAATGGAACTAATAAAGAGGGAAAAAAATAGAGGAAGGATAAGCGTGCTAAATTCTTTGTCTAACATACTGGGTTATCAATGTCTAAAGCTGATTGAACAAGAAATGGAGATTTGAGGAAAATTTTTTTAAAGACTGAAAACAGGAAACCAACAGAACAAACAATTGCATTAAAAATTAGAAGGGGAATGGGGCGCCTGAGTAGCTCAATTGGTTAAGTGTTCAACTTGGGCTCAGGTCATGATCTCGTGGTTCATGGGTTCAAGCCCCATGTCGGGCTCTGTGCTGACAGCTCAGAGCCTAGAGCCTGCTTTGGATTCTGTGTCTCCCTCTCTCTCTGCCCCTCCCCAACTCACACTCTGCCTCTGTCTCTGTCTGTCTCTCTCTCAAAAATAAATAAACACTTACAGCAGCACTACCAACAATAGCCAAAGTATGGAAAGAGCCCAAATGTCCATCGCTGGATGAATGGATAAAGAAGATGTGGTATATATATACAATGGAGTATTACTTGGCAATCAAAAAGAATGAAATCTTGCCATTTGCAACTATGTGGATGGAACTAGAGGGTATTATGCTAAGCAAAATTAGTCAGAGAAAGACAAATACCATATGACTTCACTCATATGAGGACTTTAAGATGCAAAACAGATGAACATAAGGGAAGCAAAAATAATATAAAAACAGGGAGGGGGACAAAACATAGGAGACTCTTAAATATGGAGAACAAACAGGGTTATTGGAGGAGTTGTGGGAGGGGGGATGGGCTAAATGGGTAAGGGGCGTTAAGGAATCTACTCCTGAAACCACTGTGGCACTATATGCTAACTAACTTGGATGTAAATTTTAAAAAGTTAATTAAAGGGGTTCCTGGGTGGCTCAGTCAGCTGGGCATCTGACTTTGGCTTAGGTCATGATCTCGCTGTCCGTGGGTTCTAGCCCTGCGTTGGGCTCTGTGCTGACAGCTCGGAGCCTGGAGCCTGTTTCAAATTCTGTGTCTCCCTCTCTCTCTGCTCCTCCCCCACTCATGCTCTCTCTCTCTCTCCCTCTGTCAAAAATAAAAAAAATAAACATTAAACATTTTTTTAATTGATTAAATTTTTAAAAAAGAAATAAGAGAAAAAAGCAAATAAATAAACATTAAAAAATAGAAGGGAGAATAGTGTAATACTCATGTCTGATGGGGCAATCAATAGATCTATCTTAAAATAATCGAACAAAAATTACGCAGGACAGGGGTGTCTGGGTGGCTGAGTAGGTTGAGTATTTGACTCTTGATCTCGGCTCAGATTATGAACTTATGGTTCCTGAGTTTGAGCCCCACGTTGGGCTCCATGCTGGAGGTGCAGAGCCCACTTGGGATTCTCTCTCTTCTCTCTCAAAAATAAATAAACATTTTTAAAACATTACACAGGACAAGTATACTACTTAGAAATGAAGGTAACTACCAAAAACACTAAAAACAAAGCCACTTAAAGGTGGTTGCCTCTGGTGAGTGGGTATGTGGTAAAGCAGATACTATTGCTTCTTTTAAATGCTCTCTACATGATCTTTTTCAATTCAAGGTTCATGTATTACCTGAATAAACATTTTTTAATGAAATGGCAGACTGTTTAGAGACATTATCTCCCTAGAATGTGTACACCTACATGGATGATGAAGATGTTGGCTTGTATGCAACTTCTTCCGGAATACCTGGAGGTGAAAGAGAGTGGCCTGGGCTGGTGAAGTCCTGACAGAGGTTTCTTCCATATCCATCCACTATGCTCCCTTCTACCGGCTCTGTCAGTTCTGATCATTGGCAAAAGTGGGAAACTTCCATTTTTATTCAAAAATCACATCCTTTCCTTACGCCAAAGACAGCACAGTGAAATTGTTTCTAATTTACATTTTGAAACTCCCTCACATAATAATGCATTATCCTATGAAAATGTGCATTATTCTATAAATGTGAACGTCTTCAAAAGGCAAAGCATTAGTAAAAAAAAAAAAAATGTAATGTCCTTCCTTGCCACCTAAGTGAAATCCTGATAAAGCTACATTAGCCTACTGATTAGTAATTTTTGCACATTAAAATTTTTATATAGATTTGATAAGATTTTCAACTTTTGTTTAATGAATATTTAATTCAGAAAGCCACGAAATAATAGGTAATTATAGCTCTACAAGAACACATATTGACATGTAGTTTAAGAGACTGTGAAAGGTTCCTTGTGCTTGCAGTGAGTTTATAATTTAAACACAAAGAAAAATTTTAAGGTTGCCAATCAAATATTCATCAGCAGAAAGAATGCACAGAGGATCTCACTTCCTCAGGGCACGTATGCAAAGGAGATACTAAAAATAACATAGGTACAGGTTTGGCAGACCTTGTTTAGGCAAAATTCCAAACACATCCAAAAAGAGCTGATGAAGAAAAAAGTTTCCCTAGCTTGGAAGCAGAGGCAATGGCATATAAGGGTCAGGTTTGGAAATGATGGTGGAGGGAATAAGCAAAGGTCCTTAGAGGCAGAAACAAATGGGCAAGCCCAAGAATTTTATTTGAATTTTATTTCCCCACCGTTTCTTTTAATCTTTTTCTTAAACCTTTTTTTTTTAATGTTTATTTACTTTTTGAAGGAGAGAGACAGAGAGAGAGAGAGAGAGAGAGAGAGAGAGAGAGAGAGAGAGAGAGAGAGAGACAGCATGAGCAGGGGAGGGGCAGAGAGAGAGGGAGACACAGAATCCAAAGCAGGTTCCAGGCTCTGAGCTGTCAGCAAAGAGACCGATGTGGAGCTCGAACTCACAAGCTGTGAGATAATGACCTGAGCTGAAGTCAGACACTTAACCAACTGAGCCACCCAGGTGCCCCACTTTCAATCTTTTTCTTAACATGAGCTATCCTCTAATATCTTTAGTCCTGACTCACAATGAGGCTTAGGTCCCTCTTGCTGTCCTTAAGAAACTCAGTGATTCTAATGCATAGGGACTTAATGGGTTCTCTCTCCTGGGGCTTGGGGGGGGGGGGGGGGGGGGAGGGGGACTTATATTTTAAGGGCCCACACAAGTTTAAAACACATATGCCTTATCATTCTAACAGATGATCACCTTTTCTTGCAAAGATTTGCCAGGTTTAAAAAAAAGAAAATTTTAGGGGCACCTGAGTGGCTCAGTCAGTTAAGCGTCCGATTCTTGATTTCAACTCAGGTCATTACATCACAGTTCATGAGATCAAGCCTCGCATCAAGCTCTGTGCTCACAGCATGGAGCCTGCTTGGAATTCTCTCTCTCCCTCTCTCTGCTCCTCCCCCACTTGCTCACACACACTCTCTGTCTCCAAATAAATAAGCATTTAAAAATTTTTAAAAAGAAAATTTTAGAGTCCTTCTAGCAACTCACCTCCTACCTTGTAGAGAAAGTCCCTAGGCCAGTAGACCTCAAATTCTAACACACTTAAGAATTTTCTGGAATACTCCAACTGACTGGTCTCATTCCCTGATATTCTGAGATTCTGAGTCAGCCCCAGAAAGCTATATTTTTAACCAGCATTACAAACCATCCCCTGGCCCACATTTAAAATGTGTGCATTGCACTAGAAGACTGCAGGGTTACAGAAATCTTCACTTCCCTCTGTTGCAGGGAAATCCACCAGGGCAGGTTTTCTGAGAATTTTCTCCGACCTGCATTCTATATTCTTGTCCTCACCCATGACTTGCTTCTGAAAATTATCAAGAATCCTTAATTGTCCTTTCCTTCCCAAGCATGGACATGGGCAATAATCTGCCTGCTACCTGGTAGCTCCTACAACACTCACTCAGAAGCATCTGCAGCCCCTGAAGATTTAGGCAGAAACTAGCTCAGTAATCCTGCACCTTCAGCCCTCACAAACCTAGCCGTGCAAAGAGACCTGCTCCACTCTGGTATTTTTTTTTTAATTTTTTTTTCAACGTTTGTTTATTTTTGGGACAGAGAGAGACAGAGCATGAACGGGGGAGGGTCGGAGAGAGAGGGAGACACAGAATCGGAAACAGGCTCCAGGCTCTGAGCCACCAGCCCAGAGCCCGACGCGGGGCTCGAACTCATGGACCGCGAGATCGTGACCTGGCTGAAGTCAGACGCTTAACTGACTGCGCCACCCAGGCGCCCCCACTCTGGTATTTTTAATTTCTCCAATTAACTGCCTGTTGGTTGACTGACTGGCAGTTGGATTCCTTCCTGTTTCTTGTTTACCTGATACTATAAAACAATTCCTCTTTGCCTATTCCCCAAGCTTTGTGTCACCCATGTGAGTCCATCCTGCCCCCAAGGAAATAGGATAAACCCACCAACTATAGTTAAAACATTTCCTTAGAGCTACAAAAGTTGGAAAAGTCTTTTTCTAAATCAAGATTCTTGCAATCACTGCTGAAAAAAAATGTCTCAATCTGCTTTTTTTTTCAAAAGCCAATCCCAATTAAAGCAACATTACTCAGCCTCAACATTACAATGAGCACAAACACAACAACTGAAACCATGCTGCAGTCCTCAGCAAGCAAAGGGTCACTCTGGTGGTCTAACATAATCTCAAGGTTGAGGGATTATGGTTTAAATGAAAATAAAGTTCACAAACCCTCACAGAGTACTTGGGAATGTCCTTAGACCTCCAGGGTTCTACAGATCACAGTTTGAAAAACACTAGTATAATAGAAAGAATTCTTGTCCCTGCCACTTGTTACCTATGTGACCTTGTTTGTGGTACCTAATCTCTCTGAGTCTCACTTATAACTAAAGAATGCTCAGGAAAAGGCTACAGTATAGAGGATGGATTGCACTGGGAGAGACTGAAGTCTCCAAGACCAGATGGAAAGCTATTGCAATGGCCCAGGTATGGCAGGTAACGAATGGGACTAGGGTACTCGCAGTGGGAATGAAAGGGGTATTTACAACTTTAGAAAGGCTAATTTCGAAAGAAACAATATCAGTGACCAACTGGGCATTTTCCCAACTATGCTCCCAAGATGTTGTTTGGTGTTCTGTGATAACTATGATTCTATCTTCCAAGAAAATATGGGAAACTTTGCTATAAGGTAAGCAGAACAATCCTCACATATCTTATTCCAGAATAATATTTGCTAGATCCACAACTACTAACCCAATGAAATTAGAAATGAAAGTCTGTTTTAGTTCCCTCTCTAAGGGAACTCTCCCTTTCTCTCCTTCTCTCCCTCCTCCTTCTTCTCCCCTACAAGCGCGCGCGCGCGCGCGCGCGCGCGCGCGCGCGCACACACACACACACACACACACACACACACACACTCTTACTCAGCACTATAGCAGTACTCAGACTGTCTTTAGTGTACTGAATCTTCTCGGCTGCTACAATCCCAATGAATGCCTCAATCAGAACCTGTCCAAAAACAGGTATTAAATGATTATTTCTTGAATGAATAAATGAACAATGAGCATATAAGGAAACAACTAGACAGATGAATTTTAAGAGCCTGGGAAGTATGTATAATATTCACTCCAAATCCTCTTCCCTGATGGCTAATGTTAAAATTTCAACATTAGAATTTAAATCCTAGGGTGCCTGGGTGGCTCAGTCCATTAAGCATCAGAGTATGGCTCAGGTCATGATCTTACGGTTTGTGAGCTTGAGCCCCGCATCGGGCTCTGTGCTGACAGCTCAGTACCTGGAGCCTACTTCAGATTCTGTGTCTCCCTCTCCCTTTGTTCCTCCCCTGCTCGTGCTCTGTTTCTCTGTGTCTCTCAAAAATTAATAAACGTTAAAAAAAATAAAAAGTTTAAATCCTTTGGCCAGAATCTCTCAGGAGAAGATATGGCTTCACAAAAGATTTTTCAGACTTATGAAGATGGCAGAGAACTTAAGAGTGGATGATGGTCATTGTAAAGCACTTGGGCTAGAAATAGTTTTGTTATTAGGAACTGAATGTTATATGTTGGTAATGATTGACTAATAGGAACGTGCTATTATGGAATAAGGAATGGCTGATTGAGTAGAAGCTCCTGGAAGATTCTTTCAAGGCAAAAGTAAGATAGCGGCCACAGTAAAAAGAATCAAGAGTCCTTCACCCTGGCAACTCCAAAGATGATTTCTTGTGGCACATGCCTCAGGTAGAGTCCTGGCTACAAAGACAAATGTTATTGTGGCTTCACAGAAATCACAAAGTGAAGCCATCACAGCTTAATACAACCAAGTTGAAAAGTCACTTTAGGAAACTAAAATATCCAATGTATGAAACATATAGGAAACCTGAACACAGAAGCAAATGTATCTCATGGTTCCATAGCCTGCTCTGACAAAGGATTTCAATGTCAAAAGTGTAAGTGAGGTGAATCAATTTCACAACAGAGGATATAAAGATATCCGAATGCTATATTTATAGGTAGTGACTCCTTATAGTACCTGATACATGTGTTATACAGGGTTTTCTGTTAATTAAATCTCAACGCAATTTTGTGGCAATTTTATTTGTTCTTTGTTTTAGATACTCCCAAGTGTGTTGGGTAAGAAGTGATATGCCATGCTCAAGGGGTGCCTGGCTGGCTCAATTCGTAGAACATGTGACTCCTGATCTTGGGGTTGTGAGTTTAAGCCCCATGTTGGGTATAGATATTGTTTTAAAAAAATGAAGTCTTGGAAGGAAGGAAGGAAGGAAGGAAGGAAGGAAGGAAGGAAGGAAGGAAGGAAGGAAGGAAGGAAGGAAAAAGAAAAGAACCATGCTCAAAATTCCAGGAAATTAATTACCTAGGAGAATTCATGAAAGACTGCAGAAGTATGATGCTGCATTTTTTTAAGTTTATCTACTTTGAGAAAGAGAGCAAGCAGAGGGAGCAGAGAGGGGAGAGAGCGAATCCCAAGCAGGCTCTGCAGGTCAGCACAGAGCCCGATGTGGGGCTGGAACCCACAAACCATGAGATCATGACCTGAGCTGAAATCAAGAGTCAGACGCTTAACCGACTGAGCCACCCAGGTGCCCCTATGATGCTGCATTTTTATATCCATTTGCTATATATTTATTGACTTTGATGAGTGTTAGAACTTGCAAGCTGACACAGGGCATCAGGTATCAAAATCCTAAGGAATTTTGGCAGGGTAGGATAAATGGAGCCAGCAGGTAGGAGCTAAGCTAGGACTGGGATTTGGGCCCAGATGCAAGTATGGCCAGGACAGGACTGGGACAGTACACTGGAGTGACTCACCCATTTCTCAAATCTCAAGCCACACTGGAGCACAAGGAGACAGGGACAGCTTGAGGATTGAGGAGGCAAAGCAAATACAGCTAAGGACCAGGGTTCAAGGTAAAAAAAAAAAAAAAAAAAGTAATGAAGAAAGATTCAGGCATATCCACCTCCAGTACCAAGTGCTCATCTATACTGTCTAATAAAATTAGGAATATATGTAGACACAACATCAACAGACTAAACAGAGGCTCTTGACGTCAGTATTCTGTTTAATGGCATGGCCAAAACAAAAGACACAGCTTGGATGCCAAAATTACTTATTTCGGCTTCCGATCTGGGTAAACAAGAAGCAGGTCAGTCACAATATGATCTAACACTCTACATTCATAGATGGGCGATGACTGACTGGAAGCTGAATAACTCAATTATAATGATGATGGTTACGATTCTCAGAGCCGAGTGTTATGAGATCTGCAGCAAAAAGAGCTTTATGAAGTCCAATCATCCCATTTGAGAAGAGGATAATACTCGCCAGATAAAAAGATTAGAAGATTCGCATCAATAAGCCAAAGAAAAAAATAACTGAAGGAATCTTGGGCTTGTTACAAACATATTTTCAATATCCTGATACTCCTTTATTCTTCTTTGACTTTGTAGTTGATCCAAATACTTTTCTATGCATTTTTATGTTGTTTCATCATAAGGTATGGTTTTGTAAGAATTAGGCTTGACCAAGATGATCTTTCCGTAATAGAATCTACTAATATTAACTAAGGAGGTAAGGGAATTGACCTAAATACCCAAGTTAGGAACCAAAGAGCCAGAATTTTGTACTGTCAGCACTCAGAGGATGTTGGGAAATCCAGAGCACATGACCATTTAGTGTCAAGTCAACAAAAAGTTGTGATTTACTGCAAGTTGAACTTAGTATTTTCTAAGGCATTTGTGTTCATGGAAATATGTGAACCACTAATGTGCTAATATCAGTAGCACTAATATGCTAATATGTAAATTTAAATTTTCAAGTAGCCATATTAAAACAGGTAAAAAGAAACAGGTGAAATTAATTTGTATAGTATATTTTAACGCAATAGAGCCAACGGTATTATCATTTCAACATATACTCAATATTTTAAAATTATTAATAGTATACATCCTCTTTTGTTACACTAAGTGTTGAAATTCGATGTATATTTTACACTAACAACACATTTCAATTCAGACTAGCTCCATTTCAAGTGCTCAACAGCCCCATGTGGCTAGTGGCTACTACCCAGGGCAACAGATCCTATGAGATCCTAAGATCCTAAGATCTCATATGGGTAGTGAAATTCAAATACACAAAAGCACTTACTGAATATATCATATGATGAATCAAATTCCCCAAAACATCAAACTGTTCTAACATATATGTATTACATTATTTATAGAACATTATAATCATCTGTAACTAAAGTCACTGCTATATATTTTTTAAAAGAAAATAAAGTGGGTTTTTTTCATCTCCAATAAAATTTATTTATCAGTTAATTTTTGAGGTAAAATGCTTCAATCCAACAGAATTTGAAAACAAATGCTTTGGGATAACAGGGGTCATTTACAATTCTGAAAAAAAAAATCTCAGCAAAATTTGATGAGCTCAGGGTGAAAGAGAAGGAAGAGGGAAAGAGAAGGAAGGAGGGGACAGGAGGGCACTATGCCACTGACAGAGGACCCAGCTGGGTGGGGGTGTGAGGGCACTTTGTCTCCACTGCATTTTTACCAAGAACCAGTCCTGATATTGAATAAATTTATGCCTCTATACAGCTCCACTGCACCAGTATGCAACTACTTATTCCTCTGGTTCTCTCTTTTCTACATTCATAAGAGACACCTTGTAAGGGCGTGGCTCATCTATTCACTCTGACCAGCTTCATGACTGATACTGGACCACCAGCACCTCCTCGACATAAAGGAATCAGCAGTGACCTACAAAGGGCCTTTCTGCCCTCAAAATACCTCCTTCAGTTCCCACTGTGATGCCTGAAATCTACAAAGAGCTTTCCCTTGGGTTAGGAGAGTGTTTCCCAAAGTTCAATCATTTGATTATGTCTGTCATATCATTATTTATTATATTTTCCTTAAATCTATATTTTTATTTGTATATTAATATATAATATTATATATTATATTCCCTTTAAATTAACTTTTTTTTATAAAAATACATTCATTGAAGAAACTCTATCACTCCCAAAAAAGTAAAACCTATACAATTTGCCATAAATACTCTAAAGATAACTAAACAACTATTAACATTTTAAGTGGTCATACACATAACAACTGAAATTCTTCCGCCTCTCACCGGTGGTAAAATTATCACTAATTAAGAACTACTGAGTTAAATATTTCCAAATACTTAAAAAGGCGACTGTGAGAACACAAATATCATAGAACAGGTGTGTAGCATTCACAAACAGCTACGAAAACTGCTTGAGGTGGGAAAAGGGTTTAGGTTAGCGTTCTCATCTTTATTGTGCATAAGAATCACCTGGGAAGCTTATTAAAAATATAGGTTTCTGGGTCCCACACCAGATTTCATAGATTTAGCAAAACTGGGTTGGGCCTAAATATCTGCATTTTCATCAAGCTCTTCAGGTGATTAGGATTTAGCTGGTCAGCAAATGATGCTTCAAGAAGCGTAGCACAGAGCACTATGACCCAGTAAGAGATGTGAAGCTATGT
Organism: Felis catus; assembly: GCF_018350175.1. Classification (NCBI taxonomy): domain Eukaryota; kingdom Metazoa; phylum Chordata; class Mammalia; order Carnivora; family Felidae; genus Felis; species Felis catus. The sequence continues at coordinate 25,338,953 of NC_058384.1, read as the reverse complement.
CATGGATTATAACGCCCTGGGATAGTAGCAGGACGCCAGTACAGAAGAGATGCATGGAGAGAGAGGAGGATCTGAACATCAGCTCCATCAATTCCACTGTTTTGTGGAAGGTATCCTTCCAGAGGAACAGAGCTAAATGCAAACAGTCTACCTGCTTCAGCATAAACCCAGCAACAAAACTGCTTCCATATATCAAGAGTACTTGTATGTATCAGTCCTACCCAGAATCTTTCTATGGATGTCTTGCTTTTTCTCCTCTTTCAGAAAAGATAAAGGTCATGTGTTTATTATGCTTAGAGTACTGGGAATCCATATAAAACTTCCAGTTGATCTTGAAAGTCTATATGAAAGATACGAGATTTTAGGTTGGTGTAAAAAAAAGAGGGGTAGAGATTATGTGATCAGACTCTTCCCAGCAAAATAGGGTGAATCAAAATGGATTCTACAGGAAATTATGTCATTCCTAACAAGAGCTCTCCAGGTAAACGCCGCCGCAGCAAACGAACCAAGTGGGAAGCAGAAAAACACTCAGCAGAGGCCTGTCTGCAATTTGAGATGCTTTCTGGTTTCCCCCTTATCTCACACCAAATACTGTACAGCTTGCTGTGTGGGAAGCTTCTAAGACGGTCCCCAGTGATCCCTGCCTCCTGGTATTCATGCCCTCCTATAATCCCCTCCCCTGCTGTGTGGGCTGAACCTTAGTAGTTTGCTTCTAATTTGTAAAATATAGCAGTGGTGTTGGGATAGTATACTTGTGTTTCAGTTCTACAGCCATGACTTCCTTCTTGCTCACACTCTGTCTTGCTTGCCGTGTCCGATGAAACAAACTACCATGCTGTGGACGCCCTGTGAGGAGGCCCATATGGCAAGGGGCTGAGGACAGTATATTAGTTCTGTGGCTGCTGTAACAGCTTACCACAGACTTGGTGGCTTCAAACAACAGAAATGTGTTCTCTCAGTTCTGGAGGCCAGAAGTCTGGGATATGATCAAGGGCTCAGCGAGGCTGTGCTTCCTCTGGAGACTCTAGAGGAGAATCTGTTCCCGCCTCTTCCAACTTCTGGTGGCCACCAGCATCCCTTGATTTGTGCCTCTATCATTCCAGTCACTGGCTCTGTGGTCACACTACCTCTTCCTCTTCTGTGTCTAATCTCCCTCTGTGTCTCTCTAATACTTCTGATGGCAGTTAGGGCCCACCCAGATAGTCCAGGATAATCTCCTCATCTCCGAAGCCTTAATCTCATCATGTAAAGCTTTACCATATGGTAAATCTTATGCTATGTGTATTTTACCACAATTAAAAATTGTTTTTTTAATTTTTAAGGTAATGTTCCCAGATTCCAGAGATTAGGACCTCATAACATTGGGGGCCACCACTCAGCCCACTATAGGTTGTCCCTAGCCAAAAACCAGGAGGGAACTGAGGCCCAGATCAACAGCAAGCAAGGAACTCTGTCCTGGTAACAAACACATGAATGAGCTCAGAAGCCAGTCCTTCTCCAGTTGAGCCTTGAGATGACTACCCAGCTGAAGCCTTGAGTAGAGCCTGTGAGAGACCCTGAGCCAAAGAACATGGCCATGCATAGATTCCTGACTTAACTGTGAGATAAATACTTTTGTAAGCAACTGTGTTCAGGAGTTATTTGCTACCCGGCAGTAGATAACCAACAGTTGCTTTGTCAAGGCTCATAAAATGGCAATTTATTACATTGTATTCACATCTATTTAAGATGACAAGCCAAAACTATTTTATTAATGGAGGCAAACTGATATTGTGACAAGAGCAAAAGCCATAGATTTAGAAAAAGCCCACTCACTGCATGACCTTGAACTTCCCTGGGAATTTCTTTCCACTTGAGGTAGGTGGTGATAACAATATTTTCCTAATGGTGTTGCTGAGAATGTTTAATGACATATGTAAAGCATCTATTTCACGATCTGGCACATAGTAAGTGCTCAACAAGTAGTAGCTTATACTACTTCTACATGCCTTAAGAAAATATTTTTTTTCAAAGTAAAAATAAATATATTTTAGACTTCTCATCCTAGATTCTTTAATGAAATTATAGTTTCTCCAAGGCCAGTTATTTAGTGTTACTTGAAAAAAGAAAAAAAGAATCTAACATTTCCTGTGATGGACTCACCCAATTCCATGGGCCATGGGCCAGCTATACTATGGGCACCCTTTTTATGGCCAATCCTTTTTGAAACATCAAAAGAAGTTAATATAAAGGACACCTGGGTAGCTTAGTTGGTTAAGTGTCCAACTCTCATCTCATGGTTCATGAGATCAAGCCCTGCATCCGGCTCTGCCTCACAGCACGGAGCCTGCTTGGGATTCTCTCTCTCCCTCTCTCTCTGCCTCTCCCCACTCATTTTCCCTCTCTCTCTCAAAATAAACAGTTTTTAAAAAGTAGTTAATATAAAATATGGAATCAAGAAATGAGGGAATAAAGAAATCAAGATGAAATTCTTTTGCTGGAGTCAGTGAACATTTATTGACAGAAAGAGGGAGAGAGATGATGCAAGCACTCAAGAGTAAATAAAAGACCTTGAAACCAAGGACGAGTCTGGGAAACCAGTTCAGGGATGGATGGCCATTCAATTCAGGCAGCTGAGGCAGAATGAAGAGGCTGTAATATCACTTGGAGAGCCAGGGAGACAGTTTAGAAGCATTTTGTTGGGCAAGAGGCTGAAAGTTAATGGCAAGGACACTAAAAGATGTGAAAGCTGGAGAATTAAGAGAACATTCTCTGTCTTTCATGGAAGGTTTGATCTGGAGTCTCATCCCTGAACCTGATAAACACTTAACCTCTGGTCTTTCCTCATCCCTGAAATCGGGGATCATCCTGGATCATCTCCCAGGTCCCTTCTAGCTGACACTCATGGCTTCTGCCTGGGTGAAAATGGATTATTCTGCCACATGTGTGCTGGACAATACTCAGCTTTCAGGTGAACAATGAAATATGCTGGTCAGAGTCAGCTGCTGTTTTGCTTCTCTATCTGCTCTCTCTCTCGTGTCAGTATGTTATTCCTCTTTAGGAAGAGAACCAGTGCTTAATACACAAGAGAAAAGCACCTGAAAGATGGCTTTCCAATGGGGTTCTGCATAGTCTGGTAAGACAATTTATCTTCTCCCTGTGCTGACAGAAATAGTCACTGGGGCAGCTGACGTTGAGTACTGAGATGAAGGAACTGATGTGCTTTGGATGGGGGTATTAAGTCACTGGCAGTCATACATACACATACATTTTCTGGAATTTATGAAGAATTAGGTTTCCTTTTAAAGAAGAAAAGAAAAAAAAAACAAAAAGAACAAGCTAAATTGTTTTTTCCTTTTCCAAGGTATTTTATATTTACTGGCTTTTTATTGCACCAGAGATTACTATGAATGGGAAAAGGCGGTGCTGAGAATTTCTTTATTATTTCTAAGTGTTCAGGCCTCCCCTTCTTCCATAAGCCTGGTGGGGATCTCCGAGGCACTGATGCCTCTGGTATGTGTAGAGGTATACGTGTAGAGGCACTGATGCTTCCTTTCCTTTTGGCCTTGACCTCTGACTCCTTGCACCTTCCTCCCAGCCACCCAGCCAGCGGGCAGCCAAGCACAGCCCACTCCTCCAGAAGGCCTTGCAGGTGCCAGCCAGTTACCTGGCAACAGAGACAATCATGCTAACAGGAGACAAAACAGCAGTGAAGACCAGAGAGAGGAGCTTCCTCCACAATCTAAAAGATGGAAGGGGCAGGGAAGCAAATGACCCTTTTTATCAATAGCCTTTCATCCCTGCCCACATTGTTCTCCTGAATCTCTAACCCCCAATTTCCATCACTGTCTTGTAAGAATGGCCTCCAATTGGAGAATTCAATCACAGCCACAGAATTCATATGAAATAGTGTACTTGGGGGGACTCAGTAATCACCAACCCCTAACCCCAGTGTAATGTTCAGGAGTTAATCAACCCGAATTTCCATCTGTGCACATGTTGTGTTCCACCGATCCAAGGATGTATTCTGACCATCCTTTCATAACAGCATCCTAACTGTCCTTTCATAACAGCATCCTAAACTCTATGTCCTGAGAAGCACCGACAAGTGATTACCTCACTTCTTGCCTTCCTAGCCATCATTCTACAGTGAGTGGTACCAGAGAGGGAGGCATACGCAGACTAGCTACTAATAGCTGACATTTACTGAATGCTTCCTCCATTCTAGGCACTTCCCTGAGCACCACACAGGCACATTTAACTTTCAAAACAGCCCTATGAAATCAAAAGTATTATCATCTCCATTTTACAGATGAAGAAACTGGGACTTAGGAACGAATGGTCAAAGAGTGTGCATCTACGAAGAACAGGGTCAACACTGGAACTCACTTCAGGATTTCAGCTTATGTTCTCAACCACTTTGTTACGTAGATAAAAGGTGAGAAATGGTAGGTTTGCCAAGAGGGAGTCTGGCTAGTATGGCAGAGATGAAAATTACCAAACTGTAAGAGTCAGTGGATAAAAATGAATTACGCTAAAGTCACCTAACAGAATATGCTAAGGAAACTTTACTTCCTCAGGTAAGGTGGGACTGTGTAATAATAAGAGAGTCTGACCAATGCCTTTTAGCAGAGTCCTGTGAAACTGCATATATACCCACAGGCTGTAAATGTCAAAGAAGACTCCTGAAGACCCTGTCACCCTCATCATCCTTTGATTTGAAGAGAAAAGTAATATGGCCCATTTGAGTCAATGCAAACAGAATGGGATGTGGAGTTAGATGCCCAGAATGTAAGTTCTGGCTTGGTTGTCCACTCACTTTGAGATCTCAAAGAAGTCAGGTCCATAAATATTTACTGCTCCTATGTTTTACACCAAGTGCTGATTTAGGAGAGGAGGATATAAGAATTACCAGACATAGGCCAAGTTCTGAAGTGAGAACATGGGCTCATGGAGCAGGGAGAATCATGGACAATTTCCTACATTTTTCTTTTTTAAGAAATTTTTGGATTTTTAAAGTTTTTAAATTCTAGTTAACATACAGTGTAATATTATTTCAGGTGTACAATTTAGTGATTCAACACTTGCATACAACAGCCATTGTTCATCACAAGTCCCACATTTTTCTTATCTATAGACTGAGATGGCTAGTCGCAACTTCTGTGGTAAGCATCAAACAAGATGGCGACTGTGAAAAGCACTTATGGATGGCATAATACATCATGCAAAGTTAACAGTGATTTTTAGTGCTAAGATGCAGTGGGTATAAAATTCACAGATATTACCATGAATATTACCTACATGATCTGACTCCTGCCAACCTCTCTAACTTTCTTTCCCACTACCTCCCTGTCCCTCTTCTTGGTGGTACAGTCCATGATACTCCTGCCTTAGGGTCTCTGCACTGCCTGAGATATACTTATCTCACTTATCTGGATGGCTTATATTTTCATTTCATTCAGATCTCTGCTCAAAGTGATATTCCCCAGGATGGCCTCCTAATTCACCCTGTCTAAAATAGAGAACACGTGTGTACTCACACACACACATACACACACAGATATACACACAGTGCACACATTAGAACACAGGCACACAACACGCACATGTGTACACAGATATGTTATACACTCAGATACATACACACATATACACATACACATAAGTATACAAACACAAATCACTCTCTATTTCCTTATCCTGCTTTTTTTTTTTTAATCCGTAGTACTACTTCTTCCTAAAATTATGTTTTTACATGTTTGCTTACATGTTTATTGTCTGACTCCCCCACTGGAATGCAAGCTCCATGAGGGCGGGGACTCAGTGTCGTTCAATATTCTATTTCTTTTTTTTCTTAAAGGTTTATTTATTTTGAGAGAGAGAACAAGCAGGGGAGGGGCAGAGAGAGAGGGAGAGAGAGAATCCCAAGCAGTCTGTGCTGTCAGTGTGGAGCTCCACGCAGGGCTCAATCTTGTGACCTCAAGATCATGAGTTGAGCCAATATCAAGAGTCAGACGCTTGACCAACTGAGCCACCCAGGTGCCCCAAGATTCTATTTCTAGTGCCCAGAGCACTAGCTCATAGTCCAGCTCCATAATCATTCAGCAATAGGTCCCATACCATACAATTCCCCTATTTAAACCATAAAATTCAATGTTTTTTAATATATTCACAGAGTTGTACAATCGCCACAATCAATATCAGAACATTTTCACTGCCTCTGAAAGAAACCCGATACCCATTAGCAGCCACTCTCCATTCCCCTCTAAAGTCCCCACCACACTCCACAGGCCTACTAACCTACTTTGTGTTTCTATAGATGTGCCCATTCTGGACATTTCATATAAATACAATCATATAATATGTGATCTTTCAAACATTAAATATTGAGGAATGAATGGGGAAAAAAGTTAAATCCAATTTCTTGCCACACCCTGTAGATATTAACAGCCCCTCAGAAAGTTTCCCTCTTACTGAGCAGTCTATTATCCAATCGAGAAAATGAAGAATTCATCTGGAAAAAATATGGCAAAAATATCATTTATGGTGCATTTCTATTTGTTTTTAATTGTGATGTTTGACAGGAGTTTATCAGAAACTTCCCCTTGCATTATCAACAGAAAGGAGGAAGGGCTGACAACAAACAAATACTTGACATGAAATTCTGAGGGATCTATTTATTTCCTTAAGAGACCAACTGTTTTCAAACACTCCGAATTACAAACGATTTAATTCTAATCTAAGCAGAGACCAGCAAGCCTGGTGCTCTGATATGCTGATTACAAATCATTCTCTATTCATTAAAGCAGAATCTTGATCAGGCAACTTGGGTAGACATAACTCCATGCACCCATGGACTTGGAAGTTATAAAATGGCCTTTTATTATTTATAAGCATTTCATAATTGGCTTCATCAACCAAACTGTCTTTCCCCGTCAATTATTTTAAATCAGTGAGGTTTTAGTGCATAAATATGCTCTTCCCCACCATACATTGTTAAGCCATTTCTCATATTTGATTCACATACGAACAAATGACATCAGCATCTAAGTCAAACCATGAGCGAAGTTCTTAGAACTGGAATGGAACTTAAGGTCATCGGGTATAACCTCTCGCCCGATGCTGGAATCCATGCCATCACTTCCCTAGGTTGAATGTGTCCCAGGGATCTGGAGCACATCATTGCTCAGGGCATCCCCCACTCCCACGCCCACGCCATCATTGCAAACAGCCTCAACTGTTGTTCCTTATAGTAAATTCCCCCAAGTATCCTAATTTAAAGATTTCTCCCACATATACATGACTGTCCCCCTGCATCTACCTTCTTTTAGTCCCAGTTCTACCCCCATGGTAAGAGGGGTGCAGCCTATTTCTTTCTACCCAGGGCAAGTGAGTCCCTCAAATATCTGAAGACAGCTTGCCTCCCTGGGGATTCTTCCCTGAACTAAACATCCCCTAGCCCATCTTACAACTTGGTTTTAGACCCTCTCGCTGCTGCACTCCCACATCGCTGTCCCCCACCCGCCAGGTTTCTGATCACACACCACTGAAACAATTCATTGTTGTCCCTCAGTACAAATCAACAATGTGGGTATTTAATCATAAAGCTGCCCAATGGACAAGGGGCCACACATGTCTCCTGTTGTTTGCTAATATAACCTGTTAAGTGCAAACACAATGATATGAATTGTTGAGACTGTATCAATGAAATAATCCATATTTACAGACTTCTGTGGGCGTTTCACATTCACGTGAGGGCCAAAGACTGCTTTGAAAAGCTAAAGTGAGCAGATTCCCTTTAAGCAAGGACGATATCCATTCAGGAGCTCTGACCTGTACATCCTATCTTCAGACACATGTAATTTCAGCTGCAGTTATCATGAATTGAACCAGGAGAGCCAGAACTATTTCAGCAACCATGAGAAACAAAAGCAATAATACCAAGCTACTTATTTCCTTTTAATTTGGAGCTTTCCCAAGCAGAAAGAAGTAAATTTCAGTGTGCTTCCCATTGAAAGATACCATACAATGAACGCTGTGTGGTTTCACAAGTCCCTTCCAGTGGCTCATCAGCACTTTAAGGGGAAGAACTGCCAGCCTATTTTTGAAAGGGCCACAGAGACACTACCTCAGTGAGAATACTGCATCTCCTGCCCCAACAGTCTGGGCTGGACCACCTAATCGGACATCCTTGAGGGATTACCTTTCATCCTGGACAACTGTAGGATGTGCATCGATCACACCTGCTCAGGGATGGCCAATGATCCCAAGCCTTGACATGGAACATCCACAGGTGGTTCCTCTCGGGAACAGCCCTTCCTGGCGTAGGCAGCCTGTAGCTTCTGGGGATGCTCAGGCAGGCGAGACAGTGGCAGCTCTGTCTCCTTCATTAGAATTTCCTCCCATTGTGCACCTCCAGGAGGGGAACTGACTGTGTGGTGGTGACTCCAGAATGATGCTAAAGTTGGAACTGGGCATAATCCAAGTTGGCTGCCGCTGAATCATGAGGAGATTGTATGCTGCCACTTGATCTCCCATCAAGCTCCAGTGACTCAGTTGTTTAAATCTTGTGGCAAGACACCTGGAAGCTATTTATCTTTTTTACTAAGGATTCATTCACAGAGTAAAAATGTAATATAATGTTCATTTACCATCACTCCATTACCCTGAGAACCAGATTGCTGCTAATTCAATGTGGAGCTGATTCAGTCATCACATCGCTGAGGCAACATTCTCCTGCCATAGCTATTTATGTCCTAGGACCATCTGAAATCCTTTCTGAAATGTTCAAGTCCCAAGAGAGGCTGCCTGAGCTGATGAGAACGGCACTGAATGTGGGTCCAAGGGGAGCACATGTGAAGGTCAGCCAACCACCCTGAGGTCATGCCGGCCCCCAGCTCCAGGGACACCTCCCCCTTATCCTCAAACTTGTGTCAGGACAAACTTCCTCAGATTCAGAGAGTCACAGGCCACCTCTGCTCTGGAGCAGTCCCCTGCTCACTGAAGGCAGGAAGAAGGTGGAGAAACGTGTTGGTAGCTGAACATTTGATAAGATTTGCTTCAGACTCACCAGTGGTCTGGCATGAGAACTTGGTCATCCTGCCCGGCTTCTCTGTGCCTCAAATTCCCCATCCAGAAATGAAGATATTTACCTCCCATTGAAGGAAGGCAAATAAATGATGGGATGAGGGTAATTACACACTAATGAGTGGTTGGACACCCAATATGAAGCCAGGAGAGGGGCAATATTTGAGCCTATTTATGCAGTGAGGAAATCCTTGGGTTTTTTTCCCCATCCTCTCAGAGGGCCTGAGGTCTCGGCTAAAAGAGTGATCATCGGGAAGAAAACTAGCCAAATGCTGTCCTTGCTTCCTCCCTCCTTTCCAGGCACCCAGGTGAGAGCAGTTGATAACATGCTCATGGAGGACCTTAAATTCCTGAGAGACCGGTGCTATATGACTAGAAAGTGTTCTTATACCACAAAACACCGGAGAATGGCTTCCCCGGAAGTCATCACGCACCAGAGGACAGATGGAATAATTTATTTTCCTTTCTTCTGATCTCTGGCTAACAGCTTGTCAGTCATTTAAGGAGGATTTAATCCACTAGTGGACTGTCCCCAATTGAGGACAGCAGGGCTAAAGTTAGTACTGACCTGAACACGACAACCACAAGGGGGAAGAGACCACAGTTTCTCTCTACTGCTGCAAACTAGTCACCAGCCAGTTTGCACACCTGTTGCTTCCCCAGAGTTTGGGGGGACAAAGTGTTCCACCACAGTCTCTCTCCTTTGGAATGCCTTTAAGCCACAGCAGGCTGAAAAAACACCCCTCTGGCCCTTCTCTCATCCCTGATTTTCACTGCTTTTCTTCAAGGGGCCTACTCCTCACTGGTACAGGGCCTCGCTCTCAGCTGTTAATCATTACTCCAGTTATATTGTAGTCCCTCTAAAGACCCTCCTGTAACCACGACCGATTTTAAAGCTCTGAGGAAGAGTCTTTCTAGGGGCTAAGGAAGAAATTGTGAGACTAGGAGGCCCATTCTTTTCCCTTTTAATTCCTCCATAAAAGTAGCTTTCAATTCCAGCCTTCATATTGGTCCTTTTCTGAAGGTCCAGAGAGAAAGGACCAAAGAAGAAGCAGACACACACAACATGAAGATTAACAGGTAGAACTGGAGGTGTTTCACTTAGAAAAGGAGTAGCTCAAGGAGATGCATAGGTGTTTTCAAATATGTGAATGTATGTTATTGTAGTTTGGCTTTTATAATAATAAACTACAGGGGCGCCTGGGTGGCTCAGTCGGTTAAGCGTCTGACTTTGGCTCAGGTCATGATCTTGCAGTTCGTGAGTTTGAGCCCCGCGTCAGGCACTGTGCTGACAGCTCAGAGCCTGGAGCCTGTTTCAGATTCTGTGTCTCCCTCTCTTTCTCTCTGCCCAACCCCCACTTGCACTCTGTCTCTTTCAAAAATAAAATAAACATTTTAAAAAATTATAATAATAAACTACAAAAACCCATTCAAGCTAGCTCAAGTAAAATGGGATAGTTAGAGGACTTACAAGGAGACTCCCAGGGAAACCCAAAAGATGGAGCCATAATAGGCCTGGGCCTCCTGGAGAAATGGGTGGGGGTGGATTTGAACTTAAGGTGGTCTAAACACTACAGTAGCAGAAGCTCAAGTGCTTTTTTTAGAAAAGTCACCTTTCACATGACTCATCTACAGGCCACCCATCTGCTTCTCCCTCCAACAACTAGCAAATTCTTTTCAAGTTTCTTCATTTAAATACCATTGAGTGAGAATCCCAGTGGCTTGGCTTCCTTTTTTTTTTTTTTTTTAAGAACTTCATGTTTTTAGAGCAGTTGTAGGTTCACAGCAAAATTGAGAGAAAGGTACAGAAATCTTCCATATACTCTTGCCCTCACATGTACACAGGCTCTGACATTATCAACATCTCTCACCACAGTGGTACATTTGCTACAATGATGAACTTGCACTGACACATCATAATCACCCTAACTCCACAGTTTATGTTAGGGTTCACTCTTGGTATTGTACATTCTGTGGGTTGGACGAATGTATAACGACATGTATCCTTCACTGTAGTATCATATGGGCTAATTTCACTGCCTAAAGAAATTAACCCACTATTCATCTCTTGTGCTCTGCCTATTCATCTCTTCTCCTTTGCCTCCAACCCCTGGCAACCACTGATTTTTTTTACTGTCTCCATAGTTTTGCCTTTTCCAGAATATTGTATCATACGGTATGTGACCTTTTCAAATTGACTTATTTCACTTACAAATATGCTTTTAAGGTTCCTCTTCATCTTTTCATGGCTTGATAGTTCATTTCTTTTTAGCACCGAATAATATTCCATTGTCCGGATGTACCACAGTTTATTTATTCATTCACCTACTGAAGGAAACCTTGGTTGCTTCCAAGTTTTGGTAATTATGAATAAAGCTGCTATTAGTATCCATGCACAGGTTTTTGTGTGGACATGAGTTTTCAACTCCTTTAGATAAATACCAAGAAGCAAGATTACTGGATCACATGGTAAGAATATAAAGTTGTAAGAAACCACCATACTGTCTTCCAATGTAGCTGTGCCATTTTGCATTCCCACCAGCAATGAATGAGAGTTCCTGTTGCTTCACATCCTCATCAGCATCTGGTATTGCCAATGTTTCAGATTTTGGCCATTCTAATAGGTGTAGAGTGGTACTTCCTTGCTGTTTTAATTTGCATGTCCATGATGTCATATGATGTGGAGCATCTTTTCATATGCTTATTTTCTTTTTTTAAATATTTTTTAATGTTTTTATTTATTTTTGAGAGAGAGAGAGAGAGCAGGGGAGGGGCAGAGAGAGGGAGACACAGAATCCAAAGCTGGCTCCAGGCTCTGAGCTGTCAGCACAGAGCCCGACAGGGGGCTCAAACTCATGAACCGCTAGATCATGACCTGAGCCAAAGTTGGACGCTCGACTGAGCCACCCAGACATCCCTCATATGCTTATTTTCTATCTGTATATATCTTCTTTGATGGGGTGTCCATTAATGTCTTTAGTCCATTTTTCAATCAAGCTGTCTTCTTGTTATTGAATTTTAGAATTCTTTGCATATTTTGGAAACAGTCCTTTATCAAATGTGTCTTTTGCAAATATTTTCTCCCAGTCTGTGTCTTGTCTTCTCATTAGCTCATTATGGTATTCCCAGAGCAGAAGTTTTTAATTTTAATGAAGTCCAGCTTACCAACTACTTTTTAGCAGATCACCCAAATAATAAGTTGCAGTCTACCTATGGATGGCCTAGCATGGATCAGGGATCCACCTCTCTTTCAGTCAGCCTTAGCAAGAGGGTAGAGTTAAATGGTATATTAAAAAAAAAATTGGGGCGCCTGGGTGGCGCAGTCGGTTAAGCGTCCGACTTCAGCCAGGTCATGATCTCGCGGTCCGTGAGTTCGAGCCCCGCGTCGGGCTCTGGGCTGATGGCTCAGAGCCTGGAGCCTGTTTCCGATTCTGTGTCTCCCTCTCTCTCTGCCCCTCCCCCGTTCATGCTCTGTCTCTCTCTGTCCCAAAAATAAATAAATGTTGAAAAAAAAAATTAAAAAAAAAATTGTTCCTGCCATGGCAATCTGGTCTGGGGGCAAGGCAGCAGCAACTTCTCAAAAGAAGCACATAAGGATGAGCAAACTAGCATGGAGGTAAAGGGCATTGATCCTGGAATTACACTATCTGGTTTGATTTTGTGCACACTGGATAAATTCATCTTCTCTGTGCCTCAATTTGTTTAACTGTGAAATGGGAAAATAAGATTGTTAAAAAAGTTAATCAAGCAATCCACATAAAGCACTTAAAACAGTGCCCAGCATAAAGTGGTGCTCAATAAATATCTGCTGTTGTTAGTCTCTCCAGTACAGTGCCTCTCCAACTTTAATGTGAATATGAATACTTGAGGAGCTTTTAAATGCAGATTCTGATTGAGTAGATACAGAATGAAACTGGAGATTCTGCATGTCTAGTCAGCCTCCAGGTGATGTCAAGGCATTTGGTATATGGCTCACACTTTGAATAGCCAGGCTCTAGTCCATAAGACATGGAGCAGAGGGATTAGACTATCACTAGGGAAAAGAACTACTATAAAAGTCTTTAAATTAAAAAAAAAAAAAAGCAGGGTGCCCAGGTGGCTCAGTCGGTTGAACGTCCAAGCTCAGGTCATGATCTCACAGTTCATGGGTTTGAGCCCTGTGTCAGGCTCTGTGCTGACAGCTCAGAACCTGGAGCCTGCTTCAGATTCTGTGTGTGTGTGTGTGTGTGTGTGTGTGTGTGTGTGTGTGTGTGTCTGTCTGTCTGTCTGTCTGTCTCTGCCCCTCCTCCACTCCTTGGGCTCTGTCTCTCTCTTTCAAAAATAAATAAGTGTTAAAAAAATAAAAAAAAAGCAACTTCAACTCAAAGTAAGAAAGAAGTTTCTATAAAATGAAATCATCCTTAAATAGAATATATGAGCTGCTTTGTAAGAGAGTCAGTATCCCCTTCTGGAAGCAGGGCCAATGTCTCCTTTAGGTACAGGAGGCAAGCGCCTAGGGCCCATGATTCTTTTAAGGACCACAAAATGCTTTAATTTCTTTCAAAATCATAAGAAAAATTAATATATAATCATGAATCCAGCCTGGATTATAGTTGGTTGTACCAAGGGAGTCATAAAATACAATTTTAAGTATTTTTTATGGAACAAGAGGCCTACAAAAGCAAATGTACCTCAGACCTATGAAATTCATAATGTGGCCCTGGCAGGGTGTTTTCCCAGGGATTTGAGCTTGAGATAAAGGATGGAGATGAAGGAACTCTAAGGTTCCTTCCAACTTTGAAAGTCAATGCTTCTTTAAGTTCTATGACTTTGCTCTAGGTCAGCTACCTCAAACCTCACATCTGCAAAAGTTCACTTCCTGCTTGTTCCACATTCTTACACATAGACTAACATTGCTTACCCATTGTAATGAATTAGCATTTTACAAGCCACCCCTGAAATTTATAATCTACCTCTGCCTTCTCCTAGTTTGCTTCCAAAATAAAAGTATGATTTTTATTCTTACAGAAGACATTTGATTCCAGAAGCATTTTGCAGATATTTCCTCATATAAACTGCTTTATCGAAGAAGGTGAAGTTTTGCTTTGTTTCCACTTTTTAAAAAAAATGTTTGTGTTTATTTATTTTTCAGAGAGAGAGACACACAGAGCGTGAGCGGGGGAGGGTCAGAGAGAGAAGAATCCAAAGAAGGCTCCAGGCTCCAAGCTTTCAGCACAGAGCCGGACACGGGACTCAAACTCAGGAACCGTGAGATCATGACCTGAGCCAAAGTTGGACGCTTAACTGACTGAGCCACCCAGGCACCCTGCTTCGTTTCCACTTTTGAAGTGAAAAATGAAGCCAATAAAAGATGAGAGGTATGCTTTGAAACTCAGAGAAAGAGAAAAAAAAATGCCTAAGATGATGCTTATTATTATTATTATTATAGTTATGGGTGTGAAGCATATTAAGCACTCAGAAATCACTTAGGAAGTGACCCTCAACCATTGGTACAAATTAGAATTACCTATGTAGCTTGGACCCCATGGCAAACCTCCCTAAGACCCAGAGAGCAAAGCCCCAGCTCTGTGTTTTGAAAAATCTCCCTGAGTTACCATTGTAAGGGTTTTTTTTTTTTTATTTTTTTTTAACGTTTTATTTATTTTTGAGACAGGGAGAGACAGAGCATGAACAGGGGAGGGTCAGAGAGAGGGAGACACAGAATCCGAAACAGGCTCCAGGCTCCAAGCTGTCAGCACAGAGCCTGACGCGGGGCTCAAACTCACGGACCGTGAGATCATGACCTGAGCCGAAGTCGGCTGCGGCCGCTTAACCGACTGAGCCTCCCAGGCGCCCCCATTGTAAGGGTTTAAAAACCACTATGTCAAATCCAGAGAAAAGGACACAGCAGAAGCCTTGGAAGGATAAAGTTCCAAGGAGGGAATGGTTTGGAGTTTGAGGATGCACAAAGATGAAACAATATGGAGATGGAAAAAGGCACTTTGAATTTGGGGGAACATTAGTGACTTTGGTGAGAATAGTGACCTTGGGCCATGACGACAAAAACCAGATTACAAAAGTTTGCTTACGCTAATAAACAGTGCAGATACAAATATCTGCAGTCAGCAGATATTTGGAGAATCATAAACCTGAGATATGAATGGAAGATAATGAAGTAGGTAGGGAGTACAGGGTTTTTAACCTGGGGTTCCTATATCCCCCCCCCCCCCCGCCTCCAAGGGATCAAGGGATCCATGAATAGAATCCAAGGAGTTGATGAACTTGGAGTGGAAAAATACTGCACCTTGATTTTCACTCCCCTCTGAAATGTCGTCTTTCCTTCTATTATAAATATAGGCCTCACTGTTCACTAATGCCAAATCATGGCTATTTTATTTTTTATTGAAGTACAATTGACAATGTTATATTAGTTTCAGGTGTACAACATAGTGATTCAACTTCTCCATACATTATTCTGTGCTCCCCACACATATAGCTACCATCTGTCACCATACAAGCTATTACATTATCATTGACTATATTCCTTATGCTGTACCTTTGATCTCTGTGAATTATTCATTCCATAACTGGAAGTCTGTACCTCCCAATCCCCTTCATCCATTTTGCCCATCCTCCCACTCCTTTCCCTCTGGTAACCACCAGTTTGTTCTCTGTTTTTATGGGTCTATTTCTGTCGCTTTTGTTTGTTCATTTGTTTTTTTTTTTTTCTTTTTTTTAATGTTTATTTATTTTGAAAGAGAGAGAGCAAGAGTGCAAGCGGGGCTGGTGGAGAGAGAAAGGAAGAGAGATAAAGAATTCCAAGCAGGCTCCATGCTGCCAGCACAAAGCCCAACATGGGGCTTGAACCCACAAACTGTGAGATCATGACCTAAGCTGAAACCATGAGTTGGACACTTAACCAACTGAGCACCCGTTTTCTTTCTCAGGTTCCACATATGAATGAAATCATATGGTATTTGTCTTTCTCTGTCTGACTTATTTCACTTAGCATAGTACCCTCTAGGTCCATCCATGTTGTCACAAATAGCAAGATCTTTTTTATGGCTGAGTAGCATTCTGGTGTGTGTGTGTATGTACATATGTACCTCATCTTCTTTATCCATTTATCTATTGATGGACACTTGGATTGCTTACACATCTTGGCTATTATAAATAATGTTGAAATAAACACAGGGGTGCCTATGTCTTTTCAAATTAGTGGGTTTTTTTTTTTTCATTTTCTTTGGGTAAATACCAAGGAGTAGAATTAGTGGATCACATGGTAATTCTATTTCTAACTTTTTGAGGAACCTCCCTACTGTTTTCTACAGTGGCTGCACCAATTTACACTCCCCCCAAAAGTGTGAAAGGGTTCTTTATTTTCCACATCCTCGCCAGCAATGGTTATTTCCTGTCTTTTTGATACTAGCCATACTGACAGATGTAAGGTGATTATCTCATTGTGGTTTTGATTTGCATTTTCCTGATGAATAGTGATGTTGGACATATTTTCATGTATCTGTTGGCCATCAGCATGTCTTCTTTGGAAAAATGTCTATTCAGGTTCTCTACCCATATTTTTTTCAATTTTAGTTTCACTATAGTTAACATGCAGTGTTATGTTAGATTCACATGTGCAATATAGTAATTCAGCTATTCTATACATTACTCAGTGCTCATTGTGTTAAGTGTTCTCTTAATCCCCTTCACCTATTTCACCCATCCCCCCATCCACCACCCTTCTGGTAACGACCAATTTGTTCTCTATAGTTAACAGTTTGGTTTTTTGGTTTGTCTCTTTTTGTCTTTGTTCATTAGTTTTGATTCTTAAATTACACATATGAGTGAAAGCATACGGTATTTGTCTTTTTCTTATCGACTTATTTCACTTAGCATTATATTCTCTAAATCCATCCATGTTGTTGCAAATGGCAAGATTTCATTATTTTTTATGTCTGAGTAACATTCCATTATACACACACATTTTCTTTATCCATCCATCAGTGCACACTTGGGTTGTTCCACATCTTGGCTATTGTAAATAATGCTCTAGAGGGGTGTTTTGTTTTGTTTTGTTTTTCCTTTGGGTAAATACCCAGTAGTAGACTTACTGGATCATATGGCATTCTATTTTTTTTTTTTTTGAGGAACCTCTATACTGTGTTCCACAGTGTCTACACCAGTTTGCATTCCTACCAATAGTGCATAAAGGCTCCTTTTCCTCCATATCCTAACACTTGTTGTTTCTTGTGTTTTTTACTTTAGCCATTCTGAAAGGTATAAAGTGCTATCTCATTTTAGTTTTGATTTGCATTTCCCTGATGATGAGTGACACTGAGCATCTTTTCAAGTCTCTGTTGGACATCTGTACGTCTTTTTTTGAGAAAAGTCATGTTCACGTCTTCTGCCCATTTTTAATAGGATTACTTGGGTTTTTTGGTATTGAGTTGTATAAATTCTTTCTATATTTTAGAGACTAAGTCTTCATTGGATATGTCATTTGCAAAATATCTGCTCCTATTCAGTAGATTGTCTTTTAGTTTTAATATTTCCTTTGCTATGCAGAAGTTTTTTATTTTGATGTAGTTCTAATAGTTTATTTGCTTTTGTTTCCCTTGTCTCAGGAGACATATCTAAAATAACATTTCTAAGGCTGATGTCAGAGAAATTACTTGTCTTCTCTTCTGCGGGTTTTATGGTTTCAGGTCTCACAATTAAGTCTTTAATCCATTTTAAGTTTATTTTTTGTATGGTGTAAGAAAGTGGTCCAGTTTTCCCAGCACCATTTATTGAAGAGACTATCTTTCTCCCCATTGTATATTGTTGCCTCCTTTGTCGTAGATTAACTGACTATATAAGAGTGAGTTTACTTCTGGGTTGTCTATTCTGATCTATTGATCTATGGGTCTATTTTTTTATTAGTTCCATAGTGTTTTGATTACTATAGCTTTTTATCTTGAAATCTGAGATTGTGATACCTCCAGTTTTAGTCTTTTTCAAGATTGCTTTGGTTATTGGGGTCTTATGTGGTTCCACACAAATTTTAGGATTGTTTGTTCTAGTTCTGTGAAAAATACTATTGGTATTTTGATAGGGATTGCATTACACTATAGATTGCTTTGGGCAGTATGGACATTTTAACAGTATTAATTCTTCCAATCCATAAGCATAATACATATTTCCATTTGTTTGTGTTGTCTTCAATTTCTTTCATCAAAGTTTTACAGTTTTCAGAGTAAAGGTCTTTCACCTCCTTGGTAAGTTTATTCCTAGGTATTTCACTATTTATGGTATAATTGTAAATGAAAATGTTTTCTTAATTTCTCTTTCTGCTACTTTGTTATTAGTGTATAGGAGTTCAACAAATTTCCATATGTCATGGTGGTTTTAATGTCATATTACAGTTGATATAATGTTGTAAAATATTATTTACAATCATCCCTCCTTGGACATTACAGGAGTTACCACACCCACTTCAAGATCTGGTTATTCAATGCATTAATAAAAGACACACAAAAATAAAATAAATATACTCTGTGCCAGGATGAGTGCCTAACTTAACTCACAGAATCTTTCTCCCGGAACGTTCTATCCTGAGCCCTGAGACACAAAACAGGTGGCATTCCATTCCTACACTACCCAAATGATGATTTGCATTTAGTCTTCTGTCAACTCTTCCATATCTCTTAAAAGTGAAGGCTAAAGAACAGAGGAGCAAAAGAAGAGGAACCGGGAAGGTTTTTGTTTTTGTTTTTGTTTTAAGGACAATAGCAGTAAATACAGGCAAAAGGCAGTGAACAAGGATCTACAGAGTTAGTAATAAGAAGAATCAAAAGTAACCCATAAATCCTAAGAGCTGATAACCTAAACAATGCTCAGTATTGTAATTTTCCTCACCCTCCTCCAATCCTGTTCTATCTCATTGTGTACTATTCCCTTCTCTGCTCATATACTTTTGTCAAGTTGAATAAAGTCACTGGACAACAGAGGAAGAATACACCATAATACAGAGTTCCCCAAATGCCAGGCCCCAGAAGGGGGCTGTTCTGGGAAGAGCTTTTACAAGGCCCCAGTGAACTGTGAAAATTAATGACAAGGTACTGAGTATGCTACAAACTAATATATCCAATTTCAAAGACTTTTTTATTCTGAGATTATAGCTTTTTAATATTTTTTATATTGAAATGCTGTTTTATCAAATAGTACTGATATTAGATTTGTTTTGTATTTTAATATTCTTACTTGGCATTATAAAGTTTTATAAGCCCTGTGTCTATTTTGCAATTTTTAAAATGATTTTTATTGCTCTGTGAAAGCCACAAGGCTGGGAAGTACTATCTTATGCCTTTTGTTTTATTTACTCCTCTCTTTTTAGAGATGAATTCCAAACAAGGCAATGTGACTTCCACTCCAGAATGTAGGTTTAGAAGCACAAGCTTCAGAGCCTGGTTTTGAGACCTGGGTTTGACCCCTGGTCTGCCTCTCTCCACTTGTGTTACCTTGGGCAAGGAACTTGATCTCCTCAATCCTGTTTCCTCATCCGTAAAGTAAGAATAATTTTTACATCATGAGATAGTTAAAGGATAAAATGAGATAATGAATGTAAAAGTACTTTGCATATTACCAAATAAAGTCATTATTATTACTATCATTACCATCATTTTACTAACTCAATATCCCATGGTTAAATGGCAGAACTTGGCTTCCACATTGGGCTGACTCCCTGACCTTCAAACTATCACTTAGTGAATCTATGTTGGATTGTGTTTTCAATTTAGCTCAAGAAACATTAACCACTTATTTAATATTCCTGCCAAAATTGCATAATCTGACTCTAATCATGAGGGAACATCAGACAAACCCAATTTTAGGGACATTCTAAAAAATAACTGCCGTAAATTCATCAAATTTATCAGTCATGAAAATCAAAGAAAGGCCACAAAATCATTCCAGATGTATGATTCTGAATTGGATCCTGGACCGGAAAAAAAAAAAATCATTGCTATAAAAAAACCATTATGGGAACAATTAGCAAAATTTAAGACCTGTAATTACATAATAGTATGTCATTGTTAAATATCCTGAGTGAACATTCTTCTTAGAAAATATATACTGAAGTATTTAGGGACAAAGGGGCATGATTTCAGAAACTTGCTGTCAAATAGTTCAGAAAAACTTTATATATATATATATATATATATATATATATATATATGATCATATGTAACATATGTGTGGTGTAATTTCTAATTAATTCCCTACTCGGGACTCTCTTCTATGAAAAATCTATGATTTCTTATTGTCCTTAATTAAATGAGGGCTAGCACAGAAACTGGTAATTTTTTTACATTCTCCTTGTCAGACACCAGTAAAAACACAATGTGCATTATATGTGTTGTAAATGAATTACACAACTTACAATTATCCTTATTAAGTTTATCCCTATTAAAGTTTATGTTTATATATGGAAAGAAGGGGAAAACCAGAGAGAAAGAAAAAAGGAGAGAAAAAGAGAGATGGACAATAATAAAACAAATTTGGCAAATGGTAAGTGCACCCATTCAATGTAAGGCACTGTGATAATAATGTTATGATTTGTTATGCTACAATGATATGTTATGATAATAACACCAGATATGATGCAGGACTTTACAGTTTACAACATACTTTCATATGACTTCCCATTTGATTTGATTCTCATTGAATTCTAAGTGAAGTACAATGAAACCACATCTTCTGGGGGTGGGAGGGGGAAGAAGGAGTCTAAAATTTCAACTAGGAAGGCAAAAACTCATAAACAGTTTTAAAATATTATCCCCCTAGAACAGTCTTCAAGTTTACCATTTATCTTGTAAACACAAATGGTTTGGTCTTGTATCTGGGACCAGACTGTCACAATGAACAATTCTTCAATCACTCTGCTCACTTATTCAGAGTATACAGACTGAGCACAGCAAGATTCTCCAACTATGAGAGGTACACCAAGGAAACAGAGAGACTGCGTCTCCTATCACACATTCATGCCAGATCTGAGGTTCCCTCCTTGAATAGAGCGTTCAACACAATTGCTCAGCATATTTAAATCTCCCTTTCTCCCTCAATGAACTGATTTGGTTATGCTGAGTGCATATTGTTGAACTGGAGACAGTTCGACATGCCTATAATAGGACTCAGGTAGGGCAGTGTGCAGGATTTGATTAATTGTGGCTCAGAATCTGTTCTCACCTATATCCAAGGGCTTTCCAATGTGACAGAGGCTGGAACTACACCTTCCAGATTCTAGTTAGGGGACTGCAGCCATCTTCCTGCTACCTTTTCTGTTTTCTGCGGACAGAGAAGATGTCAGCGTTGTCCATCTCCATTCCCCGCCTTGTGGATACTGAAAGCTGCTTGGGCAACGGAGATCACCAGATTCCACATTCCACCGTCTAGATAATTTGCAGAAGCAGCAGCAGTAGCTGCTTCTTAATGCTGTCTTTCTGATCTCTAGATGTATGCCACTGTGTTGTGAAAGTCAATGGTTATAGCCTCTGGCTGCCTTTCCTAACAGGGGCCAGAGGTTCTCATTTCTCTTGTGGGTCAGTTCTGCAATGTCCTAGGAGTCTTTGTGAAGGTTCCGCCTAGCACACACTCCTCCTATCTCTTACCAATAATTTTGGAAGTACCCAGTCTCCTACATTAATTCCCTTTCTGTTTAAAATACCTAGGGTAGTTTTACTTCCAGAACTGAACACTAACTGATGCTTCCCTGTCTCCCAGATGTGAGAGGTTACAGTGGTCAGGTGCTTGAATGAAGTTCTCATACAATCAAGTACAGTAGCTAGGATTTAGTGCATCTGGTCCATAAACACAACACTGAGTTTGGACCCCTAGACTCTTTCTCTCTTAGATGACATGCTCCTAAAACAGAGATTGCAACTCTGCACAAACTATGTAAGGGTGCCTAGCATTGACCAGGCTCAGAAAATAGTAAGTATTCTAATTATTATTCTACAGTTTTTCTTTAGGAAGTTAAAGCAAACTTCCCTTTGTTATCCGTTCATTTTTCACTTCCTAAGGCAAGAGAAGGAGTGGAGGGGCACCTAGTTGGCTCAGTTGTTTGCGTGTCTGCTTTTGATTTCAGCTCAGGTCATGATCTCAGGGATCAAGCCCTGCTTCGGGCTCTGCACTCAGCATGGAGCCTACTTGAGATTCTCTCTCTGCCCCTCTCCCTCATTTGTGCTCTCTCTCTCTCTCTAAAAATAAAATAAATCTTTAAAAAAATAAAAAGAGGAGAGTGCTCCAGACAGAAATGAATACAGGTGATGTTAACTCTCCAGATTCAATCGTGATGAGTAGGGACAGAAAACACTCAGCAGGAAATTTCATCAGGAGCAGAGGCTCAAAACCAAAGTATCCATAAACAAATACAGTCTCTATCTTACCTCTGAACAGATAAAAGCAGAAAAGATAGGTGGATAATGGAAAGAGTTAACATTTAACTAACATAAAAAGCTCTTACTCAATTTTCACAGCAAACTTAAGAGGCAAATACATTATTATCACCATTTCCTGGGCGAGGGGACTGAGGCTCAGGTGAAATAATCACTCAAGGTCACACAGCTATTAAACATCCTAACTCAGGTGGTGGCACATGTAACCTAGCCCAGGCTCCCGTAATGCCAAAGTCTAGTCCTTCAACCACTGGCAAAATAATGCAGCCTCTCCACAAGGTGAATGATTGCCAATATTTTTTCCACTCCCCAAAATAGTGTTTTCTAAGCTGAAATAGACAACCATTGATTAAACCCAGCAGCCCTCATTAATCAGTTTCTTGAGTGAAAATAAAACAGTAGGTTCCAGCATTTTTATTCTTAGCTCTCTTACTGGAGGAAGGAGAGGAAAAAGGAAGGAAATTAGAATCAAGACCCAAGATGACTGAATCAAATCCATCCTTCTGCCTCCCGAGCCAGCAGCCCCTGGATTCCCTCCTATGTGTCCCTCCCCCCAGTTCTACACCAGAACGTCTGTGCCTCACCCCTGAATCCATGCAAGATTTCCATTCCCTATAACCACTTCTTCCTCCATAGTGAGTAAAAATTTTGTTTCTCTAATATTAATAGCGAGTTTCGCACAACAGCGACTGGCTAAAATTCTCAGGTTAGAATGAGAATGGATCTGCCATGAGAGCCCTCTTACCGCCTCGCTTCCCCCTTCTGTCCAGGTAGTTCCTGCGGCTCTTGATTACAGTGCCAAGGTTCAGACACTCCTCCCGCCATCGCACAAATGGCCAGTGATCCATTCATAACTGTCACCCAAGCCTTCACCGCTCACTGTTGCAAAAAGAATTTTTGAATCTCTGGGATTTGTAACCGTCCCCATTTTTCTTTTTTGCTGACAAATTCTGGAGAGCAGTAGGGATAGCAGTTAAGACATCCATCATCTTGTGGGGTTTACAAGCAGCTGGCGTGGCATACTCAGCCAATATGACTGCAAGCTGACTTTAATCATGGTCTGTTGATCTCAGCTTCCAGGAATATTGCCTTGATACATCATTCCATTCCTTCTCTAAATGCTCAGAGGAAGGCGTTCTGAGTCTCACTATCTAAGCCCCAGGGAGGAGGGTGGAGGGAATGCATAGAACTGTTTCTGCATTTGCAAAGGTAACTGGAAAACAGCTGGATTTTAAAAGTCCATAGACCTTGAAAGAAGACCATTAAAGCTAAAATCTGAGGACATGAAAGTATTTGCAAATGTTAGCAAAGTCGGTGCCAAACAAATGTTCCATCTTGCTGAATTTCACTGATTTCTTCCAATAAGTTTCACTGAGTACTTCCACATTTTCCAAGTTGACCCTTGGATTACCAATAAGGCCAGTTGCTTTTATGTAATTAATGGCAATCTGAATTTGAGTCTTCCCCAAAATTTCACTTTCTGCAAAAATAAAACTCAGCTGATTTAAACATCATTCCAGGCTCATTACAACTTTTGATTATATGAGGGATGGCTGAGAAATGGTAAGCTGCTGTCCCCTGCATCTGACAGGGTAAGACAACCCCTGACATTTGCATCTGGCAAGTGCTGACCAGTGGCCTCCAAATATTTTGCACATGCACCTCAATAAAAAATGTGAAGCATGCTGCCTGTGTTAAGCAGAAATAACAAAGAGACCGAGATGTGTGTGATGGTTCAAATACACAAGTTTATTTCTTGGTCCTATAACAGCCTAAGGTGCGCGTTCTTGGTAAATGAGTGGTTCCCCTCCCAGTAATGTTTCAGGGACGCAAGTTCCTCCCATCTCAGACCTCTATCATCCCCAGGACTGGGGCATTTTCTGCATCTAAGCCAGCAGAAGAGGTAAGAGTACAAAGCAGGCTTGCTTCTCAAAAGCTTTGGTCCAGAACTAATAGGTATTACTTCTACTCACCTCCCATTGGGGAGAACTGGTAACTGCTACTTACGGAGGGTCTGAGAAAGTTGCCTCTGACTGGGCAGCAACTACCACTACTCACAGCTACAAGTGTATAATCTGCAACCAAGGACAGATTTTGGTGAACAATCAACTATCTGCCACAACTCTTAGTTTATTCTCTCTTTTATTTAATCATTCTTATTTATTCACAAGTCATATACAAATGTATATACATAAAACACATAGTGCTAAAATGCATATTATAAAGCATATTTATGCACACTCAAAGGATGAGAAGAAAAAACAAGTTTAAACAGCAATTTTAAATGTTCTTCCTGCAGCCCATTGGATCATCTTGTGCCTCCCCTGGTCAAGATTCACACCCAAAATTCATCGCTCAAGGTTCTGGAAGGTCCAGGGAGTTACCAAGTGCTCTTCTAGGGTAGAGTTTTAAGAAATGAAAGCTATCACATTAACAACTCAGGCAACAACAGATGTTGGTGAGGATGTAGAGAAAGAGGATCTCTTTTGCACTGCTGGTGGGAATGCAAGCTGGTGCAGCCACTCTGGAAAACAGTATGGAGGTTCCTCAAAAAATTAAAAATAGAACTACCTTATGACCCAGCAATTGCACTACTAGGTATTTATCCAAGAGATACAGGTATGCTGTTTCGAAGGAACACATGCACCCCCATGTTTAGAGCAGCACTATCAACAATAGCCAAAGTATGGAAAGAGCCCAAATGTCTTATCAATGGATGAATGGATAAAGAAGATGTGGTGTGTGTGTATATATATATATATACACACATACACATACATACACATACAATGGAGTATTACTCAGCAATCAACAAGAATGAAATCTTGCCATTTGCAACTACATGGATGGAACAAGAGGATATTATGCTAAGCGAAATTAGTCAGTCAAAGAAAGACAAATATCATATGACTTCACTCATATGAGGACTTTAAGACACAGAACAGATTAACATAAGGGAAGGGAAGCAAAAATAATATAAAAACAGAGATGGGGACAAAACATAGGAGACTCTTAAATATGGAGAACAAACAGAGGGTTACTGGAGGGGTTGTGGGAGGGGGGATGGGCTAAATGGGTAAGGGGCGTTAAGGAATCTACTCCAGAAATCATTGTTGTACTATATGCTAACTTATTTGGATGTAAATTTAAAAATAAAATAAAATAAAATAA
Organism: Felis catus; assembly: GCF_018350175.1. Taxonomy (NCBI): domain Eukaryota; kingdom Metazoa; phylum Chordata; class Mammalia; order Carnivora; family Felidae; genus Felis; species Felis catus. The sequence continues at coordinate 25,313,304 of NC_058384.1, read as the reverse complement.
AATAAAATAAAATAAAATAAAAAGAAATGAAGGCTATCACCCTCCCCAGTCTTTCCTATTTTTAGATCACTCCCCCCCCAACACACACACACATAGCTACTCAAGCCCAAACCTAGAAATCATCTTCAATTCTTCACTGCCCTCTACCTCCATATCCAGTCCCTAGCTAGGCCTGTCCACTTACCTTCCCAAACAGACCCAGAATCCCTACTTACCTCTCTCTCCACCTCCACGACTGCCAACCTATCCTAGACACTATCATCTCTTATCTGGACCTCTACAACATGTCTTATCCTGCAAATCCACTCTCCATGGGACAGCTGGTGCAATCTTTAAAACATGTAAAAAAGATTGGTGACTGCCCTACAGAGACTCTGCAATGGGCGGACCCTTCAAATAAAAATCTAACCTCCTTAACCTCCTCACTCAAGCTTACAAGGCACAGCAAGAACTCAAATATCTCTTAAATATTGTTAAATCTTGTCTGCATAGTAAAAAAAAAAAAATCTGAAAAAAATATATACCATGCTAAACACTAAAGATAACTATAGTGTTAATTTGCTGAACAGCACCTTTTATAATCAAAAACAAAGTTATTTGCATTTTGTAAAGAAGAAGATAGAGGAGGATAAAAAGAAGAAATGAAGAATATCTGTTTCCAGATAAATTCTACTCTAATGACTAGATACTATTATTTTTATTACTATTTTCCCCTTCTAATTCAAGCAGATTCTAGCTCACATGCCTTGCAGGTGGTTAGCAGCAAGAACAAACAGAAAAGATACTTCACTTCCTGGCTTGCTTTTTTTTTCCCTCCCAACAGCAAACCCCACAGAGGATAATCAGAGTTTGGTGAGGGGAAAAGGACATCAGAAAGAAAGTGGGGAGGGATTTCCCTCTGAGAAAAAGATCTGGCCTGGGTTAGGGAGAAGAGAGACTGATTGAAGAGATCTCAGAGGAAAAGGCCCGATGCCCCTTGGGGAAGCTGGGAGGCTGTGTTGTCATCTGGGGTTCTGTTTTAGGACCTCAAGGGCCAGAGGGATCCTGGGGCCAAAGACGGCAGCCATTTCCACGGAACCAGTAGAGATAATTGTTCTGCAAAACGTTGGCCCTGCATAAGACACTAGAATCTTGACACAAGCTCACTGGAAGTAACAGGGATTAGTTCAGAATGACAGAGGCTAAATTTCCTGCCAGTCCAAAAGGCTGGGTGTCCAGAGCCAAAATTAAGGTGATTTACAGAAACAAAGGAAATGTCCTATTTCTTGGATACTTTTCTTTGCACCATGAGATTTATTCCCACTCTTTTCCTGTATGAAAATATGCACAGGATTTATCACCTTCATAAATTACTTCTGATTCAATGCCATTACTATAATAATGTCACTCTTACTCATATGCATTCTAAAATGCTTTTCTGGGGCAGGAGGGTGGGGTGAAAGGGGAAAGGAATGGAATTATGCACAATGCTGGTGCTGTCCCAGAGAATGTAGCTCATGCCATGCCTACCGGGGGCATACATTTTGGGGAGCCAAGGGCTGATACCCAGAGTTCTATGCCTGTCTCAGTCTGACTTGATTACAGTTTCTTGTTTGCATCCCTAGCCATGTCTGCTATAGAACCTTGGACATAGGGGATGACATAGCACAGTAGGTTCTGGACTCAGACTCTCTGTGATGAAAAGCTCTGCCAGCTCAATAAGCTATGTCATATAGAGCAAGTTTCCTAATCCTTCCATTTTCTCATCTGGGGATAATGATATTCTTACTTCACAGGGATATTGTTAAGACGAAATGTGATCATTTTTTTTTAAGTTTATTTATTTTGAGAGAGAGAGCACAAGCAGGGGAGGGGCAGAGAAAGAAGGAGAGACAGAATCCCAAGCAGGCTCTGCATTGACAGTGCACAACCTGATGTGGGGCTCGAACCCACGAACCGTGAGATCACGACCTGAGCTGAGATCAAGAGTCAGATGCTTAACAGACTGCGCCACCCAGGCACCCCTAAATGTGATAATTTTAAGGTGCTTAGCACAGTGCCTGCCACGTGGTAAGCTCTCTTAATGTTAATTGTTATTATCAGCTTTTATTAGAGTAGGCATGTAAAAATGCTGGATGAAAAAATGAAGGATGTATCTCAGAGTATTGAGAGCAGAAAATTACCAAAGAAAAATGGAACTGGCGAGGTTATCTCCCACTTAGGTGTTGTTCTGGGCCAAATACGGCCACATTTTGCTTTTGTGACTGAAGTACATATCTTTGGGCACACATCACAATCCTGAGGAGGTGGTCAAATACTACATGGAGCACACTGTCTCACCTGGTGACCCGTGGCTGACACTGGCAAGAACTTGGGCCACAATGAAGAATACACTTTGTGGTTATGCCAAAGAATCTTCTTCTTTTTTTTAAGTTTTCTTTTAATGTTTATTTACTTTTGAGAGAGCAAGACAGGGTGTGAATGGGGTAGAGGCAGGGAGAGAGGGAGACACAGACTCCAAAGCAAGGCTCCAGGCTCTGAGCTGTCAGCACAGAGCCCGACCTGAGCCAAAGTCGGATGTCTAACCAACTGAACCACCCAGGTGCCCCTGCCAAAGAATCTTCTTCCAGAAATGCTAACTGCCTTCTGTGGGAATCCATTTGCAATTCTGGCCTCAAGTAGCATTAGAATAAATCAGTTTCAGGAATAATGGGAAATCAGGAAATGTGTATCCTTCTGGGGATGTATTTAAAACACCCCTCAGCCAACAACTCAGCAGAGTAAACAGCTGGACAGTAGCCATTTAAAAACACTCACATTTTAAGAAATGGTGTTGATAAATTCCTTTCCAAATATTCTCTAGGAAAACTTCTGCAATGAAATAAAAATGATGCATGTATGTTCAATAGCTCTATGTTGCTTTCCCACCAAATTTCAAAGCAAGAATCACAAACATGTCATATTTTCTCACATCTTTGGGGCTTTGCCCATGCTGTTTCCTCAGCCTGGAACGTCCTCCAATACCCACCGTCATGCTAGCCTAACCACCCCGCTAATGTCAGCAAATCCTAGCAGTATAGTGCAGAGGTTAGTGGCACGGGTTCAAATCCCATCTCTACATTTCCCCAGCTAGGTATCATTGGGTAAGTTATTTAACTTATCTGTGAGTCAGCTTCCTTTGGGGATGATAAAATAGAGTTTGGGAGAAATTAAACAGGTTAATATATGGAAGATGCTTAGAACAGGACAGTTCGTGGAACAGAGTAATCACTAGATAATTGGTGTCATTCTTGTCCTTCACATTCTAGCTCCAGCTCCAAACCCCTGGGAAGGTTTCTTTCATTCCCCTGGGCAGAGTTACATACTTCTTTCCCATGCTTGTGCTCTCTCTACTTAGTATGTATCACACTCAATTACAACCACTGGTGTGCATGTCTGCCTTGCCACGATACAAAAATATGAGGAATGCAAACACCAACACTTTACCTGGGAGTCTCCAGGCCTTACCACAGAGCCATGAACATGACAGATGCACAATAAATATAAGGTGAATATATGAATGCATTAATTAAGTGTCACGTAAGCTTTTGAGTTCCCCAAGCCATGTGTTCCCCTCCTTGCATGAAACTGTTGAGTGATCAGTGTTGCTGCGCATGCTTCTAAAGCCAAAAGAGGCAAGGTTCTGAGCTACCTCAGAATTTGTGCACTAATCACTGACATCATAAAAATTCGTCATTAGCACCATTAACAGAGTGGCTCGCTGTTATCACTGAGACGGCAGAATGACTCGACCCAGCACATGTTATCGCTCGAGATGAGACTTAGCATTTCCCCCAGCAGCTCTCAAGCACTGCGTTCCTCCAGCGCTGCCCGGGACAAGGGACAGGTCACCCTTCTGAGGGGTGATGTGGGAGTGCTTAGTCACAGTCTATCTGCAAGCAGAGAAAGGCTTTGGCAGGAATGTGATCCGAGGAGACACTGAAAATAGCAAGTCCACTGAAGGCCAAGGGAACTTCCTCTTGTGAAAGTGGGAAGAGGGCTTGATGAAATAAGCTGCTTCCTGGCAGAGGAAAGAAAACATCCTGTCTGAGCTGGACTGAGAGAGAGAGAGAGAGAGGGGAACCAAGGAAAGTTCTGGAGGCCTTGGGAAGGCAGGGAAAGCATCAGATTTGGAATCAAAACAATCAAATCTTAATCCTTCCATTTGGTAAGCTTTCTCCACTTCAAAACAGAGAATCAAATGAAGGCAACCAAAAAGCACCAGATAAACACAAGACGTGATTCAATATGGTGGGAAAAAGCCCCTTCACAAGGGAACTCACAGAAGGGGCTCCACCCAGAACAGAGGCCTCTCCTTCTTCACTCCAGGGTAGAAAGAGATGTCTCTGCCTCCTTTTCATTTAAATTAGCAAGTTTTATTTTAAAATTTTTTTTAAAACATTTATTTATTTTTGAGAGACAGAGCGCAAGTAGGGGAGGGGCAGAGATAGAGGAAGACACAGAATCCGAAGCAGCTCCAGGCTCTGAGCTGTCAGCACAGAGCCCGACGTGGAGCTTGAACCTACAAACTGTGAGATCATGACCTGAGCTGAATTTGGACGCTCACACGGGTGCCTCTAAATTAGCAAGTTTTAAAGAAGTTCCAAAGGACAATAAGTTTCAAGGTTTCCTTGGAATAAAACACTTTATTAGGAATGTGCCTTTGCTTCATTTTTTGGTTTTTGGCCAGTGTAGCTTTAACATATATGAAACCATGCTGCGTGATTTATGGCCTACGTGGAGTTTTCTTACCTTTTGAGCAAACATTTACCATGCAAGCAGTGGTGTGCTCTGGGAGCTGTCAGCAGCCACAAAGGACTGATTTTGCACATGTCCTCCCAATTCCATGTTTTGTGGCACCGCATCCATAGCTTGAAATTAGCCATGGTGGGAGTATTTCACCCTGGCAACTGACAAATGCTATAAATTAGGGTTTTTTTTTTCCTCTCCCAAAGTTGGCTTGCCAGCACACCACTGACTGAGCCCAAAAGGATTCAAGAGTCGCCCAGCCATCCCTCTCCACTCCAAATGCCACAAAAAGGCAACTGAAACCACATACACAAATATTGGATGGGAAACATTACAGAGATACATCAAATCTATGCAGACAAAAACACAAAAACAAACTGAAAAACCCTGGTAAATTATCTGTACATTCCTACCACACAAGGTTCTGACAATGAGGTGTTGATTTTTTTTTTTAACAGTAAATGTAATATGGCCAGAGAATTTTGAATCAGCCTCATCTGGAGCCACAAATGAATATACTCAAAAGACACACATATTACTGCTGGAATCCAAATATCTCAATTGCACACTGAGGGCAATATAATGATGGAATAACTGACTTGTCAGAGTAGATGATCTGTCATTTATCCCAGTGAGCAAATGTAGTGGTGCATTTTTAGTCTTGTAATGGCCAATGAATAATAATGGTTAAATGAATTAACAGTCTTTGTTTCCTCTTATACGTTTTATCTATTCTCTTAATGTTTAAATGGATTGGTCCTTTTTGTCTGGAACTCTAAACATTATGCTATGTTCCCAAGGCTGGCAATTGTGATAGGGGAAGTACATATAAGGTGCTGGATGGTTCTCAGAGGACTTTTTTATATGCAATTCCTGATTAATGCTTACACACACCTTCTAAAGTAAGGTGCACCCATTTTGAGAGAAGGAAAAAGATGTTCGTCAGGGTAAGAGCTGTGGACTCTGCACCCTATTGTGATTATTGCTACTGAACATTGGAATATGGCTATCATAGCCATCAACACCATGGCCATAAGAATGACTACCAAACTGCCCCTGCTTCTTTCTGTCACTCTCACTGTCAGGAAGCTCAGGACAAGAGCTTGTCTCATGTCTATACACTAAGTCTCAGGTCAAAATTTTAAGTGAGCCAATATCTTATCTTTTTTTCCTTTCTGCTGTAGGATGAAGATCCTCCACCTAGCAAGACTCTCAAAATGGCAGATGCCCCACACAGAAAGGAGTTCAAATTCTGGACATATATTATCACTATCATTATTTTTATTATTATTATTGGCATCTATCTTATTCATGGCAGCTTATCTTTTTTGAGACTCCTTCCTAAATTTAGGGAAATACTCAAATCATGAGTCATTACCACTCCAACACAGGAGTCAGAACACACTCCGCAATCCGAGGATTCGGGCACATGAATTAGTTCCTGCCAGTTAGGGACACTACCACAAGATACTGATTCAGAATTAAGCAACAAAAGGAAAGAGGTGCTCCATGGGCCTTCCATCTTTGTATCTTCACTGGGGAGGCAGAGGCAGAGGTGTCTGGTTTTGTAGTGACTGCTCTCCAGGGACTGAAATAGTACTTTTCTTATGTAGAAGCAGCAACTGTATAGAAGCAGGAGCTTGGTTTGGGGGACTGTACCCCAAGACTTATCCTCAAGCCATTTTCCAGTCCACTCAACAGTTCTGTGATCCACCTGGTAATTTTTTTTAAGTTTATTTATTTATTTTAAGAGAGGGAAAGAGAGAGGGAATCCCAAGCAGGCTCTGCACTGTCAGCACAGAACCCAATGTGGGACTTGATCTCACAGACCATGACATCATGACCTGAGCTGAAATCAAGAGTCAGACGCTTAACCACCTGAGCCACCCAGGTGCCACCACCCAATATTTTTTAAAATAAAATGCTTTTTCATTTATTCAGCAAGAGTCAGCTTCTATTTTTTAGAGAACTCTGGCTAATACAAGAACTCTAATACAATTATTTTTCCTATTTCTCAGATATGGAAACAGAGCTTTAATTGGTTAAATTGCTTACAATCACAAAGTCAGTCAATGAGAGAGTGAGAATTTCAACTAGGACTATCATAATCCAAAGCCCACCTCTAAACCAGAAAGATTATACCACAAGGCCATAAAACTAATGAATCAGAGTTGAGTCACTGCTGTTTTTTTAAGTTAGAATAAATTATAGAAATATACAGTCTCACCTGAAGTTCTGAAAACTAAAGTGTCATAGAAGAGGACACAACACAAGTCTTCTTACCTGATGTGCTTTCCATGGTACCTCTCATCCTCATAATCCTGCCATTTTTTTTTTTTTTTGCTTTATATGTTTTGAGATGAGTTTTTAAGTGTAAATGAGTTTAAGAATATTGTACAGGAAGGAGGGGACCAATTGTTTCTTGCATCCCACACTTTCCTTCTGTGTTGTGTCCATCTTACCAAAATACATTCCTTGGTAGGTCTTTCAGCAGGAGTCTATTTTTAAATTATTTACCAGAAAATGCCTTTATTTTTTTCCTTTTTTTTTTTTTTTTTTTTTTTTGGAGAGAGAGAGAGAGAGCAAGCAGGGGAGGGGCAGAGAGAAAGGGAGAGAGAGAATCTTAAGCAGGTTCCATGCCCAGCATGGAGCTTGATCTCACAACTGTGAGGTAATGACTTGAGCTGAAATCAAGAGTCAGATGCTTAACTGATTGTGTCACCCAGCTGTCCCAAGTTTTTCCTTATTCTTGAATGACAGTTCAGTTGGATATTTCTAGGTTATTTTTCACCAACACTTTGAAGATATTATTTCATTGTTTTCTAGTATTGAAGCTGATAAAAAGTTTACTATTGATCTGCATTTGTGATTAATCTGTTTTTCTAGTTGTTTTTAATGTCTTATTTTTCTTTAATAGTCTACAATATCAGCCCACTGTGAGGTTTGTTCTTAGTTATCTTGCTTGGGACATGCTCAGATTTTCATTCTTAGGACTCTTATCTTTCAACAATTCTGGAAAACTCCCAGTCATGACCTCTTCTAGCATTGCCTCACCTCTGCGGGATAAACTCTCAGGATCTATAGGATCTACTTCTATTTCCTTTGGGAAAAGAATTACCACTTTTTTTCTTTTCTGGGAACACAGCTCTCCCTGCCTCCCTAATGGGTTTGTGATATGAGAAGTGACATGTGCATCTTCTAGATAGTGCCTTTAAAAGACATGGGCAAACATGATCCTTTTCCCTTCTCTGCGACCCCGACCCTGCCACCGCCACCGCTGCTTAGGATGCAGACCCCAGGACTAGAGCTAAAGAAGCCACAGATTAAAATAACAGAGCCACTCACCAGCCCTTAGTATCTGTTATATGGGAGAAAAATAAATCCCTATCTTCTTCAGGCTTCTATATTTTAGGTCTTTTTTTAAAAAAAACAACTTCTATTATACCTTAACAATTGTACCTCTGTTGTCTCTACTCTCCCCCTTATGCCTTCCTTACTGCGTGTGTACCTGTCTGCATATGTGTGCCCGCGCACGCACACATGCACACGTGACCTCTCCTTCTTTTATTTCTCTTATTTTTTCTCTTATTCATATTCATATTTTCTACCTCGTTATTTCTCCACATTGCATTCGAGGTGAATGTCTTTAGATCTTTCTTACACTTCACTTGTTCTCTTCAGATGTCTAATGTGCTATTTAACACATCCCTTTGAATTTCTAAAGCCAACAAATATGTTTTTAACTTCTATACTTTCTATTTGGTTCTTCTGCAAATAAACCTGTTCTTTTTACATAATAAATTATTTCATTCTACTCCTTCCTTTATGTCTCTGATATTTAAAACATACCTATTTCATAACCTCTCTCAGATGTTTGAAGTTAGCTCAGTTTTGGGGTAACTAACTTTCCTCTTTATTTTATCTCCAGATTCAGGGTGACTTATTTCCTCATTCAGTTTGTAATTTTTTTTAAGCCTATTTATTTATGTTTGAGAGCAGGGAAGGGCAAAGAGAGAGGGGGAAAGAGAGAACCCGAATCAGGTTCTGTGCTATCAGCACAGAGCCAGATGTGGGGCTTGATTTCATGAACCATGAGATCATGACCTGAGCCAAAATCAAGAGTCAAGATGCTTAACTGACTGAACCACTCAGGGGTCCTGGTTTGTAATTTTTAATTAAGACTTCATCTTCAGCAGGACCATTTATCCCAATGGATATCTGTGTGATAAGTTGTAGAAATACCCCTAACACAGCAGTTAGTTTATCCCAGGTGAAATTCTGAGTTCCCAAGGTCCTAGGCCAGCTTTTATAATTTCTCAGATTAACATTTCTATACCCATAGATAATGTAAACTTGAAATCTATATCTACACATGGTAAGGCCTGGGGAACACTTACATTTTCCCACTAACAGCCCCAGACCAATTAAAGCTTCCTTTCTGCTTCCCACAACAGTTGTGACTGTTTCTCTAAGGTAGTTACACCCAGGTGGTTACACAATCCCTTCACAGAAGAGGCACCCCTGCTGGCCTCCAGGATTTATTGAGAGAACTCTGCCACCGAATTGTCAGATAAGATACAGAATATCTGGTTAAATCTGAATGTCAGATAAACAAACATTTTTTAGTATAAGTATGTCCCATTCAACTTTTGGAACATACTTATGTTTTTAAAAGTATTCATTGTTTATCTGTAATTCAAGTTTAACTGGCATCCTGTACTTTTAAATGCTAAATCTAACAAGCCTAGTCACAGTTCTCTGCCTAAACTTGGCCCTTGGGGCCAAATATCCTGTCCCTACAAGGGCCTCAAAATGCCAGCCTCCAGATTCTGGGACCTTTATGTAGCTCCAGCAACATTAGCTACAGTTATCACACTGGCTCTGAATTCCTTTTTCATACTGAGAACTAGACTATTTCCCTTACTTTTTTCAAGACTAGTTGTGTATAAATATTTGAAATTTCTGCCACATTTTATCTAGACTTTCTACATGGCAGTCACGGGAAGGAAGGCTTGTCCATGTCAGCACAGGCTGCCATTGTCACAAATACTTGAGTTGCGCACTGCACCATGCCACCCAATGAAAAGCCTGGAGCACAGAGGGGTTAATTCACCCAAATTAATTGGAAGATGAGGAAATGTGCAGGCACAAGTCCTCACAACTTCTGATCCGGGGATGTTGCCCATTTTGGCAAAAGGAAGTTTTCCTATAGGATGGATTCTTCAAAGAGAAGCAAACACGTCCCAGTGTAAGCTAATGTTTGACTTCTCAAGAACCTGGGTATCCAAGGATTTCCCCTATATTTGGAGGGCCCAGGAAACGCAGTAAAATTCTGACTTTACTGCACTTTATTTTCACTGGGCCAACTAAGAGATGAGAAGCTAGATGGGGAGGTAAAAATAGAAAATTATTAACTAAAAGGGGTTGAAACATGTATATTTTAAGACCTTAAATTAGTCAAAATCTAGAAAATGGAAGACACCAAATCATCAGATGAGAAAATACAGTGCTTTTGTATTGAAATGTTTCAGAGAAAAGCCCCTTTCAATATAGTTCTAAATGAAGTCCTCAGAATAGAAAAAGAGTATTTTGTTTTCATTTTAGACATGGAAAATCCCCTGGACCAAAAATTCCAAAATCTTTCCCAGATATTTTCCGATTTTTTTCAATAATTCCACATCCCCCACATGGTTTCCAGGCAGAGCCTAATTTAGCCTAGACCCAAATATTCACCAAAGATCGCAAATCCAGGCTTTTAACATGTTCCCAAAATGATGAAATTTAACTTCCTGTTTTTGTATTCTCTGTGTTAAAGGTATTGATTTGTTCAAGATAAGCATTTTTTAAACACCACAAATTTTGAAACTCTGTTTTGGTACATCTATATTTTTTTTTTAGTATTCCGTAAGTCAAAAAAATTGATCCATGCTCTGGGCTTTCTGCCCCCTGCCAGGTTCTGCTGCTAAAAATTCATGTTATAAAAGCCTTAAAGAGTACGCATACCTCCCATTATCTCCTAGCTTGATGTGAGTCCATGAAAATAAAGTACACATTCTGCTAAATAGGAATCATTTATAATTCAAAGAAAAATAGAATAATGCTTCTGAAGCTTGTCCCTTGGCCCAGAACTTCTTTGCTGCATGAGATCCGAAGCTCTAACCTACCTCCACCTCCCAGGTCTGTAGGAATCCCTTCCAGGACAGGTCTAGTCCACTCTAAGAAAACTCACTGGATGACAGTCCAAATTATGACTCTCCAAACTTTCAGAACAAATTAAATCAGAGAATCATAGGATTTTTTTAATGTTTATTCACCCAAATTAATTGGAGGATGAGGGAATGTGCAGGAACACATTTGAGAGAGAGAGAGAGAGAGAGAGAGAGAGAGAGAGAGAGAGAGAGAGAGAGAACAAGTGGGGGAGGGGTTAAGAGAAGGAGAAAGAAAGAGAATCCCAAGCAGGTCCCGCACCATCAGCACTGAGCCCACCACAAGCCGTGAGATCATGACCTGAGCCAAAATCGAGTCAGATGCTTAACTGACTGAGCCACTCAGGGGCCCCAAGAACCACAGGATTTTAATAAATGTTTTCAGAGTAAACCATGTAGCTTAGAAAACATTTGGAAATTTCACAAAAGCATAAAGAAGTGGAAATAATATATATCTTCATCATTCAGATATGCTTCTTTGCATAAAACATATGTTTAACAAAAATGGAATCATACTCTAGGAGTTGTAGAATTTTTTTTCGCTTATCTATATATTGTGAACATGTCCCACTACGTAAATGGTTTTGCATGGTAGCATTTTAGTGACTACACATTCCATTTTTATAAATATGTTAATTTTTTATTGGTCCTCTATTTGGGGGCATTTAGATTGTCTCCAACCCTGTGATAATTATCCTTGTAGAAGAATTATTCTTGCAGCCAGCCATAATTACATCGTTAGGATAAATTCCCCAAGTAAAATGATAGACTCCAGAATAGGCACATTTTCAAGGTTTGAGGTACCCACTGCCAAATTACCTTGCAAAAGGTTTATCAATCCTGCCAGTAGTATATGAGAGTACCTATTTACCTGCTTTAAGGAGTCTTATATAAACTAGTGATTATCTGTCATGCAAAAGTACTCTTCATTAATGAAAAGGATTTTCAGCATGATTTCTGTAAACACTGAACTCTCCTAGTACACTGTAGTACATTATTCAATTTAAAATATGATTTTAAGTTTCTGTGGAAATGTTCTTTAATGCAATTAATAAAGAAAATAAGGCATTTCTCTACTTGATTTTCATTTTAAACAGAGAATGCCACCTCTCAAAGAATTCTTTCCCTTTCTGCCTTCATCTAGGCTGAGAAGAGATACCAAAGTACAGCACAGTTATTCTGCTCTTCATCCACCCTCTATTTCGTATTCAGTTTCCCATCATGCACCAGATAAACACGGCAGCCCTGACATGATGAGAAGCCTTCCCTGAAGACTACAGCCCACACTCATCCATCCCTTCACTGAACTCCTATTATACTTATTGTCTGTACCACACAATTAGCACTTTATTATATACTGTCTTGTTCTCTAATTGTCTGTACCACACAATTTAGCACTTTATTACATTCTGTCAGATTCTGTAATTGTGTCATGTATTTTTGCCTTGTCTCTCCACCTAGATTATAAGCACCAAAGTGGCAAGGGCCCTGTCTGGTGCTGCTTCGGCATTCCCCACAGCACCAAACACTGCCCTAGGAACAACAAAGTGGGCTTTCGACAAATACCAACTGCTTTATTGGTTGGTGCATGGGTTGGGAGACTGGTAGATTGATTTTGTGATGGGCGGAGCTATGGAGAACCCAGAATGGGAGATAGGGAAGGTGCTGAGTGACAGGACACCTGGGTGCTCTGGTCATTCTAGCCACTCCTCTTCAGTAGGACCTGTTCTGTCACCTAACAAGTCATTGAGTTTCTGAGTTTTTCTATGTACAAAGAACAGGGAAACCAAAACATGTGACCAGACAACAGCATTTTTAAAATCACATGAAAATCACATGCTTTTCATCTGAAGATTTTCCGTCGTAACATTCTCCAACATGGGAGGCACTGCTATGCAGAGAAAGAGGTCACGCTTTAGAATTAGACAGACTTCTTACCACCTGTGTGACCTTCAACAAATTGTTTAACACCTCTCTCTCCCTAAAATTAAACCCTGGTTCGTCATCTCTGCGATTATTCCAATGACCGTGATTATATGTGATATCGCCACTGAGTATCCATAAGACTGCTGGAGTATTCTTATTTTTTCCAATTTGTGCAAATGCCATGCCTTGAAGTAAGTGTTAAATATTGTTATTATAATAAACATAATCAGTACCTCTTTTAGTCTCACATACTAGTTGAAGAGGATTGACCTTGGCTGTGATTCATGGGTTTGTTTCTCAGAAAATAAGCTCAGGTAGTTACACAATTTCTTGATCTTTCTCTGTTGGAGGGTCGTTTACACTCAGTGGTCTACCACATGACACCAGACCTCCTTCTAGTAAATTATAAGAGAAGAAACACCCAATGTCCAGCATTAGCAGATCCATGCCTCAGTCTGTCACTTTTACCTTCACTGTAAACATTTAGGTGACTGGAGCATTGAGTTAACCACATTTCTCTGAATTTGGGATGATACAAATAAAATGTTCTGTTCCTGTATGTCATCTACCTTTTCCCTTTCCAGTCAATATGTTTTGCCATACTGTACCCTGTCATGTTTTTGTCCTTGTTTCTTCAATTGGCAGGTGCACAGTAAAATGTAACCAAACAGTTGTTCAACATGTTATTCTCTCAAAACAAGACCAATGGAAGCTCCCAGAAGTGCTGCTCTCACTCTGCTTCTTCTGCTCCCCTGAAGACACAAGGAGCCCAGAGAGCCTTGAATGGCTATTTTGTAGGGTAGGGGATGTCCCTTTACGAATAGCTCCCCTCCCTCTGTGCCTGTTGCCTGGATGTCCTTTGGTAAAGAGGAGAGGCTTCCTTTTGCATATCTAGGCGAAATGACTGTGATCGATTATTCTTCAAAAAAGTATTTATCAAGGTCTGCCCCGTGAAAGCAAGGACTGGGTGCTGGCCAAAGATGCATACCACACAGTTAGGAGCTCATACTTGAGAAACTTGGGGAAGGAGACATGCCAACATATAATTACCACACAGTGAGATAAGTGTAAAGAGAACATCTGTGGCCAGGGTGCCAGCCCGAGTCCAACTGTGCCTATCACAAAAGGTCAACTTTGATAAATCTAAGGGAACAGCTGACCTGGCTAGGAGTTGATTAGACTCAAGGAAGCTACTGCTGGAAGACAGTTTTGTGGCAGCCTCGGGTGGAGAAAGGGGGACAGGAAGGGTAGGCTTGGGGTGGGGAAGTGGGGTGGGTAGGAAGAAATGCCTGGTCTCGGTCTTTAGTTCCCTGCCTTGGCTCCATGGACTCACACCTGAGGCTTGTGGAGCAGATCCTTCAGGTGGAGAGGAGGAGGCTCAGTAAGACACTCAAGTCTCACTTCAGCAAGTCATGCTGCTCTGGGACCTGGGTGACAGAATGTGGCAAAGCAGAAGAGAAAAGCTTCTCTGCACACTTTTAGGCACCAGAAGACAGCAACCTTGGCTTAAGAGTGGCTGGGACTGTAGCTGAGACCAGACACTGCTCCCTAGTAGCTGCATAGCAGAGGACACCAACAAAGAGCTCAAAGCAGAAGAGGAAAGGATGGAAGGGGGCACAATGGAAGGTCCACCCTGCCTCCCAGGCAAACCAGGGGAGACATGGAGTCCAGGGTGGTTCTGCACCAGGCAGGTGGATGCCCAAACCAATACAACATGAGTTCTTACCATGGTTATGACAACCACTGCCATTCGTGCTGATGCTCAAACAAAACTTAGGGAAGCACAGGTTCTCCAACACAGAAAAAAAAGAAAGAACACATATTTTCTGCTCACAAGATTAAGCACAGTAATGTCTATCCTAGTTGGTAATGGAACTGAGGTCTGGTAAGGTGGAGAGACAAGAGGTGCAGGATAAGTAACAGAAGGAGATTCAGACAGTAACGCTGAGGACTGGGGGGTTGGTGCTGGTGAAAGGGGGTCAGCCAGGTGAGCAGAGGGGTGTAAGCAAAGCTCTGGGTGGAGGAGCTGCCTGCAAGATGGAACAAAAGAGAACAGCCCTGAGTCTGTAGGCAGACTGGAGTCGGATGACTAGACAGAAATGTCCAGAACCAAATTCTAAAAATAAGACTTCTCCCCTGAGCCAAACAAAATTAAATTCAATTTCCAAGTACGTGATTGAATAGAATTCAAACAACAACAAAGCATTTCAAACAGTGCTAAAGGGCACGCTGAATACTAAGTCCGTCCTCCTCAAATACCCGCTCCCAGGAGGACCCGTGGATAGCTGCTAGAGAACACCAGGACAACCACATGTTGTTAAACTGCTTAAAGGTTCTCTACAGACTAGTAAACAGCTGCTGCTTCAAGCCACTGGAGTGCTGCCCCTTCCCCCCCAGAACTTCAATCAGTCATTACAGGGTTAAAGCTTAGATATTAGAAGATCCCCAGCACGCTTCCAGATCTCAAGCCAGCAGCCATCCCTGTTCTCAGAACCGACCCAGTTGTTAAATATTTGACTATCACTGTTATCCTTCCAGATAACATACCTTCACATACAGGTACGCCCCTACACGCACCTTGTTTTCCTTTAATACAAATGGCAGAATTGAATACCGTTCTGTACTTTGCTTTGCTTATTTTTTTAACCTACTTGGCCCACCTTTAAATGTATGGCCAAATATAGATTGGAGGCATTTCTTTCAGAGCTGAGATAATTTAGCCGTAACTAAGATACCTAGCCTGCAAAATGGAGCACAGGAATAGAGTGAGATTTTAGAATAACTTATGGGAACTTTCCAGTAGGCCTGGAAGAACCTCATCAATGGGGGCCATGGAAATAACACTGGAAGCTGGGGCCAGCAATGCACGATGGCTTGGGCAGAGGAATGAGGAGGGGCAGGATCAACAAAATTTCCCGGAATACCCCTCAGGAGGCCATCTGAGCTCCCACCCCCTTCACCAGCTGACAGAAGGGGCCTAAACTTCCCCAAGTCCAGACCATTAGTGCCGAGTTCAGCTGTTACCCAGAACTGAAGCAGTCTTAGATGGAAGCAAATGAAATTTCAAGTTGCACTTACCTCACCGAACACTTTCCAGGGAGTCTTCCTTTTGCTCAAAGAGGACATAAAACGAAACTTCTTCATAAATGAGCTAAAATACATTTCTCCTAAGAGCTCCATCTTCACCTCAAATGCTGAAAGGAAGCATAGAGTGATTTATATTCCTGATGGAGAAAATACTTATAAACTAAACTTGAACCAGATTTTTAAATATCCTCTCCCTATAAAAAGTCAAGGGGCTCTAGGGTGGCAGTTCGTTGAGCATCTGACTCTGGATTTCGGCTCAGGTCATGATCTCATGGTTCATGAGTCTGAGCCCCACATTGGGCTTTGCGCTGACTGCTTGGGATTCTTGGTCTTCCTTTCTCTATCCCTCCCCCACTCACAATGTCTCTTCCTCTCCTCTCTCTCTCTCAAAATAAATAAATAAACTTGAAGAAAAAAAAAGCCAAGGGACACTTGGGTAGCTCAGTCAGTGAAGCATCCAACTTTGGCTCACGTCATGATCTCACAGTTTGTGGGTTCAAGCCCTGTGTCAAGCTCTGTGCTGACAGTTCAAAGCCTGGAGCCTGCTTCAGATTCTGTCTCCCTCTTTCTCTCTCTGCCCCTCCCCTGCTCCCAGTCTCTGTCTCTGTCTCTCTCTCTCTCTCAAAACTAAATAAACATTGAAAAAAAAAAAGCCAAGACCACTGAGTGTACTCTTTTTATAGCCATATTTATCTTCAAAACCCAAAGAAGTAGTATGGGAGGGGAAACTTAATTTTCTGTGTCTGATTTCTGTGTCTCCATACATCATTTTTTCATTACTTTAATATTAAGGAAAAAGAGATTAAAGAAGAATGTTTACCATTGAAGATGTCAGCTCCATAGATTTTTGGGAAAGGGAGGATAGGGAAACAGGATCAGAAAAAGATTGCCTAATATTTTTATTTTTACTGATATTCCCAGAAACTTGTAGTTGGGAAAAGAGTCATTAAATGAGAAAGCAATTTCTGCTGACAGACTGTCACCTAGTGGTGAGTCCTTACCTAATTCATAATATGAGCAGCTATTGAGCTTTGGGAAGCTTTTGGAAGACATGTTTATTACTCTTTAGATCCCCGGGGAACCTTACAGAGTACTGTTACAAGTGGACCAGACTCACTTGCATGCGTCCCAACAGCCTCATGTTCATCAGGTAATACCTAACACAGGCCGAACATCCTTCAAAGGAAGTTTGCCTCTGTACTTTTCTGAATATTGTCAAAGAAACCTGGCCAAGCAAAATTAATATTAACTTCCTTTTCTGTTTTCAGACTATGGCCCCTCATACTTTCCCCCTTGCTAGTCATCAAACTAGGCCCAAATTTTCAAAGGATTTTCCAACTATTAGGGGATGATAAATCAATGTGGGTAACCCATTGGCACATTGGTCCATACATACAATTCAGAAAGAGGTCTCAAAGTCAGCAACAAGGCAACATCGTCCAGATTTAATATACATCAGGAATCCCTCCCTTCATGCTCTCAGAGAGACACTACAGTCCTCTTTATCTGGATCCAGTGTCCTCAATGCTCCCTAGTTCTTGTTCTCTGTGTTCATACCACCCTTCTCGGCCACAGGGGTCCTTACTCTTATATCAATACCAGTCAACAAGGGGGTAACCCTCCTCCCATCAGTGCAAAAGGCTATGTTCTGGCAACAGAGCTAGGATACCTCTCTCTGTTACCAACAGTCATTCTGCATTGCATAGTATTTCAACTACTTATTGAGTGCCTATGATGTAGCAGGCACTAGATGTGTCCCAAGGAACAGAACAGACAGACCACTGCCCTCACAAAGCTTACCAACTAACGGGGAGAACTAAACACGCTAATAAGTTGTGACAGGAATGGAAAGAACACAGTGCTAGGAGGAGGGTCTGCACAAGTCAGCTTCTCAGGAGGGTTACACCTGAGCCATGATCTGAAGGATGAGTAGCAGTCAGACTGAAGAAGGGCCGCCCAGGCAGGTGTAAAAGCCCTGATCTTGGTAAGGACTTGGGGCTTCTGAAAAACCAAACAGAAGCCAGAATGCTATAAACTAACTCCACTGGAAAAAAGATGCCGACAATACTCCAGGAGGTCTAAAATCCACAATCACAATAATAGCATTATTCATAATAGTCAAAAACTGGAAAGAACTCAAATGTCCACCAACCAATGGATGAATAAAATGTTGTATATCCATACAATGGAATATTGTGTGGGTATAAAAAGGGATGAAGTAGATTCCTACTACAATATGGATGAACCTTGAAAATACTACACTGAGGAAAAGAAGCCAGACACAAAGGACTACATGATGCATAATTCCATTTATATGAAATGTCCAGAACAGGCAAATCTATAAAAATGGAAAGACTAATGGTTGTTTAGAGCTGGGGGCCAGGAGGAGGAAGGGAACGGGGCATGACTGCTAACACATATGGGTATTGGGTGGGGGGGGTGTCATGAAAATGTTCTAAAATTGTAGCAATAATTGCACAACTCTGTGACATAATAAAGAATACTGAACTACCATATGCTTAAAATAGGTGAATTGCATAGTATTGAATAGCATCTCAATAAAGATTAGTATTATTAAAAGATTATTGCTATTAAAAATCCGGAGTCACAGAGTCCAGGTTAAGAATGCCAATACGGAGTTACATCTCTGTTCATTTTTTTCCTTTGAGCTGGAAACCAATATGCATTCACCAAAGGGCTGAGCCAGGAGACAACTGAGCACAACTACTCTCAAAACTGTCCCTTCCTGTGACCCAAAGCGTTCTCTGAAACGCAGTTTATGCATAGGACTTTTCTCCCCTCAAGAGACATCCTTCTACTAGTAGCACTTAGTCTCAGAAATTAACCTATAAAAGGGAAGAGTCTTTGTCATGGGGACTAGCAATCTGTCCAACTTCTAGTCATGGCCTGCTTCCTTCTCTGAAGATCTATGGACTTTGATGCAAAAATAAACTTGTGCTTTTCTACCAGCCCCACCGACATACCCACACAACCAGAATTTCCAGGAGTGATTCTCATACCTATAACTTGGTTGTATTCCTTTACATGGAATGCAAAGGACTGTTCTTCCTCACCATGGAGAGAACTTTCTCAGGCCCACGATGGAGAGCAACACTTCAAGACCCAAATTCCATTCTCCTTCCTTCATGAACGTTCCCCAATGTAGCAGTATTCTGGCTGTCTACAATCCATTTCCTCTTTCCTGGTAAGGACAACTGTAACATTGTCATTTATAATAAAAACTATAAATTTGGTCTTCCATTTCTGGCACAGAGCTCCTAAAACTCTTGACATTTCCGAAGAGATGAGAGCAATGAATGTCTTTTGTTATGTTAATGAGGTGACTAGCTTTTCGAAAGCATCTTAGGATAGGGGCTGGTTGCCAAGAGAATCAATCATGTGATTAGAAGGTTGAAACTTTCGGTTCCATCCCCAACCTTCTCCAAAATTGAATCAATTACCAATGGCCAGTGATTTGATCAATACTGCCTATGTAGGGGCACCTGGGTGGCTCAGTCGGTTAAGTGTCCAATCTGCTCAGGTCATGATCTCACAATTTGTGGGTTCGAGCCCCATGTCAAGCTCTGTGCTAACAGCTCAGAGCCTGGAGCCTGCTTTGGATTCTGTGTCTCCCTCTCTCTCTGCCCCTCCCCCACTCACACTCTGTCTCTCTGTCTCTCTCTCAAAAATAAACATTAAAAAAAAAAAATACTGCCTATGTAATGAAGCCTCCATAAAAACCCAAAAAGGAGGGTGGGCAGAGGGTTTCCAGCTGGTAAATATGGAGATTTGGGGAGAGCATACACTTGTGCTCAGAAAGGACATGGAAATTATGAGCCCTTTCCCCATCCCTTACCCTATGCATCTTTTCCACCTGGGTGTTCCCAAGTTATAGCTTTTTATAATAAGCCAGTGATCTAGTAAGTAAAATGTTTCTTTGAGTTCTATAAGCTGTTGTAGCAAATTAATCAAATCCAAGGAGGGGGTCAAAGGAACCTCTGGTTTATAGCCAATGGGTCAGAAGCTCAGGTAATAGGATCTGATGTAACATCTGAAGTGGGGGTGGGGCGGGGAGGGCAGACTTCTATGACTGAACCCTTAACCTGTGAAATTTGATGCTATCTCTGGGGAGATAGTGTCTGTCGGAATTGAGTTAAACTGTAGGAGACCCAGTTGGCATCAGAGAACTATTCCTTCTTAGTGAGGGGAACACCTCCCACACAGTGGAATTGGTACTAGAACATTTCAGCACCATGACAAGAAGGTAAGGGGAACCTTTCTGGGAAGGTTTCTCCAAGTCCACTCAGGAACCTGTGATAAGGCTCCACTGTCAGCACCAAGGATGGAACGTGTGGCCAGTCTGATCAATTACAGTGTACTGTATCCCCCCAAGCTCTTTTCTCCACATCACTGAGTTTCAAACTTGAATTGTAGTGAACACAATACGATGAGGAACCCCAACATATATATTTTTTTAAACAAAGCAGAGTTGAAGGGAGTAAACGTCTCCAAATCCAACCCTCTTCGCCTGCAGGTAGATAAGCACTGAGCTCTGCGCTGTGGGAAAAACAAAGAAATAGGACAAGGTACCTGCCTTGAGCACCTCGCAGTGGAATGAGGGGGCAAGAAAGAAAAGCATAAAAAGTAGTGATGATTAAATAACACTGTACAACAATAAAAGAAAGGCCACAGAGCCCTTGCCACTTATCAGACAAGTGTTAGAGGACTTCGGGCCAGCAGTGAACCTTGGCTGTCTCTCCCTTCTTCTAAGGCCTCCTCCTTGTCTAAGACTGCTCAAGTGTCAACCTCCCCCAGGAAGACTTTTCAGAAATGCTCTCCTGCCTCATCATGCCCACACACTCACCCCTCTGCCCAGATCAGAGTCTTTCCCTCCCTCAGTGTTTCATACCTTTGTACCAGCATACATATTTTTAAAGGTAAATGTCTTCCCCACAATTCATTGGAGAGGCTGTGAGTTTCTTAAGGGCATGTAGTAGAGGCTATGATGCTCCCCCTCCACCATTCCAGTGAGACTCCTCCCCACCCCCTTTCTTTCCATAGCTTCTACCACAGGTGTCAGCCCTGTATGACCATCAAGGCTCTCCCTGCCTTCTCCCTGGGTCCCTCCCCAAGTATATTTCCTGCACCTCAAATCCAGTTTTAGCATCTGTTTCTTAGCAAACCCTAACACACTATTATAAGGCATTGCTTTGTACTACTATATATATTTAAACAGTAGTTTATTCATTTAACATGTTGGTTTATTGGTTGACAATATTAAGCCTGATGTTCTATAACTTTTGGGTACTGAAATACTTAATTTTGCATGTATTAAAGTATGACTTTGAAAAAACTTACGTCCCATTAGGATATATTCTTGTTGACATTCTTAGACAGACATAACTAGGACTTTTCCCTTCCTTTTTTGCAGGAAAACATAGAGTAGTGGTTAAAAGTATCATCTCCCGCACTACTTGAAACCAAATCACAGCTCAACTACTCATGGGCACTGTGACCTTTGGCAAATTACTCAAACTCATTAAAATACTTTTTTTTTTTTCTGATCTTTAGAATGGGATGGTGCTGAGCCACCTGGATGGCTCAGTTGGTTAAGCGTGGTACTTAGGCTTAAACAGGACTTCAGCTGAGGTCATGATCTCACCGTTTGTGAGTTCCAGCCCCGCATTGGGCTCTGCACTGACAGCGTGGAGCCTGCTTGGGATTCTCTCTCTTCCTCTCTCTCTGCCCCTCCTCCACTTGCACTCCCTCCCTCTCAAAATAAATAAACTTAAAAAAATAGAATGGGATGATGGTTCCTCAACTGTAAAATATGACTTTAAAAAATAGTACGACAAAGGATTGTTTTATGAATTGATTAATGAATTAATTTCTGGAGCCGCATGCAATGAAAGTACTTCTATAATGAGTTTAAAAGCATTTAAGATGCAAACTAGAAAGCCCTAAGGGAAATTTATTTTCCCTAAATGAATTAAGCATAGGCCATTGTCTTTTATGCAAAATTGAGGATAACTCACATTAACAAGAGAAACCTGAGGACTTGTCTATGTTTCTGATGTGTTAGCACAGCATATGACACTAGAAAGTAAACTCTTGACATTCCTACAAGTAGAGATATTTTGTTTAAAAATAATTATCCCGTTCAAAACTCTTTCAGTTGTTCTCCAGAATACGCAGGAAAGCTATCGCTTTAGAAACGAATCCAATTTTAATATCCGTTCATCACCTTTGAACATGAGGGCATGCGGGGTTGGGGCAGCAGCACCAGCCTGAAAAGCACAGACGGGATCCCCGACTGGCAGGCAGGGTTCTCAGCACGCTTCGGAACCGGCAGCCCAAATTTCAAAGCCCACAACCACGAAGTACCTGTTGCTGCCGAGCCCTGGACAGAAGTTACAGCGAACAGGAGCCCAGGAAGCATCCGCAAGCGGTACGACCCGCGCAGCCGAAGGGGAAGGGAGAGTTTGCCCCGCGGAATCTGGGCGCGCGTAAGCACGCGCCGCGGCTCGGGAGGCGCAAGCTCGGAAGCTCGCAGTCCCGGCGCCTCGCCCACACCCCCAGGTAACGCGGAGGGAGGCTAAACTGCACGTGCGCTCAGCGTCTGGGGCGTGCGGGGCGCGCGGCTCTGCGCGGGCGCGTAGGCACGTGGTGCGGGGCCGCGCGGCAGCGGAGGAGAGAAAGGCCGCGGCGGGGGCGCGGGGCGGCGCGCGGCACTGCGGCGAGCGGCAGCAGCGGCGGCGGCCCACACGCGACCGAGGCAGACCCGGGCTTATCCGGTGAGCGCCGTCCGCGCGGGGCGGACGGGCGGAGGGAAACCTGCAGCCCACCCGGGGATGGGGGCAGGAGGGCAGAGGGGCGGGGGGACGGGGACGGCCCGGAGGAGAGGGGAAGGCAGAAAAACTGGGACGTGGGGCTAGAGGAAGTGTGAAAGCGACGCGCTCCAGGCCTGGGGCAGGGGTCTGCCCAGAGGGACCACTCCCCTGGATTCTTTCCGGACTGCATAGCCTTCTCCAAGGACCCTTCAGTGAGCTGAGTCAGCTGTGGAGTGGAGCAGACTTTATCATTGCATTTGACCCAATGCCTTCATTTTATGGGAACTTGGTTATTTTTCTGCGTTTTGGTTTTGTTTCTTTCGTTTCTCCATTTCTTTTCTTCTTTTGCGCATATTTCTCGAGTCATTCACCATGGCCCAGAGTTGCATCCTCCGTCTCGCCCAGAGATTTTTTTTTTTTAACTTTGCCCTTTTCCGAGGATTTGACTTGAATTCTTTGTACTAAGTGTTGGTGGATAGAGATACAAGATTTCAAGAGTAATACCCTCTCCCCAGCATCTCTATTAACATTCTAAATTCGCATTGAGCCCTAGGGTGGAGAACATTCTAACCACTTGCTTTTGATACAAGCTACAAAGAATGCCAAAGCTTGACGTTAACAAGTTTATTTAAAATTTGAATGTACAAAATATCAATCATTACCTATTACAGTTTTTGTGATCTTTTGCCCCCATCTCTTCCTGGAAATTCAGCATTCACAAAGTCAGCAAATTTTGGTCTTTTCGTGTACTGCTCTGTGCAGAGACAGATTTTTTTAAAGCTGTTCCTGCTCCCTGGTGGCTGACGCTGTAGAAGAGGAGCCAAAACCACCCTGCTAATAACATGTAACATTTTTAAGGAAAAGCAAGTGTTTGAGGGAATTTTGAGGAGTAAGAAATTGTCTTCCTCTTGGGAGATCAGGGAATGTTCTTTAACTTGTGAAGTGAGTTTTAAAAGTTGTCTAGACTCAAGGGGCTAAAGTGGGAGATAGTCATTCCAGATGGGAGAACCTAAGGAAGCAGGACAGATGGGAGAAGGTGGGTAAGAGCAACAGGGAACACTTGAGCTAGTGCCCTTCAGGCTTGAAGAGATTTATACAGAGCCCTGGACCAGGAAGTTTGGCATTTCTCCTACTGAAGCCAGGGGAAGTCATTAGCATTTTCTGAGCTGGGCCAAGGCAGGCTTAGAAATGTCTGTGCTTCCAGGAGATTAACCTGGAAGCCTATGTGGATTGGAGGAGGAGAGTGGGGATTAAGGTAGGAATTCCTGACTCTGACCCCACATCCCTACAGGTTCTATGTTTTTGAGATTTTGTAACCAAATTGCATTTACATGCACTTAATTTTGTTTCTTTCAATCAAAGCCATATATAAAACTACCTATCCAAGCTTCTGATGATCCTAAGAGTATCTGTAACTGCCCTAAGTGTGAAATAAATGTAACTAAAATCTCAGAATACAGAAGTCTAGTGTGAACAGCCTAGCACTGTTTGAATTAGACTTTTGGTGCTGACCCTAGCTCTTGAGACTGTTATCATTTGAGCCTTCTTGAGTCCCTTTGGGCCTCTTAGACCTGGGGTTGTGCCCGTTGGTCTAGATAAGAGGTAATAAAGGGTAAGTTATGAGAGAGGCAGTAAGGGGGCAGGGAAGGAAGATAAGAGGCAAGAATACTTGCTAATGTCCTGTAGCCATCTGGTGCGACTTCATACTGTACTTGCTATGTGCCAGGCGCCGTTGTTAATCACTCTACAAGAATTCATTTAATTCTCAACAACCTATGAAATATGACTACTGTTATTAACAGGAGTGAACACCGAAGCACAGAGAAGGTAAATAACACTTCCAGGCTCACCCCACCGGGAACTGGTGGAGCCAGGATGCAGACCCATGATGTCTGACTCCAGAGCTGATGCTCCACCTCCTCCACTGTAAGGACTAAAGGAAGCAATCATAGGGGACAGGTGGCAGGTTCAGTCTGAGGTGTCCTGAGTTCAATGCTTGCAGGAGTGCCCGGTGGAGATACGCAGCAGGCATAGCGTCCATCTCCTTTAATGCACAGACATTCCTCTGGGATAGATGGGCCTATGTTATTGGCCTTGTGTTTTCCCCATGGGCCAGGTGATTACATTTGTCTCAAAATGCCCAACAGGTTTTGGTCTCATCTTCAAACTAGGACAAGGCAGAAAAATCCTAGTATCCCGTGTATCATGTAAGGTTCCCCTTTATTGCCCTTCAATACAGAACAAAACTACCTGAAGGATTTGGGCTTAATTTCAGGAGCAAGTCTTGCTAGGGATGTATCTGTAAGGGGAGGGATCACGTTGGCTTCCTATAAAAGCAGTAAATTTTGCCACAGTGTGCCCTTTCATGTCTTTGTCTTTGTTTTGTCCTGTTTCTGGCTTGAAGGGCTCACCTGAGCCAGAACTCTTGGGGGAGACAGAAAAAGTAAAAGATATGATCTTTGTAATCTGTAAAGTTTATGCTCCTATTTGGGGAAATGAGGTTGACAGTTATAAAGAGCAAACAAAATGAAACAGTTGATAATTGTTACGTTGTGTGGGTCAACTTTAAGTATAGTGGACACTGGGCTTTTTAATGTGCCAGTGACCTCAGACCTGTAATATACCCCAACTTGTCCATTACCTATAGACATCACTGTGTTTGCTCTAAGCCAACCATGTTTTGTCTAATTGTCACCAAATACTATTTGGTTATATTTTATTTTCTTTTTCAATTTTTAAGACTTTGCATTCATGGCTTCACATTTTTGTGTCTTACAGTTCAAAAAATAACAGTTCTGTAACTAGGTAAGTGGAAAAGCTGAGAGTTGAGCCAGGCAGTCAGCCTGTGGAATCCAAGCTATTAACCACGATACTCTCTTGCCTCTCATTGGCTGTTTTCGACAGCCTCTTGGCTTTTTTACACTGGTGCAGACAGGTGTATTCTCTGCCAGATGGGGAGGGATCCTTTTGCCCCACATAAGTGGGGTCAGGTTGATTTTCTCAGCCATGATCACCCTGTCTGGAAGTCATTATCCAGCTACAATTTGAACACCTCATCCAATTACCTACATATTCATCACTTTTTAATTGAACACAAGATGTCTTACCAGGTAACTCAGTGCAGGAAAAGCAAAGGCAAATCAAATGTATTCCCCGTCCTAGGGAGCTTGGTCTAGTGGGGGAGAGATGAATAAACAATTATGATACAGTGTACATGGTCTACTAGAGCTAGGAAAACAGGGCAAAACTAGTCAAAATTAGAATTTTCAAACATAGGTAAATCTGAAGGTCGTTAAGTAGATCACACAGAAGCCTTAAGAGTGTAAGTGCTGGTTTTAGGTGAGCTTCTCCTTAAAAGAATGAAGATATGGAACAACAAAAGAATGTCTCTTTTCTCCTGACCATGTTTCAATTTAAGTAATAGTATTTATGTATATATAATATATTATATTATATATATTATATATTATTGTATATATTATGTATTATAATTATATATGATATATATTATCACATATTATGTATTACATATATTATAATTATGTATTATATATTATATGGTATATAATTATAATTATTTATATAATTATATATTATGTAATTACATATATAAATTATAGATTATATATTATATAAATATACATAATATATAATATATAATTATATATTATATATTACATATGTTATATATTTTATATATGTAATGTATTATATATAAAATGTATATATGTTATATAATACATAATATATATAAATATATATATAATATATATAAAAATATATATTGTATATTATATATAATATGTTATATATATAATATAGGATAATATATATAATTTTATACATATGTTTTATGTTATATATGTATAAAATTACTATTACTTAAATTGAAATATGGTCAGGAGAAAGAGAGATATGTGTGTGTGTGTGTGTGTGTGTGTGTGTGTGTGTGTGTGTATATATATATATATATATATATATATATATATATATATATGATCTCCTTGAGTTAAATCGATGTTCTTTCTTGGGCCTGCTGTCATGTACCCCCTCTCTGCGAGGTTTCAGGCTGCCTGAATCACCTGTATAGACAAAGTAGGAGGACTTTCTGATAGTATTTTCCTGGAACACTTGTCACCCCCCCCCCCCCGCTCCTGTCTTTAAAAATATTCTCCTTGTCTGCAAAATTAAGCTCTACATTTTACATTCTCTTCATTTGCTCTGTGTGTTTGTGTACTTGTAAGCATTTTTCACAATTTTAAACTGGGAATGGACTTTGCCTGGGAGTTTGATCATTAATTGGCATTCCTTGAAGAAGAAGAGGAATTATATTGTATGTTTTGCAGACATTTTTCAGCAGCTCAATGGCCTCCCGGAAGAAGAAACTTCAAGGTCTTGTTGCTGCAACCATCACGCCAATGACTGAGCATGGGTAACTATCACTTGGGACCTAAGGGGATCTGTTCTCATTCCAGCAACATGGACAGAAATCCTCTACACTAGCAGTCATTTAGACTGTGCACCTCTGTGGTACTGTTGCCAAATGGCAGCTTCTGTCAGTCATCCCCCCCCCACCCCCGCATGGTCTCTGACCCCAAGTCAGAGAAGAGGTCTCTGTGTCACAGACTGAACAGGAAGAGAGAAGGTACAATGTGGCATCTTGCCTTTCTCCCAGCATCTGTAGCTCCAGAAAGTAAATTCTCTTTGAATTTCATCAGAGCCCTGGCTTTCCCAAATAAGGCCAGTGGAACTGGATGAGGAGAATCTCATTTTAGCAGGATTTGCTGTTAGCACTGACCTGGCCCCTCTAGATCCTGTCCCTGGAAAGCTGCATGATTCCACCCCAGGCTATTCATAGATGTGATTAAAATGCCCTCCCTTGAGGAAAGTGGGGAAGTTAGCTGCAAGGTAGACCCCTTAGTATGTTTGTAATCACATTTCAGCATTGGTTAAATGTTGGCAGCCTGCAGGAATTCGAGGTAACAACAGATGATTGCTGAGAACTCCTTACCCAAACAAGTATTTTAGCTCCTAGATGAATGTTATGGCAGGCCCTTTGCTCGGTCCTAGCAGATAACGGTCACGTGCCGTAGGTGTCCACATGCAACGTGTAACTCCTCCCCGGACATTGGCATTAACCAAAAAGGGATTTATCCACCTGGATCTAAATGCTTTTGACCTGTTAGAGGGGTCAGTCTGCCAAAAACAGTCAAAATTCTGGATTCTTAAAGCTTCTCCTTTCTTTCTCTATAAAATGCAATGGTAATTCACCTGCATGGTGGACTTACAGGTGTTCAAGTGAGGTCATCCATATGATGGTGCTCAGCACAGGGTCACTATGCACTTAGGTCAATAAGTTTGTTTGAACCACTGTTGTGGCATCAGATGGGGATGAAAAGATGGTGGGGCATTTAAGATATCTTTATGCACGGCATTTTATTTTTTTGGTCTTATGTTGCTGAATTTGTAAACCTTAACCCTTCCCCTTTAAAAAAGGTGAAATTTCTTAGGACTTTGTATTCTCATTCAGAGCTGGCCATATCACAGTTTTCCCTCAGATTATTGGAGTTCAAAACCTCCATCTTCTCAGTTTCCTGAAAAATCATGTCTTTAACTAGGTCTAAATCGAATTCTTGCTGAGATGGCATTTAGATTACTCAGTGATTCATAGCAGTTTTTTTCTGTTGCTTCTCCATTTCCACAAGTTCGAAGAAAGACCGAAGTCAGCTCTTTGTGTGTTAGCCACTGTTGGCCCCATAAAACAGATAAATCATGTGACTGCATGAGCAGGCAGGATTCACTTCCTGTTATTGACTAGGATCCTGTTTGCAAGCTCAGAACACGACTACTGGTTGATGCTGCTTTAACCTTTTTCATCAGACCCATCAGCCCAGAAGGGACCTCTTGAACAGTCTCATTTGTTCCTTTGGGACTCACTGAGAGTGTCAATGTGTTCTTCCTCCCCATTCCACTGTTTTCCCAGGACACCAAGCCCCATGTATTAGAGATAAAGGACTCTGCTTTTCTGGATCCTTCTCCACTCCCCAGTATCTCTGGCCCTGCTGTCTCCATTTCTCTATTTCTTCCTCTTCTTCAATTCTTTTCCTTTCTAGAACCTTCACTTTCCTGATGTGTGAAATTGGGGGTGCCTGGGTGGCTCATTCAGTTAGGTGTCCAGCTCTTGGTTTCAGCCCAGGTTGTAAACTCAGTTTGTAAAATTGAGCCCTACATCAGGCTTTGTTCTGACAGTGTAGAGCCTACTTGGGATTCTTTCTCTCCCTCTGCCCTTCCCTGCTCGCTTACATGTGCATGCTCTCCCTCTCAAAAAAATAAACTAAGAAAAAAAAATTTTTTTAAGAATTAAGTTAAATTAAGGAGAGCATGGGTGGCTTAGTTGGTTAAGTTCTGACTCTTGATTTTGGCTCAGGTAATGACCTCAGGGTTCGTGAGTTCGAGCCTCGTGTGGGGCTTTGGGCTGATAGCTCGGAGCCTGCTTGGGATTCTGTCTCTCCCTCTCTTTCTGCCCCTCCCCCTGCTTGTGCTCACTCTCACTCTCTCCCTCAAAATAAATACATAAACTTAAAAAAAAAAATTAAAATGTATGTCAGGGCATAGCACATAGTAAGCATATAAGTTATATTAGTTCCACTGTCTCCTTCTGCCTGCCCCATCCAAGCTTTCCTGTAGGTACAAGGCAAGATTGGAGTGCCCACCGAGGACAGGTAGGCATTTGCCTACTTGCCTACAGGGGAATGTGAACTTCTGACATGTTTCCAGGAGATAAAAAAAAGGGTCATGTGGAATCAAATACCTGGAAATTCTGCCTGGTGACCTGACATCATGGGTGTTTCCCTAACCTGGCTCATAAAGTAAGCCACAGTCTCCATTGGTGAGAGTGGTTGAAAAAGAACTCTTCCCTGCATCCTTTTTTCTTCATAAGTCTAAGAAATACTCTGATTCAATGCTGAATGTAAGTTAAAGTTATGGAATGGGGAAGTTCTCAGAAAGAACATGGTTAGGTGGGTTTTAGTTAGAATGTCTGGGTTCTTGACCCTCCCCCCCAGCTTTACCACCAACTAGCTGTCTGACCCCAAGGAGGTCTTGTCACATGTTAAAAGTTCTCTTTCATATTCTGTAAAGAGAGGGAGTTCAGCCATATCCTCTCCAAAGCCCATTAAAATTCAAAGAGTCTTCTCTGGTGTTATGTCATGAGGGATACTGCAGTGGTCCCGTAAGAATGTGTAAAAGCACCTGTAACCCCAGTCCAGCCTGCACACTGTAGCACAGTGAGCTTCCTCATAAATAAATCTGATTACGTCCTCTTTAAGAATCTCTGCTGACTCCCTTTTGTCTAAGCCTTACTGCTTATCCACAGACTATTTGCTCTACATCCCATGGGAACTTGCTAGGAATGCAGGATCTCAGGCCCTACTACATACCAACTGAATCAGGACAGGCATTTTAACTATCCCTGGATGATTCTTTAGCACATTAAAGTCCAAGATGAACTGATCTAAGTTCAAGCTCAGACTCTCTTGGATACCTCTCCTGCTACATTTCTGGTCCCCCAAACACCTCATAGTTGTTTCCCTCAGTGCCTTTACTCATTCTGTTTCCTCTGCCTTTTTCTACCACCATCCTCCCCTCCCTTTACTCCACGTGAGCACTTCTACTCATCCATCAAAACCATCCTCTGGTGCTTCTTCCCCATTTTCCGTAAAAAGAATGATAGAGTCCTTCCCCCTGGATTCCATGTCAGCCTATGTACATCTTTACACATTACATCAGCCTGTGCATGCCTTTTACGGTACTCATTACCTGTCTCTCCCTCCAGGCTTACAGCTGCTTCACCTTATTCCATGGATATTTATTGAGTACCAGGCAATCCGCAAAGACTGAGCGTGTTTTTTATTCATCATTCTGTCTTCAGCCTGTAGCACAGTGAATGGTACATTTTGTTATTTCACTAGGAAAAGAAGCTAACACTGATGAGCTAAATACTAGGTGTCAGTCATCATGTCGGGCATTTTAATGTACATGTTACAATTTTTTTTAATGTTTATTTATTCTGGGGAAGAGAGAGCATGATCAGGGGAGGGGCAGAAAGAGAGAGAGAGAGAGAGAGAGAGAGAGAGAGAGAGAGAGAGAGAGAGAGAGAATCCCAAGGAGGCTTCATGCTTAGGAAAGAGCCCAATGCAGGGCTCAATCATGACCTGAGCTGAAATGGAGTCAGACGCTCAGCCAGCCAACTGAGCTACCCAGTGCCCTGTACATGTTCCAATTTAATCTGGGAGAGAACTACAGTGTCGCTTGTACAGTTGATGAGACCAAGATCCTAAAGGTTAACACACTGCCCCTAGCCATGTCACTGGAGAGAAAGGTCTTTCTCTACCCACCTCAGTTCTCATCTTTTTCTACACAAGAGTAGAAGACGTTTGTTTTCCTTAGTTGTTTCGAGAAGTCACTCCTTCCCTTGGGCCAGTACAATGTTTAGAACAGAAAGTCCATTTCAGATTGGCCAAAATGTCAAGAAAAAGACTATTTCCTCCCCAGAATGCCTTTGGCTTCATCACAGGAATCCTCACATCACCCTCTGGTAAAAACAGACCTGTTACCCCAGTCCGAAAGGGCCTGGACCGCTGGAGTTGGAATTGTGTAGAGTATTGTTTTCTTAACTGTGTTGAGAGACTACATGACCCAAATTCTCAGAACAGAATGTTTTCTGGCAAGGCAGGGCAATTATGGTCCCTGAAAACTTCCCTGCTGAAGGAGTTTTGAAGTAGCCAAGTAGTTATTTTGCCAAAAGCACACATAACTTTCATCTGGTTTTGAATACTGAGAGTTATATGTAAAAGGCCAAAAAAAAAAAGAATATCAGATATTCTGACAGGCATGCTCGTGACCTGCCCCTTTGATTCTGTATTCTCAAAGAAAGGGAACCTTTCACTTAGTGTCATACACCAGGAGAGGAAATGAACAGCAATAGAGATTTTTCTCTGAAAAGCCACTTCAAATGAATTCTGTTATCCTTCCCCTTAAGAGAAGAGATCCAGTCTACATACGGTTTCAAACTGCACCCACTCAGGGCCGTGACTGGTGGCAAAAATAATTGGATAAACATTCTGTCCTCTTACATAGTCTACAGGTGCACTAAATGTCCAACGGTGGAGGATTAGCTAAATTAATCTGTTCATTCATACAATGAAATGCTGCATAGCCAGTCTAGTAACAGAATATCTAAAGATGTGGGGAAATATTCGATTTGGCATGCTAAGTGAAAATATAGCACCATATTTGGTACTATATATAGTACCATTTTGGTACATATTTATAGTACCAAATAAATATGACCATATTTATTTAAGAAAATGCTTTATTATGTATTTGCAAATAGAAAAGTATCAAACTAATAAGAGTGATAACATCCAAAGAGATCCTGCGTAGGTAGGTTCTTCTCTCCTTTTTTATGGTGTGTACTTTCAAATATAAATGACACAACTTCTACAATATGAAGAAAGTTAAGCACTTTTATGAAAAGAAACTCATGGGCCCAAGGCAAAGAATCTGAACCCCTGGGAATTGAAATTAAGGTATTAAATTGGAGTTAAATCGGGGAGTGACTTCAACAAGCCTGGAGTTTGGTTCTGGATCATACAACCCTGAGGTGGCCAGCAGCGAGATGTGTTCTTGGGGCTCGTGAAGAAAGACACACGCAATGGAAAGCCAGCCTTTGGAAGCGAACTGGCTTGTGCCACTTCTCACTTCCTTGAGCAACAGGCCCCAAATGGCCATCCAGTGGGGATAAGAATCATCCAGTCTTACTGTTTCCATTACTGCTGGTGACTTCCTCCTAGCTGAGACAGTGCCTGCAGCAATTTACATAAACCCACACTTCACACAGAGAGAGAGTAGGGTGGGAAACCAGAGAAGGGAGTAAAGTTCCCAGAGAGGATTATCATCCTGTTCCCACCTTAGCCCTGTTGTTGGGATGCTTTGGTGACAAATATGGTAACAGCTCTGGGTAATTTCACTGGGTTCACTTGTGATTGGAGCCACTGAGCCAAGGGCTGCAGAGATCTGAAACCCCTGAGTTGGGGGGGGGGGGGGTTCTGTACCTCCAGAGGGGACAGCCTCTGCTCTTCCCAGCCATTAATGCTGTTCAGAAATGCAGGCCTGGAGGCGCCTGGGTGGCTCAGTTGGTTAAGCGTCCAGCTTCAGCTTAGGTCATGATCTCACAGTTCATGAGTTCAAGCCCCACGTTGGGCTCTATGCTGACAGCTCAGAGCCTGGATCCCACTTCGGGTTCTGGGTTTCCCTGTCTCTCTGTCTCTCCCCCACTTGCACTCTGTCTTACTGTCTGTCTTTCAAAAATAAAGAATTTATGGGGCGCCTGGGTGGCGCAGTCGGTTAAGCGTCCGACTTCAGCCAGGTCACGATCTCGCGGTCCGGGAGTTCGAGCCCCGCGTCAGGCTCTGGGCTGATGGCTCAGAGCCTGGAGCCTGTTTCCGATTCTGTGTCTCCCTCTCTCTCTGCCCCTCCCCCGTTCATGCTCTGTCTCTCTCTGTCCCAAAAATAAATAAACGTTGAAAAAAAATTTTTTTTTAAAAATAAAGAAAGAATTTTAAAAAATGCAGGCCTGGCCTTATTAGATCTTCTGCCTTCTCAAAGTCATTTTTTTTTTTTAGTGTTTATTTTTTGAGAGAGAGAGAATCGGAAGCAGGCTCTAGGCTCTGAGTTGTCAGCACAGAGCCCCATGTGGGGCTCAAACTCAAGCCTCATGAAATTATGACCTGAGCCAAAGTTGGTCACTTAACTGACTGAGCCACCCAGGCCCCCCTCAAAGTCATTTTTTTAAACAAGAAAATAAATGTTTAATGTTGTGAAGGTCAAAACATTTGGGAGCCATCTCTTTTCCACCTCTCTCTAAGAGGATTTTAGGAGCATTTTATGAAAAGCAACAAACTTCTTTCTTTCATTTTTTAAAGTTTATTTTGAGAGAGAGACAGAAAGAGCACACATGTGCAAACGGGAGGGGCATAGAGAGGCAGAGAATCCCAAGCACCTCTGTGCAGTCATCTTGGAGCCCAATGTGGGGTTTGAACTCAGGAACCATGGAATCATGGCCTAAACTGAAACCAAGAGCCGGATCCTTAACCAGCTGGGCCACCCAGGCGCCCCAACAAGCTGCTTTCTTGAGGGGCTAGAAAATGTATCACCCATAGCATCCCTAACCCTAGTATAATTGTAGCTCCCATCAAGCAAGGCCTAAAGGAGTAGTGAGAAGGGGGTCAGTATAGATGGAAGCACTACCCACTGAAGCCCTAAAATAGTATGGAGTCCACTGAAAGAGGAGAGGAATCATGGGCTTCATGTACTGGCCTACATTTGTCAAAGGGTGCAGCCAACTCCCTGGAAAGAGAAGAGCCAAGGGAGGGAGGAGTGCAAGATTTCATCCTGTTTATTCCAGATCCACCTCCTCAAAGTCTCTGTTCCCAAGCCTCCCTGATTAGAATAATTAGTCCCTCTTCTAAACCCCTGTATACTTAAAAAAACTTTTTTTAATGTTTTATTTATTTTTGAGAGAGACAGAGTGAGAGCAGGGAAGGAGCAGAGAGAGAAGGAGACAGAATCTGAAGCAGGCTCCAGGCTCTGAGCTGGAGAGCTCCAGGCTTTGTCAGCACAGAGCCCAACACCGGGCTCGAACCCACAAGCCGTGAGATCATGACCTGAGCCACCCAGGCGCCCCATCCCGTATACTTTTTGATTCAGTCATAGCCTTTATCATGTTTTCTCAATGGTCTAGTTATTTATATACTAGTTTCTCCTTTATTCAGTTAACGTTATAGGTTTAAATGTATCCTGCGGGTGTGGGGATAAGCTGCTTTTAAGACAGTGATCATGGGTGTTTCACCATCATTGAGTCTCTGCCCTATGCCAGGCACAGACTAGGGATTGTGAGGTATAAAAGGCACAGGCCTGCCTTCTGGAAGCCCTTGCTCTAGCCTGCAGGGTGAGCATAAACAATTTACAAAATGATTCTTGGGGTGTTTGGGTGGCTCAGTCAGTTCGGCATCAGACTTCACCTTAGGCCATGATCTCTGTTGGTGAGTTTGAGGCCTGCATTGGGCTCTGTGCTGATAGCTCAGAGCCTGCAGCCTGCTTCAGACTCTGTGTCTCCCGGTTTCTCTGCCCCTCCCCAGTTTGCACTCTTGTCTGTCTCTCTGTCTCTCTTAAAAGTAAATAAACGTGTAAGTAGGGATGTGAACTTCGCTGAGGGTGTGAGGTGTTTCTGGGTTTTGTCATGAGGAGTAGTAACAGCAGTAATGATTGAGCATTTCATTGGAGCCAGGTAGGGTGCTGAGCACGTGTACTAGACTGGCCATTAGAGGCCCACTTGGCAGTGTGGGTCCCTGCTGAGTTTAGACTCCATTCTGGGGACACACACACACACACACCCTAACAGACTAAATCAGTTTCTCTCCTTAAGTATTTCTGAAAATGGAAACAAGCTCTTCAGCCTCCCTTTCCAAATGAAGAAGCATTAGACTAAACCAAAAGAATGCACATCAAAGTACAGTACCTACCAGCCCCTGACAATCCGGAACTCTAAAGGCTCCTCCTTGGTGACAAAGCCAGGCCTGCTCTAAGTGGTCTTCAGTACGTGGTTGGGATGGGATTGGGGAGCTGTCAAGACCTCAGTGAAAGTGTACAGGAGCCACTGTGTTTGAGTCTGTGATTCCAACATGGACGGTTGCCCACCAGATTTCTTTCCAGCTTCCAGTCTGATTTGGAAGTTCCCTAGGTCTGCCAGAGCTATTTGCTGGTTGCTTGCATTGGTAGATGAGCACTACTGGTCAAAATCAGGGTTAGCCATGCATAGACAAAGCCGCTACTGATTTTCCTGCATCTCAGAGCTTATCCCAAGTGGCAGAGGGCTGATGGAAGCAGTCAGAAGCAGGTTCCAAGTGGCAGGAACATAGATATTCCGAGTTGAACAGGTCAAGCTGACCTAAATGAGGGTATTGAGATGGATTGTCTAGGCAGATAACTCACCCATTCTCCCTTTAGGTGAGAACAACCTAAATTTGTTCTTGTGCTGTATTGAGGGAGCCCCCCTGCTCAGCAAGACTGAGAGGCCAGGATTTGGTATTTGAGCAAGGGGGGCAGGGGCAGCAATGTTCTGAGGCTGTGCTCGTGAGCCATTATGCCATTATGCCATTATGGAGGGAGTCTGCTCCCCTCAGGGGGCCTTAGAACTGCTTTAAAGCACACTTTCCCATTTGACTGGCTCTGATTAGTTGTCATTTGCATGTTGTGGATAGTGACTGCCTGTGCATTCTTTTTTGTTATCTCTAGTGTTTCTATTATCTTTGATAAATATCCTTTGATGTCTTTGTTTTCTTTATGCATCAGATTTTTTTGTTTTGTTTTCATGTGGTAAGGAATACAATAAGCAAAGATGAAAAGGATGTTAACAAGGTTAAAATTAAACTGAGATTTTCTGGTCCCCATTGACAAAAATGTAAATGGAAGCCAACTAGCACTTTTTGTTCTTGGCTGTGTAACCATGGGTTCTGTGGCATTTAACACCTGCTAGCCATAGCACAGTTTTCCTTTGAATTTTCACTCTCTAGCCCCCATCATCTTCACCTGCACTTTGATAACAAGTCACTTTATATGATGTGTGTAAATCTGTTTCTAGATTTTAAAATCAGTATGATTTTTAAGGAAAAGAGCCCTTATTGCCTTAAGCATCAGATCCTTACAGGGTCATTGCTCTTCAGACTGCCCAGTGCATGCATGCAGATCACAAGAGAATCTTATTCCCATGCGGATTTTGACTGGGGAGGACTGTGTGAGGACTGGGACTCTGCATTTCTTACAGACCCCAGATGCCTGTGCTACTCTTCCACAGACCGTGCTTTGAGAAGCAGTGACAGCCAAGTTCCTCTCCGATGTTAATCCTGTTCGATGTAAAACTAGCAAATACAATTGAAGCTTAATTTGCTGTCACAAATATTAAGTGCTAAAATTCTTAAATATTAAGATCGAATTTTCCTATCTTGTAAGCCTAAAAGATGATTGCCTCTCACCAAATGGAATGTTAAATTCTCATTTCACCACGGCTTCGACCATTGTTCTTCCCCAAAAGGGCAAAAGCTTACTAAGTAATTACTTTTTAAATATTACTTGTGGGGATATTTAAATGTAAAGCCTTTGCTGATAAATAAGTGATGTGTTGCTCACGTAAGTGAAGCATATATGAACAACTAGAGAAATCACTCAAAAAACAAGGAAAAACTCAGGCATTATTTAGAGCAAGTTAAAAGTTTTACACACCGGCCGGGTGGACTTTTAATAACTATTAACAAAAGGGAGCAGTTTATAGATTTGAGGGTTGGTTGAATAATATTCTAAAAAAGTCTTAATATGCATTTCTTCTTTTTTTTTTTTTTCCTGTGTCCTTTAGAGAAATCAACTTTTCAGTCATTGGTCAGTACGTGGACTATCTTGTGGAAGAACAGGGAGTGAAGAATATTTTTGGTGAGTCATCTTTAGAGATTTCTCTATACATCTCTAGCCAAATCCTCAGAGAGTAGCTCTTACCTGGTTACTAGTAGGAGGTCACAATGTCTTGTGCCATAGGTTACTGGCTAAGCTAAGTAAAATTTGTGAATCTGTGGACTCATCAGTTTCAGATGTGGAAGGCATCTCAAGAGATTATCTAATTTGGTGGTGTACCTTCAAAACAGATAAGGTATTATTTTTATCCCCACTTAAGGAGGAAAATCTATGACTCAGATATATTATTCAGGGTGCCTAACGCACTGAACCAAGAAATGGTAGAGTAACAGCAAAATCCAGACTTCTCTGTCTTAAGAATGGGCTTTATTCTGACCTCAACCAGACCTTTCATATGTTAAATGTAGAAAGACTCTACATGCAGCACACAAGGGAATCACAGGTCCAGCAGTTACCCTCATTTATTTCAGAGACGGTGGAAATTAAAAGGTCAGACCCTGAATATTTCAGGCCTGAGAACTATGCTTACCTCTGGTTGAGTTACCCCTTGTGTTGTGTTCTGGGTGCTTGACTCCATAGACTGGACACTACGTCTTTTTCCTGAGCTACTGCTCTACCAACAGGGGCCCCTTAAAAACTGGAAGCATAAGGTCAGAATCAAAGGAGGTTAAAACTTCTGTGAAAAGGTGTGCAGGCCACACATTAAACCAGAACCTGATTACAGAACCACTTGGTGTCTGCCTTACAGCTCCAAGCTGTAGTGAGGAAGACAGATTCTTACTCATTGAAAGGCCACAGATGTCCCCTGGGTGTAGGGAAAAAGTAGGAACATCCCTACTAGTAGAGCATGTTTGAAATTTCTTAAGACCCCAAAGGAGTGGGAAAAACGCTCTTTCCTACTCTCACTCCCCTTCTCTACCCCACCTGAGTGCTCAGTGTTTGGTGATCTGAAGTGCTAACCATATGCCTTAGGCTCCTGTAATGTATCCTAGTGCTGTTTGCATACTTTCTGTGGTCCATTAAGAGATTATTGTATTAGCAGGGCAAGTTTTGGAAACACACAGATCTGGATTCAAACTTAGATTACTTAGTGATTCAGAGCCTCATTTTTTCATCTGTAAATGAGAAAAATCATTTGTACTTTGCAGGGTTGCTGTGAGAATAAGTGAATATGTAAGAGTGCTTATTCAAGAAATATTAATATCCTTGGTGTTTAATTATGAATTACCATTTAAAAATTGTCCTAGAGTGCTGCCATCATGTTAAACTGTAGACTGAGGTCGTTTTAGTTATGCAGTATGCACCACTATCCTCATAAGTAACTCCCATGTGTGATGCCCTTGACATCCCAGCTCTGGATGGTGTTGATCTTCCTGCCAATCAAGCCCAAATAATAGAACTGGGTGGTTTTGCCCAAAATTTGCCTAAAATGAGGACAGTCTCCATTCAAATACTTGCTGTCTGTTCCTGATAGCAAGGACAGATTTGTAATTACAAGTCATAAATTAGCCTTCCCGCTGCTCTGGCCAAGGTGAAGATAGAAAAAAGACAGAGTCTTAGATAAAAATGGAAACATGGCATTCCCCCTCCCAGATTCCATCCTCTGATCTTTCCCCATGTCCCTCCCTCGTAAGCAGGGAGTTCTGACCCTGCGTTTCCAGTGTTGCTGTTGGAGGAGCAAAGGGAATTGGTTGGCCCCACTGACTGACTCTCTGTTTGGAACAGTGAATGGCACAACGGGAGAAGGCCTGTCCCTGAGCGTCTCAGAGCGACGCCAGGTCGCAGAGGAATGGATGACAAAAGGGCGGAACAAGTGAGTGGTGTCACCAGGATAAAGGGTCTCTTGCAGAGAGCTGTGTGGAGTACTGCTCTTTTCTGATGACACAGTCTCTCACCTTCTGGTCAGAGGTCAGGCTTGAGGCATGGGGACCCGGGCACTTCAGCGAG
The DNA here is from genome assembly GCF_018350175.1 of Felis catus. NCBI lineage: Eukaryota > Metazoa > Chordata > Mammalia > Carnivora > Felidae > Felis > Felis catus. The sequence continues at coordinate 25,274,018 of NC_058384.1, read as the reverse complement.
GCACTGAGGCAGAGGAGCGCCCTTCCTTTCCAGGTGGAAGCAGGCAGACTGCAAGGCCCACCTGTCTCCCAGAGGATCCATCTGGAAGCTGCCCCTTACTGTCTATAAGGGTTACCTGTCCTTGGACTGAGGGGATAAGAGGGAATGGGGCTGGTGACAGACTCTGCTGTCCCCTGGCTCTTCTGAACAGCTCCTCTCAGGATGGGTGCCTGATGCTTATATCAGCCCTGGCTTCCCTACATCTTCTCTGTGCATGTGACTCAGCATGCTCTCTGTGGTGCTTCCTTTTGTAGTCTTAGGGAACTTTCTACATTTTCTAAACTTCAGTGTAATGATATATTTTTGTTTTAATGCTCCATTCATGCCATGGTAAGCAAATAGGACAGGATCCATTCAGTAAGCACACTCAGTTAACCAAGCTTTATTTGTCATGTGTGATGCACTGTGCTGGCACTGGGGAGGTGAAACAGAGTCCCTGCCTTCAGGTTGCTTGTCATGCAATGGAGATGTCCAATCACGAAATTTAACACTGATCCTTGTGATAACCAGCATAAGCAGGGGTCAAAGAAGGCAATGATTGATGTTGCCTTAGGTGGTGGCAAAGATTGGAGGGAGACACAGAATCCGAAACAGGCTCCAGGCTCTGAGCTGTCAGCACAGAGCCCGATGCGGGGCTCGAACCCACGGACCGTGAGATCATGACCTGAGCCGAAGTCGGACGCTTAACTGACCGAGCCACCCAGGCGCCCCGCACCATGAAAAGTTTATACACAGAGGAATCTTTTTTTTTTTTTTTCAACGTTTATTTATTTTGGGGACAGAGAGAGACAGAGCATGAACGGGGGAGGGGCAGAGAGAGAGGGAGACACAGAATCGGAAACAGGCTCCAGGCTCTGAGCCATCAGCCCAGAGCCCGATGTGGGGCTCGAACTCCCGGACCGCGAGATCGTGACCTGGCTGAAGTCGGATGCTTAACCGACTGCGCCACCCAGGCGCCCCAAAAGTACATGTCTTCTAAGGTGGTGGCGAGGATTGTGACGGTGGCTGGCACATAGTACCGAGTGTTACATAGGAATTCATTGTAATTCTTAGCAGTAGATGATGTGTTATCACATTTGTTATAAATATTGGATGTTGTGAAAGTTAGTAGATGGAGGGCTGAGAAGACTGCTTGGTTTGCAGTGACTGTGACCAATGACCTCAGAGCAGAGCCAGTGAGGTTGTTGAAACAGAAGCAGACCGCAGTGAGCTGTAGAAGGCAGCAGGTGTGCGGAGGTGGGGGCCATGAGTGCAGCCCATTCTCCAAACGTTTTCTGGTGAAGGGAAGGAGAGATGGAGTAGTAGATTAGGGAGGAAGAAGCAAGATTAAAAGAAGGGTAATTAGTTGTAAAGCAGGGTAGTTCTGAGCATGTTTCTCTGCCGAAAAGACACCGTTATGGAAGAAAAGATTAACAAAGAGAAGACAGCTGCTACCTTTGATGGGAAGGTCTGGGGGCACGTGGGGCTTGAAATAAAACCAAAAGTAGATAGAGTAATGTTAGAGGACAGCCATGAAGCTAGGAGGAAAGCATAGATGGGGAGGTAACTAAGTGTAGAGGCACAGAGAAGGAGAAGGGGGGCAGTCTGTGTATGAAACGTCTGTATTTCTGGTGTATTGGAAGTGAAGACATCTGCCAGGAACAAGGAGTTGGGCTGGAATATAGAGCTTGAGAGTAGTCCAGATTTGAAGTAGCCATTGCAGGGAATTGGAAGGGAAGTCCGTCGTGATGACCAGAAGGCTTTCTGGAGCCTCGTTCTCCTGAATTGGGAAATTAAGAGTTGGTATCAAAGCCACAGGGTGGTTTTTTCTAGCAGCAACTAACAGCAGGATAGAAGGGAGGAAGGAATGTGTGACTCGTTTTAACCTAGGCCGGGAGAAGGGGTGTGAAAGGTTTGAGGAGGTCATGCGGACAAGCTACTGGTAAGAGTAGAGCACATCAGTCAGCCTTCCCTTCTCCTTTTCGAGGGCTTTTCCTATAAAAATGCATACCTGATCACATCACCTCTTTAGTGAGTCCCATTTCACCTGAGACCTAACAAGTCAAGAATCGCTGAGGACTCACTGATCGGGCCTAAACAAGAATGTGGTGTCTCCATCCCCTCAGGATGGCACATGAGTCATTCAGGGGTCCCTCAGAAGAGTCACTGGGATGACTGGACTCACAGCTGAGTTTTATTAACCCTCCCTGAGAACACCCATCTCACTGTGGCCTCTGCCCACGGGGTCACATGGAGCACCTCCGAAGATGAATATTGGGGTCTCAGAGGAAACCTCTCTTATAAGAGGCCACATTCTGAGGACCTACAAGACAGGGAAAAGCTTTATGCAGTGAATTCATTTCTCATATGGCTGGTTCCTGGCTGTACTCTTTGAAGAACCTCTTTATTTTTATCTCCAACCAAAAAATGTCTCAATTTTACACCTATCTCCAGGCACCTACCACCATCAAATACACCATCTAAAATAGCGCTTCATCAAAGGTGGTATTCAAGTATCAATCACGCTGGTCAGAGTGGCTAAAGTGAACAAATCAGGAGACTATAGACGCTGGCGATGATGTGGAGAAACGGGAACCCTCTTGCACTGCTGGTGGAGTGCAACTGGTGTAGCCTCTCTGGAAAACAGTGTGGAGGTTCCTCAAAAAATTAAAAATAGAACTACCCTATGACCCAGCAATAGCCCTGCTGCTAGGAATCTACCCAAAGGATGCAGGAGTGCTGATGCATAGGGGTACACGTACCCCAATGTTTATAGCAACACTCTCAACAATAGCCAAATTATGGAAAGAGCCTAAATGTCCATCACCTGACAAATGGATAAAGAAGATGTGGTTTATATATACAATGGAATACTACTTGGCAATGAGAAAGAATGAAATCTGGCCATTTGCAGCAACGTGAATGGAACTGGAAGGCATTATGCTGAGTGAAATAAGCCAGAGAGAGAAAGATAACCATATATTTTCACTCATACGTGGATCTTGAGAAACTTAACAGAAGACCATGGGGGAGGGGAAGGGGGAAAAAAGTTACAGAGAGTGAGGGAGGCAAACCGTAATAGACTCTTAAGGACTGAGAACAAACTAAGGGTAGATGGGGGTGGGGGAGAGGGGAAAGAGGATGATGGGCAGGGAGGAGGGCACTTGTTGGGATGAGCACTGGGTGTTGTATGGTAACCAGTTTGACAATAAATTATATTTAAAAAAATATCGATTAATCAGTTATTGGTTTCAAAATTCTGCTTGGTTGGACCTTAAATTTTATTTCCTGGACATTCTTTTTTTTTTTTAATCCTTTATTAGATTAGTTTTAAATAGACCACTATAGAATTTAATGGTTTTGAGATTGAGATTAGTGAGGCATTAGCCGACTTCCAGGATTAGTGAGACAGCACAAAGCAGGATAGTGCAGCCCTTCTGTGTTACTCTAAACTCCCAAGTGATGCAGCATGTTTTCTCCTTTGCAGGCTTGATCAGGTAGTAATTCACGTAGGAGCACTGAGCTTGAAGGAGTCACAAGAACTGGTATGTATGGAGGTCCATCTGGGAGAGACCACTCTAGGGTCCTCCTTTTTCTCTTATTACTGGAGTACAGTTGACATGTACAATGTTATATTAATTTCAGTGAAATTCATATAGTGAGCTGATAATTGTATGCATTAGTCCGTGTTCACCAGGGTAAGTGTGGTCACCAGCTGTCATCATACATGGTTATTACAATATTATTGTCTATATTCCCTATGCTGTGCTTTTCATCTCTGTGACTTGTTTTACAATTGGAAGTTTGTACCCCTTAATCCTCTTCATCTATTTTGCCTGTCCCCCACTACCCTCTCCTCTGGCAACTACCAGTTTGTTCTCTTCATTTACTTATGTATTGTATATTTCTCTTTCTATTTTTTTGTTTATTCATTTCTTTTGTTTTTTAGATTCCACATAAGGGAAGGGGCTCCTTTTTTATGCTGAGGTTAAACTCAATACTGTTTTTGCTATATATTGGACGCTGTCATGGGGAGTATGAGATGAGGGACCTCAGAGAGCTCACCATCCAGAAGCAGGCACAGTGCCGTGATGAGAGTAGCCCGAGGTGATAACTCCTATAGCAGAAGTCAGGGTGGGTATAGATGGAGCTAAGTTTGCGAGTCAGGAGAACTTGAGCGAACGTCAGCTTTCCCTCGGAAGCAAAGAGCAAAGCCATCTACTGGGCATGAAGGAGATGGTAGATGGGGTTCAGGTGTGAAGAGCAGTTACCGCCTCAGAGAATGGGAGAGAGAACTGAAACACAGGAAGACTGTCCCACCCATGTTCGAATCAGCATTATCTACAATGTAAAGAGGCAGAAGCAGCCCAAATGCCCATCAGTGGATAAATAGATAAAATGTGGTATAGACATACTATTAAAGGACAAAAAGGCAGCTGAGTAATTTAAAAGATCCAGTTGGCTTTGAGTGATTCATGAATCCAGCAGCATCCAATCTAGCAAATAGAAGGGAGCTCTGGGGGGCCTGGGTGGCTCAGTTGGTTAAGCATCTGACTCTTAATTTTGGCTCAAATCATGTCATGGTTCATGAGATCGAGCCCCACGTCAGGCTCTGTGCTGACACTGTGGAGCCTGTTTGGGATTCTCTCTCTCTCCCTCTCTCTCTCTCTGCCCCTCCCCCACTCTCCCACGTGCATTCATGCTCTCACTCTCTCAAAATAAGTACAGTTTAAAAAAAAAAAGAAGGACGTTCTTTCAAGCCTGGAAAAGGAAAGGTTTTTAAAGACAGAGAGGGAGTGAAGAAAAGAAAATTATTAGCAAAGAACACATTGTTTTAAGCAAGGTCATCCTCCTAAGGGGAATGGAAGGGGTCTGGCAATAAATTTCCTCATGCTGACCAGGAAGTTCCATGTTGACAGTTTAAAGGTTACATTCCTGGGAAGATTGAAACTGCAGTCAGGTTATGTATTAAGTCTTGGTTTGCTGATGTGGGGCCTTAACATAAGTGACTCCATCTGGGTCCTGGAATATTATTCAGCCTTAAAAAGGAAAGAAATCTATCCTGTCACATGCTGTAATGTAGGTGAACCTCCTTGAGGACATTATGTTAAATAAGCCAGTCACTAGAAAACAAATACTATATGATTCTTCTTAAATGAGGTATCTAAAGTGGTCAAATTCATAAAAACAAAGTAGAATGGTGGATATCAGGGGCTAGAGGGAGAGAAAAAGAAGAATTGTTTAATGGGTATAGAGTTTCAGATCTGGAAGATGAAAAGTTGTAGAGGGGCGCCTGGGTGGCTTAGTCCTTTGAGCGTCCCACTTCAGCTTAGGTTCACGGGTTTGAGCCCAGCGTCAGGTTCTGTGCTGACAGCTCAGAGCCTGGAGCCTGCTTGGGACTCTGTGTCTCCCTCTCTCTCTGCCCCTCCCCTGCTCACACTCTGTCTCTCTGTCTCAAAAATAAATAAAATATTTAAAAAATTTTTTTTAAATTAGTAAAATTAAAAGAAAAGTTGTAGAGATATGTTTCATAACTGCTGAACTGTACACTTAAAAATGATTAAAGTGGTAAATTTTATGTGATTTTGTCACAAAAAAAAATGTTTTTTAAGTAACTTATATGCCTCACATTTGGCAGACTTGAACTCAAAACCCTGAGATTAGGAGTCAGTCACATGCTCTTCTGACTGAGCCAGCCAGGTACCCCTAATTAGTCAAATTTTTAAAAAGGATTGCCCAGTGGTGCTGAAAACCAACTGAAGCTGAGTCATAAATTTCTCATACCACCATTCAACTAGGTTATGGAAATTTCTTCCTAGGTACAGTCTTCAACCAGAACATAGGTTCAAGAACACAAACAATTGGATTGCTCTGGGTTTGAAGATTAGCAGATTAGATGGAGCAAAGGGTAGGAGTAGAAGGAGTCAAAGTTGCTGGCAGAAAAGTACATGACCTGGTGGTTCCAGGACTTTGTGAATTGGGTAAAAAAAGAAAGCTCAACAATGTTGCAGTGTTTACCAGAAGGCCTAGTACCTGGACCACTGCTAAATTAACCATGTTTTCAGAATTTATATATTCTAATTCCAAAGATTCCAATGACTTGACCTGGCCTCAACATCTTCTTGATGCATTTTGTTTTTCCTATTACTGAATTTAGAAATGGAATGCATTATACATATTTGCAAAATTGCAGTTCAACATTCTTAGGCAAGCCACACAGGAAGACATATTGCTAGATGGTTGCTTAATAAGCCTAAAATCAGAAGTTGGAGACTTGATTTATCCTTCTTATTCTTGATAGATCTTTCAGTTTAGGTAGTATCATGTAGGAAACCTTTTTTTCCCCATCTCTTTTCAATTGCTTTCTTTCCCTATGTATGTGTGACATAAATTTTAAAGTATTGTCATGTCATGACATGAAAACCGTCCTCTATTGGTCTAACCACTAGAAGAGTATAATCTTAGTATAGAAATAATCCCCTGCTATAGGGATAATCCCCTGCTATAGGGATAATCCCCTACTATGGGGATAATCTTACCAATGAGATGATAATTTTGTATCTGCTTAGCCATAACTCCATTGGATGGGGTTTGAATGGGCACTGCCATCAACTGTCTTTAGCTGTTTCCTTTTTCCTTATTTCCAGCTAAGGTTACCCTTCTACTTCTTGCCCTAAACAGAGTGCTAAAACAAATTATTCAAATACATTACATTCCAACCCCATGTTAATGAAATTACACCCAATGTCACAATTGGTCTTTGGACTATATCCCATTCTTCTTTTTGGCTCTCCTACTTCTGCAGAAAGCTAATCACATCTATTAGGTATAGATATTAAAGTCTCAAAAGGGAAGCGTGTTTCCATTTTAGGTAGTGGGACATGTTCTGAAGCAATCCGCAAGTCCCTGCTGTGTGCTCAGCACCATGATTAACTAACTGTACACAAGAGTAAAATCTGACCCCTGCCCTCAGGGAACTCATTCTATTTGAGAACAGTCACTGTACACAACTCTCTTGCCATGTAGTAGACTTTAGGTACTCTACTTGAAATAGATAAGGATGTTTGAGGGCCCAGCAGAAGGAAATGTTGTTTTTCCTGGAGAAATCTGAGAAAACCTCAGAATAGTGGTACAGTGTATCTTCCTTTATGTGCATAATCTTTTTCTTCTCAACCATCCTCAACTTCATTCCCAGTCCATAAATTAAAATTTTTAAATAAATTTAGAATAAATTTTAAAATATGACTATTAAAGCACTGGACAGGAAAGATAGCATCATCCAATGGATCCAATGGGCTGAACACTAGAAGAGAAATTACACCTGCAAGTTTCTCTTTAATGAACCACTCATGTCTGCTTTAGCAAGGTTTTTTTGTACTGACAGAGTCTGAAGAAGAATCAGATTAAACGCACAGGCCACCTCCAACAGCGGTCTCTACTTTGCAATTTGGGATTTTCCTGGTAATGACATTTATCATTAAATTTGGCTTATTTTCTGTTCTCTAGTGGTGCGTCAGTTGCATCACTTCAAGTGCTACTGTCAGTAGTTTGTTGCTACTCTCATTATCTAACTGAAGGTGCATATAATAAGTCACTTATTCCAAGTGATATTGTAATTTATAATAAATATGTATTTGGTCTATGCTCAGCTTCTGGCACAGAGTTCCTAACACTCTTGGAATTCTCTGTGATGAGAGCAATAAAGGTGTCTCTGGTTACATGAATGAGGTGGCTTTTAGAATGCAACTAATCGAGGGGCACCTGGGTGGCTCTGTGGGTTAAGCGTCCAGCTTTGGCTCAGGTCATGATCTCATGCTCTGTGAGTTCGACCCCACATCGGGCTCTGTGCTGACAGCTCAGAGCCTGGAGCCTGCTTCAGATTCTGTGTCTCCCTCTCTCTCTGCCTCTCTCTCTCTCTCTCTCTCTCTCTCTCTCTCAAAAATAAGTAAACATTTAAAAAATTAAAAAGAATGCAACTAAGGATGAGGGCTGGTTGCCAGGAGAACCAACCACATGATTAGAGGGTTGGAACTTTCAGTCCTACTCGACCTCCACCCCTGGAGAAGGAGGAGGAACTGGAGGTTGAATCAGTCACCATTAATCAATGGTGCCTCTACGGGGAAGCCTCTATTAAAACCCAAAAAGGCAGGTTTCAGAGAGCTTCCATGTTGGTGAACAGGTGGCAGTCTGGGGAGAGTGGTGCCCCGGTGCTGGGAGAAGATGTGGAAACCATAAGCCCTGTCTCTGTCCCTGATGCTATGCATCTCTTCCACCTGGCTGTTCCTGAGTAATATCCTCTTAAAATAAACCGGTGATCTAGTAAATAAATAGTTTCTCTGAGTTCTGTGAGCTGCTCTAGCAAATTAATCAACCCAAGGAGGGAATCATTGGAACCCCCAGCCTGTAGCCAGTGAGCCAGAAACACAGGTGACAACCTGGGCTTCTGACTGGCATCTAAAGTTGGAGGAGGTGGAGTAGTCTTATAGGACTGAGCCCTTAACCTGTGGAATATGATTCTGTCTCCAGGTAGATAGCATCAGAGTTGAGTAGAATTGAGGGACACACAGCTGGTATCAGAGAATTGCTTGCTGATGTGGGGAAACCCCCACACCCACATATCAGAATTGTGACTAGACCCACAATGGTCTTATTTCTTCTTTTCAAGGCCCGACATGCAGCAGAAATAGGAGCCGATGGCATCGCTGTCATTGCGCCTTTCTTTCTCAAGCCATGGGACAAAGGTAAGTAGACAGTCCAAACACATGGTGCCTCACACGGGCCGCTTCTTTTTGCCTTCATTCAAAATGGTTACACTGAACTCGTGAAAGTAAAGTTTTATGGACTGACAGTGTGCAGTTGCAGTAGTATACAGCAGTGGTCCAGGATATTTGGCCTCCCTGGATCCATGTGAGAAAATACTCCTTTGAGAAGGGCTTCAACTCCTTTGCCAAACAATCTGATTGGGTCATCATCCACCAAGCCCCGGGTCAACCTATAGGTGCCTGTTTGAGTCAGGTGTTCACTCCTAGTCCAGCCGGTTTTGCAGAGTGTCAGAGTAACATGGCAAAACATGGGACCGGTTTTCTCAAAACAGAGGAATATAAGTGATGGGCATCTTGAGAATACACGTTCTATTCAAGATTGAATAAGTAATGAATTTGAGGGAGATTTCACAGAAACATCCATTGTCTCCCAAAATAACAAGTTAATTGCTTTCTCCTTCCCTGCTTTCTCTATGGAAACTACTTGTGGTTTCCAAGTATACTGAGTCTTTTTAATCCTCCTGATTAACAAACAAAGAAATGCAAATTTTTAAAAGATTGAAAACAGACAATCCATGATTGCATGCATGATTAAATAAATACATAGCTAGGGAAGCCTGGGTGGCTCAGTCGGTTAAGCATCCAACTTAGGCTCAGGTCATGATCTCGCAGTTGGTGAGTTGGAGCCCCCACTTGGGCTCTGTGCTGACAGCTCAGAGCCTGGAGCCTACTTCAGATTCTGTCTCCCTCTCTCTGCCCCTCCCCTGCTTGTGCTCTATCTCTCTCT